>NW_025423305.1:0-300000 GCF_020497125.1 Mauremys mutica
GAGGCTGGGCTCAAGCCCAAGTGTCTACACTGTAATTTTATAACCCTGCAGCACAAGCCCCACAAGCCTGAATCAACTGACCCAGGGTTTGAGAATAGTGGCTTGGGTGTGTTAATGGCAGTGTAGACATAATGCTAGGCTATGTCCACACTGCAAAGAAACACCCACGGCTGTCCCGTGCCAGTGCAGGCTCCCAGGCTAGGAACGTGAGGTGGTAAATTTGCACTGTAGACATCTCGGCTCAGGCTCAATACCAGGCTCTGGACCCCACAAGATTGGGAGGGAGTTTAGCAAGCAAAAAAGGTAAATTGGCAGTGGGGTATTACCCTGGACTCAACGGCATTTCTCCATTGGTCTGTCTGCTTTGGGGCAGGGACAATAACACGTCCTGCTGCATTCGTTATTTCAAAGGGTGGTTTAGGATTTTCATTCTCACACACGGTGCACGAAGCAGGACTCAACCCTCGGTGCAAACTAAATGAGCTGCTCACTGATTCTGGCAGCCACAATGAGCATTTGGTGTGAGAGCCCAGACCTGCCCCTGTCCCAGAAGGAGGGGGGTCATCTGTGACAGGCTGGACCACGGACCTATTAGCTCTTAACTCCCAAACTTTCAGTAAGTCTGTTATCAGTGCCTGTGAGTATAATTTAAACAGCCATACTGGGCTGGACCAAAGGCCCATCTAGCTCTGTGTTTTGTCCTCTGGTGCCCCAAGAGTTAATCAACAATCATCTAACTCTGAATCTTGTCTTCTTGGCGTAAACTAAACAAGCTGCTCACAGATTCTGGCAGCCACAATGAGCATTTGGGTGACAGCTCAGACCTGCCCCTGTCCCAGAGGGAGGGGGTCATCTGTGTGGGGACTGGACCACTGACCGACCAGCTCTTAACTCCCAAACATTCAGTAACTCTGTTATCAGTGCCTGTGAGTGTTATTTAAACCATAAGAAAAACCACACTGGGCCAGACCAAAGGCCCATCTAGCTCTGAATCTTGTCTTCTGACAGTAGCCAATAGCAAGTGCCCCAACAACCAGTCAACAAGGCACTACTGGGAGTTGAACCCAGGTTCTCCTGTTTACAAAACAAATGCTTAGGCACCTAAACCATGACTCCCTGCTATCCCCACTGGGGCCTGACAAGCTTTGCTTGTTTTTGACTCCTGCAAAGCAGAGGAGCAGGTGAGGTTTTCCTTGCAAGGTAGGGGGTGGTGTGTGTGTGTGTGTGTGTGTGTGTGTGTGTGTGTGTGTGTGTGTGTGTGTGTGTGTGTGTGTGTGTGTGTGTGTGTGTGTGTGTGTGTGTGTGTGTGTGTGTGTGTGTGTGTGTGTGTGTGTGTGTTTGTGTGTGTGTGTGTGTGTGTGTGTGTGTGTGTGTGTGTGTGTGTGTGTGTGTGTGTGTGTGTGTGTGTGTGTGTGTGTGTCCAGGTCTGCACTACAAAGTTATTACAGCATCATTATATTGCTCAGGTGTGTGAAAAACACACAACGCTCCCTCGGTCGGCAGCTTGTGGCTGGTGCACACACTGCAATACCACATCTGGCGACAAAATTGCCCTGTTTTGGTGACAAAATAAAACCTACCTCGACAAGAGGCCTAGAGGTTTGTGCAGCAAACGTAAAGGGACAAATTGTCAGTGTAAATGCTGCTGGTCATTATATCACCATAACTGGCCTCCACCAGTATCCCACCATGCCCGCCGTGAACTCGCCTGCCCTGCATTCCTGCTACAGAGGTTGGGCCCCTCTCCTTCCATAGCTCCAGAAAGTTCTGACAGCTGAGCCGCTAGCTACACCGGGATTAGGTTGATATAACTGCATTGCCAGCCTAAGTAATGTAATTACACCAACCTAATTTTGTAGTGTAGACGTGTCCAAAGAATCGCACACACACCTTGGGAGCAAAACTTCACCTGCTCCTCTGCTTTACAGAATCCAAACACGAGCAACACTTGTCAGGGCCCAGTGGGGATTGGCACAGAGTCAGGTGTGGGCAAACATGATGCTTTAAGTAGCAGCAGGTACCATGGCTTAGCTGATTAACTATGAAAGAGGGGAAGAGACATCATGACTTGGCCTCTCTCCCCGACAATGCAGCAGCCGGAAACACACCTCAGACTGAACTGAACTGATTCAGAAATCAGAAGAGAATAATAACAATAATACTTTCAAACCAAAGTCCCCAAACAGACTAGTATTGGTTTTTCAGCAGAAAATTTTCAGTTTGGGGAATTTTGTTTTCTCAGTCAGACCTTGCCAAGGGAAGCAGGGAGAAAATGTTTGAGTTGCCTCCTTCAGAACAGCTCGACCTAGACACTAGCTCTGGTTCACTGCTCTGGCCTTGCTCGGGTTGAGGGTATTTTAATAATTTGGGCAGGTCCCAGGGTGTTTTGGGGAGAAGATGAGGATGTTACCTTTTGAGATAAAAACTAAGAAATACGGGACTAGAGAATTTTTTTTTTAAGAAATCTGGTATTTAGACATTTAATTTAAAGCAAGGGGGGGATCTGGGTTTCTGAGAAGGTTTTTGTTTGCAAGAAGCAACATTGTTTGATCTCTCATTGTACCAAAGGGGTAGATGGTTGTCTATGAAGGAGGGTGTGAAGATTAAATGCGTCCACTGAGATTGGGATTCGAACCCATGCATGAAAAGCACAACGGATTAACAATTCATCACCTTAAACACTTGGCCCCCTAATCAGAATTGTCAAAACAAAAGACATGAGGAGAAATCTAAGGCCAGCAGAGCTTGGGACAATAAGGAGTTCTTAAATACTAAGCGGAAGCAGGGGCTGAATGAGCTCCCCCCTCACATCTAGTGATTAGCTGGGGGAAAGACTTCAGGAACAGACCGTGTTTGCATAGACACACCTACTCTGCCTAGCTATGCAGCATGATGGGGCCACTTTCCCAAAATGACCAGAAGAACAAGAGCCACATCCAGCTGCAGTTCAGGATTCTGATGACCAAAGAGCCAATAAATGTTCTGAGGGCTGGTATAAAATGCCTTCTAGTGAGCTATTGAACAAGCTCAACCTGTTTAGCTTATCAAAAGAAGATTGAAAGGTGACTTCGTTGAAGTGCCATATTGGAGAGAAAACATTGGGTATTAAAGGGCTCTTTAATCTCACAGAGAAAGGCATAACAAGACCCAATGGCTGGAAGGTGAAAAGAGACAAATTCATATTACAACTAAGGCACAAATATTCAACACCGAGGATGATTCACCACAGGAACAATCTCCCAAGGAAAGTGGTTGATTCGCCATGTCCTGATGTCATTTCATGAAGACTAGCTGCCTTTCTGGAATGTGTTTGCCCCAAAAGTAGCTATTGTGTCATACAGGAGGCCTGTGATATGCAGGTTACACTCAGTTTTTCAGAAATTAGTCGAACTTTATGGCCAGAAGAGACCATTAGAGCGTCTAATCTGACCCCCTGCATATCACAGGCCTCCTGTATGACCCAATAGCTACTTTTGGGGCAAACACATTCCAGAAAGGCATCTAGTCTTCATCAAATGACATCAGGAGATGGAGAATCCACCACTTTCCTTGGTAGCTTGTTCCTGTGGTGAATCATCTTCGCTGTTGAATATTTGTGCCTTAGTTGTAATATGAATTTGTCTCTTTTCACCGTCCAGCCATTGGGGCTTGTTATGCCTTTCTCTGCTTTAATACCCAATCTTTTCTCTCCATTAAGGCCCTTCTACACCCCCCAGAGCCCAGAGCCCACAGCCGGGGCCCCAGACACCCCCACAGCCCCAGCCAGGGTCCTGCCAGATCTTCCCTGGCCCCCAGTCCCCAGAGTCCCTGGCCAGGGGCCCAGACACCCCCAGAGCCCCCCCAGCCCCAGGGAGAGCTGGACACTGGCGAAGGGGAGAGAAAATGGGGCACAGTCGGGGGGGGGGGGACAGGGAACTTCTCAGGGGTGGGGGGAGGGGGGGTCACCCTGGGGGCTGCTCGTGGCTCTCTAGGGAGAAGGGGGCAGGACGGGGGGCGGGGGGGTCCCCACGGGGGGGGCAGCGGTAAATCCGAGGGGGTCTCAGCCCCCCCCTTCTCTCCCCGCTCCTCGGGGGTCACCGGCTCCTCCCCCCCCCCTTTCCCACGGAGGGGCCGGGCACGGGTGGGGGGTTAATGAAGGTCTCTCCCGCCGCGATCTGCGCATGCCCAGAGCCCCAGCGGCACAAACCCTTCTCCGGCCCGGGAGAGGCTCCAACGGCCCCGCACGAGCCAGGCAGAACCGCAGCGCCCCGCGCGCGTCCGCGCTCCCGTTCCGGCTCCCTCGCTGACGTCACTTCCGCTCCAGGGAGAGTCCGGAACTACATCTCCCAGCCTGCCCCGGGGGCGCGTCCGCCCTCTCCAGCCCGGGTGAGGGAGGGGTCAGCAGCTGGAACTGCGCATGCTCCGTGCGAGCCCCGCTGGGGGCGGGAGAACAAAGCTGCTGCTTCTGTATGAGACGGTGAGTGAGAGACCCCGGGGGGGCGGGCACCTGACTCTGCCCCGGTGAGGGAGAGAAGCCCGGGTGGGGGAGTTGCGGGGGGGGAAGGTCGGTGGGGGTTGAACTGTCTCTGGGCAGCCAGGAAATTCCCGGGGAAGTGGCGGGGGGGGGGCGGGGAGTTAATTGGCTCCTGTCCCTGTTGGCGCCTCTCGCCCCCGGTACAGAGTCTCTCCGGTTCTGCCCCGTTTCTCTCTCGGGGTCTCGCTCGGGCTGTAACATCCGGGGAGATTCGCCCCCCCCCCCCCGTGATCCGCTCTCTCGGCTCCCCTGTCCCCCCCCCCCCGGTCTCTCCATGAGTCTCCAATGTCCATTTAAAATCTCTCCGATGGGGGGTTCCCCCCCCCCCGTTTTACCTGCAGCGATTTGTCCTTGTCCGGGTGGGAAATTGTTGCCCTGGGTCAGTCCCCAGCACGTGGCTGCCCCTGGCGGGGGGGGGGGGGGTGAGATGCCCGTTCTCTGCCACGTGTCCCCCATGGGCGCTGCCCGGACCCCGGTTTCCCAGTTACTGCCCCAACTACCACCACAGCCACCTGCCCATCCCCCACTGCTGCCCCCTTCCCTCCTCCAGGGACCTGCCAGCTCCCCCCCCGCCCCCTTTGCCCTCTTAACGCAGCTCCTCACAGGGCTCCCTGCTGCCCGTGGGAATGGTGGGGGGAGCCATCACTTTCTGTATATGTATTCGATAGTAATATAAAATCCAGTCCAACAGTCCCCCCTTTTCCCTCTAGTTATGTAGCAGTAATATAAAATCCCCTCAGATCTCGACGGTGTTCATAGACTATCAGGATTGGAAGGGACCTCAGGAGGTATCTAGTCCAACCCCCTGCTCAAAGCAAGAACAATCCCCAGATTTTTACCTCAGTTTCCTAAATGGCCCCCTTAAGGATTGAACTCACAACCCCGGGTTTAGCAGGGCAGTGCTCCAACCACTGAGCTATCCCTCCCCCCTCTCTGATGTTATCAATTGCGTAGTTTCTGATATGTATTCTCTGCAAATCTAAAAATTATCCTAAGCCCCACTTTTTCTCTAATTGTCTATTTCTAAATGACTATGGCCTGAGATTTTTCACTGTCTCTTTAATTATAAAATACTAAGAAAATCTCAGATTTACACCTTTTCTCAGATTCCTGAACATGGATATAAAATGTTGGCAAATGTTGCCCATTTTCTCTCTATTCAGTTATCAGATATTGATGTGAAACACTCAGATTTTACCTCGTATCAACAACTGATATAAAATCCCTCTGATTTTCCACTTTCCTCTCTAAATGTATTTAATACCCATCAAATCCAGAGGCCTCCCCCTGTTTGGGGGATCAGTGGTTCCCAGCTGGTAACAGGAGAGTTGGCTGGACCCTTGTCTTTTCTCCAGCTGGCACTGGGTGAGGAGGTCACTCTGAGTGCAGCCTGGGTCCAGCAGTGTCCCAAAGCCCATGACAAATGGTCTCTGGGAGGGGTTGCTTCCCGCAGTGCGAAGATGTAGCTAGTGACAGGGCATGGACCTTTCTTGCCCTTCCATTCTCCTGTTGAAGCAGCACCCCCCAGGGATCCCTCTGCCCGTGTGACTGGCCAGCAGGGGGCAGTGATAACTTTCTATCCACTTAGCAGACACAGTGAGGTAACTGTTGCTGGGGTAGGGGATGGGGTGTCTGTGTGGGGAGATTGCAGCTGGAGCTGAAGGGGCATTGTGGGAGGGGGAGGCCTCTGGGTGACTGGGCAGGGGGTTCTGGAGGTTTGGGGGGGTGGGTTCTGATGTGCCCAGCCCTGAGGCTGTGGGTCCTGGAGGTGGGTAGCACTGGGGACTTGTTGGTGCAGAACAGTGAGGGTGGGCGTCTCTTGGGGAGGCGGGGCAGGGGGCTGGAGGGAGCCTGGTGCTGTGCCAGGGGCTCAGTCGTGCCCAATGCACAGAACTGGGTGGGGGAGTGCCAGGCGCTAGGTCGGGATGCCAGGCAAGCAGAGGGAGGGGTCCCATTGTAAAGCATCAGGGGGTCCCAGGCAAACGGCCTGGCAGGTCCTGCTGGAGGACAGGTGGGGGTCCTAGGCAGGCAGTAGGGGAATCCTGGGCAGGCAGTGAGGGACTGAATTCCCAGTGAGGGGTCCCCTGGGGGGGTGGTCCCTGGCTGTTAGGGGCTCTTGGTGGGGAGAATCTTTAGGATTCCCAGCCTGCCAGTGATGGTCTGGTGGGTTCTCTGGCCAGTGGGGTGCTGAGGGGTATCTGGAGTCCCTGTTCAGGGATTTTGGAGGTTGGGTCCCAGGGAATATCTGGTGGGACTCTGACTGCGGGGTCTGGGCTCTGGGTACTGGGGGTGTCTGGGGGACCCTGGATGGAGGCTCTGCAGGCTGCTACTAACCATGCTCCTTCTCTCTGATCAGCTTGTGCCAGAATCCTGACTCCAAGCACATCCCAGCATTCCCCAGCCAGGCCCAGTCACCATGATAACTTTCTAGCCACTTATCAAACATCTTGAAAACTCCAGGACCTTCCAGTTCCATTGGGAAAATTTGTGCCCCGAGTCCTTATACTAGATCTTGGGGGTGCGGCAGGTGGGAAGGGGGCTAGAAATGCCACACAATGGTCTCTTCCACAGCGTTCTGGACTCATTCATTCTGAAACCTGGTTTCATTGAGACCATTGTTAATCCAGAGTCACTGCATGGAAAGACAAGGAGTGACTCCAGATGGACAGTGGGGCAAATGAGATCAGCAGTTCTCCCTGTGAGGAGGGGCTCTCATTAGCTGCTCTCCCCAGAGAGCTAAAGGAGGGAAGCTGCTCAAACGCTCTGTCCCTATCTGCCCAGGATATTGGGGTTCAGCTTCCTGGGTCAGACGCTGCAGCCTCCATTGTGATCTGGGAGACCAGGCTTAGCAGCTGCTGCTCCCCCAGCGGGGCTCTGTGCTGGGATGTGACCTTAATTAAAGCTGCTTCTCCGCCTGGCCCAGGTGGTGATTTTCTCCAGCTGGTCCTAGCCCCTTGTGGCAGCCCTGGGCCCTGTTAATATAAATTCTACCACAGACTCCAGGTCACTGAAAGTCCTCTGGGAAAGTGCTGGGGACTGGCAAGAAAGTGACTCTGCACAAACAGCCTCTCCTCCCATTAGCAATTGCCAGGAGCAAATCCAGCCATGGGAGAGCAAAGCCCCCAGGAATGGGACTTTCCCAGCCAGAGGGACAGGGAGAGAGGACAGGGGAAGGAGAGACTGAAAGGGGCAGTGGGAGAAATGAGTGGGGGGAGAGATTTCCAGCTCTCTAGTCCACCCAGACACATGTATTGCAGCATCCCTGGGCAGAACCACTTTCCAGTGATCAAGAAAAGGATCAGACAGAGGAAAAGCTGGTTCTTGACTCCATATTCCCCCTGCTGGGGTGTGACTGCCGGGGGGTCAGTGTCCGAGGGAATCCCCCACAGTGACTCCTTTGATTCTGCTCTTTTCTAGCCTTGTGTTCAGAGACTTTGTTATCCGATTGGGGGAGGGAGAAGGAAGGGCTCTGTGGGCTGAGCCTGGCAGGAGGGGCCAGGTCTACACTGTAATACAGAGATTGAGCATTTTCCCAGGATGGCAGAATCTAGGATGTCTGTCTGCAGGGAAAGGGCCTGGGAGAATCGTCCTGTGACATTAACTAAAGCCTGTTCTGTAACCCCCACAACTGCCCTTCTCACCCTCCCAGGCTGCAGAATGACGTCCGTGTTTCGCTCTAGCTCATCCCATCCTCCCATGGGACAGAGGAGAGAAATGGCTGCAGAGGAGGCTGTTCAGGTAGGGATTGTCGGGGGGTTGCTGGTGGGTTCCTGCAGGAGGGAGAGGGACAGCAAATACACCGGAGATGGGAAGGTTTGCACAGTCCGGTTTGGAGCCGGGCAGGAAATGCACAAGGTGGGGAAGGGAGGAGGACAGCTTGTGACATTCCTGCTGGGGGGAGTTTAATGAATGGCCCAGATTCTAGGAACAGACCCATGAGATTAGGAGGTGGAAATACCCCAATTTGTGAAACAGAAAATAACCCTCCTACATCGGGCTAGGAAAACTGACCAGACTCCCAGTGCTGGAGCCTGACCTGACTGACCAGCCGCTGTGAGATATGAAGGGGGCACCCACCAGTGAGGTTTAGGGGAGATTCCCCTCCCTTCATATCCAGCTCCTCACAATGGGGAGGGTGTTGGGCTTCCTACGAGGGAGCTCTCCCTGGTCCCTGCTAGGGGCTCCATCTCCTGTATTGGTCTGTGGCTAGTAGGCGTGTGATGGATCTGCTGGGAGAGAAAAGGGGCTCTCGCTTCGTCCCCTTAACCTGGTGTTTACAGGATGCTCTGAGTGGGGTGGAGGTGCGACTCAGACTGTGGTCCACCCAGAGCTTGCATTAGATTGGCTTCTCTCCCCCACAAATAGTGGGAGTGGGACATCAGGTACTGAGTGTTGGACTCTTGCTCTTTCAGGGGCCAGTGACCTTCGAGGAGGTGGCTGTGTATTTCACCAGGGAAGAGTGGGTGGACTCTGCTCAGAGAGCCCTCTACAGAGATGTCATGCAGGAGAACTATGAGATTGTGACCTCGCTGGGTAAGGATTCCTGTCCCCTCAGTTCTTGGAAGGGGAAATGAAGAGATATGGTTCACGCCAGCCCCAAAATGCCACCTCTGCTCTGCCCTGTCTCTGCCCTGACCTGACTGACCAGCCGCTGTGAGATATGAAGGGGGCACCCACCAGTGAGGTTTAGGGGAGATTCCCCTCCCTTCATATCCAGCTCCTCACAATGGGGAGGGTGTTGGGCTTCCTACGAGGGAGCTCTCCCTGGTCCCTGCTAGGGGCTCCATCTCCTGTATTGGTCTGTGGCTAGTAGGCGTGTGATGGATCTGCTGGGAGAGAAAAGGGGCTCTCGCTTCGTCCCCTTAACCTGGTGTTTACAGGATGCTCTGAGTGGGGTGGAGGTGCGACTCAGACTGTGGTCCACCCAGAGCTTGCATTAGATTGGCTTCTCTCCCCCACAAATAGTGGGAGTG
The DNA here is from genome assembly GCF_020497125.1 of Mauremys mutica. Classification (NCBI taxonomy): domain Eukaryota; kingdom Metazoa; phylum Chordata; order Testudines; family Geoemydidae; genus Mauremys; species Mauremys mutica. The sequence continues at coordinate 9,487 of NW_025423305.1, forward strand.
GGACATCAGGTACTGAGTGTTGGACTCTTGCTCTTTCAGGGGCCAGTGACCTTCGAGGAGGTGGCTGTGTATTTCACCAGGGAAGAGTGCTGGACTCTGCTCAGAGAGCCCTCTACAGAGATGTCATGCAGGAGAACTATGAGATTGTGACCTCGCTGGGTAAGGATTCCTGTCCCCTCAGTTCTTGGAAGGGGAAATGAAGAGATATGGTTCACGCCAGCCCCAAAATGCCACCTCTGCTCTGCCCTGTCTCTGCATCACCCCAATATGCCAGTGACCCACACACTGCCACAGACCCTCCCCTGCTGCAGAACACAGGAGCAGTGTCAAATATCTCCTGTTTGCATAAGTAAACTTCTCTGAGATGGGACGACCACATCTGCATGCAGTGTTATGCTCCTACAAAGCACACGGGATCTTTATAGAGGAAGGTAAATACACAGCATTTATTGAGAATACAACAGTTAGCATATGCCACTGACACCCACCCATCCCTACCTCTCTCTGCCTGAGCAGTTCATAGTTACCAGTCTGTTGTAGCTCGAGTCAATCTAGTGGCCAATTACACTGAGCACGAGTGTGGGGCTGGGCTCTTGTCAGTCGCAATCCAATGCTCCTGGAGTGTGACAAGACAAACCCAAAGTCCCATGGCCAAGCACCCTGGTTCTTATAGGTTTTTTTCCTTTGTTGAAGTCTGGATTTTGCTGTGTCAGTTTGTGATCGGTTACTTCTTAACGGGAGTAAACGTTCCAGTGCACCTCTGAGAGGGTCAGCCTGTCCTTTGTTCTGATTTAATCAATTGTCCTCAGGGGTGACAGCCTTGACCTCAGGGTCATCAATCTGCCCTTTGTTATGGATGCGCATTGATGATTCTTTGATGTTCTTTAAGTCTCTTGACTCCTTCTTCCTTGACCTTGGCTATAAAAATGGCCTTTACACCTTCTCTTTTCCTGATGCATACATCCTCATTCACACAAACCCACTGAGAATACAAACAGTAGTATTTTATAAAAGGCATTGCAAATGAAACCTTGCCTTCAATGTTTCTCTAATCTACTTAACATAGACACAATAGAGAATCCTGTTTCTTACTTACTAAACCTTAAAACAAAGAAATGTAGATTTAACTAGAGTGCCTAATTTGTAATACATAGAGGAAACATAGTAGACAGTGTAACTTATCCTAAAAGAAAAGGTGACCATAATCAGTCAGAAGGATTGTTCTGGTCTATCATTCTTTTCTGCTATTCAAACAGGGTGGCTGATAGGATGAAATCAAATCATACATTAAATTCTCACAGTACATTATAAAATCCAGCTCCTACAGCCGTATTCGAGATGTGGGCGTACCGTAGATTTATATACAGGCAATATGATATTTTCTGTCTTTTCTATCCCTTTGCTTAATGATTCCCAACATTCTGTTTGCTTTCTGACTGCTGCTGCACATTGAGTGGATGTGTTCAGAGAACTATCCATGACTCCAAGATCTCTCTCTTGAGTGGAAACAGCTAATTTAGACCTCCTCATTTTGTATGTCTAGTTGGGATTATGTTTCCCAATGGGCTGCACTATGTGCTATCCTGACATCTAGTACTGCTGAGATCCTGCATTCAGTAATATCCCTTCCCTTCCTGTTCCCTTTCTCCACTGAACCCCACCAGCCCATGCTTCCAGTTCGCAGCTTCCCCAGGACTCTCTCATTGTCTCTGGACCTCTCCGTCAGCAAGAAGCAGTGGCAGGGAGACTTGCCCTCTCTCTGGAGTCTTGGATTTCTGGGACATGGATTTACTTTCTCTGTGTTTTGGGAGCCTCTTTGAAATTGAGTGTCTGTGACATTAACCACAGTGCAATCTGGAGTGTTGAACAGCTGTGTCCCCTCAGTTTCCCAAGCTGGGGTGACTTTTACACTGCTTTACTGTGAGAGCAGCCACTCCTGGGCAGGTATCACACAGTCTCCAGCATGTAACTCACTCCCAGCTACACAGTATTTAGTGCTGCTAGTCAGCGACTCATGAGTTACAGTGCAGCACAGGAAAACCCCAGAAAAGTCTCTGTTCCCAGACTTCCCCCAGAAATGTGCATCTTTCCCTGTCCAGCACACTACTGAACACGGCAAGCTCATATGAAGTCTGTCATTTCATCAGTGGAAAATGACATGCACCAGCCTTGTTATCCCATGTAGATGAGTGCACTCACCCCTGCGGCACCCCCTGCTGGTGACTTCTGGGAATTAGCTCATTCCAGCTCCAGCGCACCCTCTGCAGGCCGGTGATCCGCCTGTCCTCTGGCCCCCCCATGTCCCTCCCTGGACCTGGTGCCCCTTTTACCTGGGGTGCTGCCCTCTGGCAGTAACCCCTCAGTCTTAGGGTCTCCCCTCCCCAGGGATCTCCCACCCTCTATTCCCACCTCGGCTCAGTATAAGGCCAGTCATCGTCTGGCCCCACACCCTGTGGCAGACAGCGGTATCAGCCACTCATCACTGGCAAGGAGGGTTTGGACCTGCTGCCTTTGCCTACCTCTGGGCTGCCCTCTGCAACCCCCCAGTACCTATTGCCTTCTGCTAGGCCTCGGCCTGGGGCTTTCCAGGCTGGAGCTCCCCAGCTCCTCTGCCTTTCCCCAGCCCTGCTCCACTCAGGTACCCTGTGTCCAGCTCCCTGCAGCCAGGCCCATCTCCCTCTACAAACAGAGAGAGACTCTATCTGCCCCTGGCTTCTCTGCCTTTATAGGGCCAGCTGAGTCTGTTTGGGGCGTGGCCCCAGCTGCAGCCACTTCCCCCAATCAGCCCAGCCTAAAAGCTGCTGCTTTCTCCAGCCACAACCCCCTCCCAGGGCTGCTTTTAACCCTTCAGGGCAGGAGCGGGAGTCCACCCCGCTACATCCCAAATGCAGTTTCCAACACACTTTAATCCAAACACACTAGTTGGATAAAACAATAAAACAAAATTACCCAAAAAAAAGATTTTAAGTGACTACAGGTAACGAGGCATAAAAGTCAGAATTGTTTACAAAAGAAATGCAAGATAAAACACAAACTAACCTGTAAATCAGGGGTGGGTAAACTACGGCCCACAGGCCACATCCGACCCGCGGGCCCAGCCTGCCCGGCTCCTGAGCTCCCGGCCGGGGAGGCTCCCCCCTTCCCTGCTGTCCCCTCGCCCCCGCTGTCCCCCTAACCCGCCCCTGCTGCCCAAGTTCAGTTCTTCAGAAGTTGTCATGAGCGGAGGGGAAGGGGAGAGAGAGAGTCTCAAGTATTTTCCTCACCTCTTTTTATAATTCAGTCCTTTGTACTAGAAACAAATTCAGTTCTCAGCTGAGTCATGGTGCCAGGCTGTCCGTTGTTGATATGAGCTTCAAGTGTCCCTGTGATGGAATGTAAATGTCTTCACACCGTCCCCCTGCCAGCGAATGGCTGTTTGACCAACTGTTTGTCTTGCTGTCTCCGAGGAACTGGTCTGTGGGTGTTCCCCGGAATTGTAACTTTTTCAGTAATATCATACAGTAAAATCTCAAAACTTTACATACAGTGTTGCTACACATTTTAACAGGATAATAGTCAGTAGATTATGTGTTTTCAAAATGCCATTCTGTGTACAAAATTGATCATAATTTTCCAGAAGAGTGAACATAGGGGTACAGACTGACACAGTGTCTGTCTGTGTGTGTTCCCAGCAGATATGTGGGTATTTCAATACATCATAAGCACAGTGTTCAGCATCTTCAAGGACCGGGGGAGCTGGTCCTGGGAAATTCACTGCTTTACCAAGTGTGACACTGTATGGAATTGTGAGACACTTTATGTTATTTTTTTTATTATCAATACCAGTTTGATACAATTGAAATGACTCGTGCTAGATATGCCATGACAGGTGTCAGTGAAAATGTTATACTTTTCCAAGTATGATAATTTTGTTTCTATGTTTGTATCACCTTTGTATTGTGAGTTATAGATTTGTAGAGTATATCTGTATTTCCAGACTTGGGCAGTGTTTCTGGGTGAGACATATTGGCATCAGCGTTGCCTAGGCTGTTTGATGGCCCATCAGCTGTACAGTGAGACCATGGAAAGGATCAAGGGCAGGGATGGGCAAACTTTTTAGCCCGAGGGCCACATTGGGGTCCCCAAACACCCTAGCCCCACCCCTATCCGCCCCCTCCCACTTACCGCCCCCGTCTGCCCCCCTCAGAATCCCCGAGCAATCCAACCCCCCCGCTCCTTGTCCCGTAAGCGCCCCCTCTAGAGACCCCCCCCCAGCTTCCCAGGACCCCAGCCCCTATCCAACCCTGCTGCTACCTGTCCCCTGACTGCCCTGACCTCTATCCACCCCCCTGCCCACTGACAGACTCCTGGGACTCCCACATCTATCCAACCCCCATCCCCCCAGAACCTCCGCCCCATCCAACTGTCCCCTGACTGCCCCCCGGGACTCCCTGCTCCTTATCCAACACCCCCACCTCCTTACCATGCCGCTCAGAGCAGCGTGTCTGGCAGCCACGTGGACCACGCAGAGCCAAACACACTGCACAGCAGGAGCGCAAAGCCCCGCCCTGCAGGAGCGCTGCCCGCGCCGTGGCGTGGCTGTGGGGGAGGGGCTAGCCTCCCCAGCCAGGAGCTCAGGCACTGGGCAGGACGGTCCTGTCGGCTGGATGTGGCCCGTGGGCCGTAGTTTGCCCATCCCTGATCAAGGGCATAAACCTATTGAGTCAGCAAGACATGCAGGGGTATGTCTGTGTGCTGAGACCTCCGAGGCTTTTCCATGCCCTGTGCTGTGAAGCGTCTGTTTGGGACACAGGAAGTACAAGCCACATGGCAAAAGGAATGTAAAGGGCAGCTGCATCATCTCCATTTTGTCTTCAATCCCTCTTCCTACCTCTGGAGCAACTTCTCTACAAACTGAAGCCTTGAACAAAGGACTGAATGACCCATCCAAACTGTGGATCTGTTCCAGACGGACTTTCAAGCCAGCAACTCACCAATACTGCTAAGAACCTGATATATAGATTTCTGAATGCATCTCACTACTTTCCCATTTAACAACTTTTTTTGTGTCGTGTCTTGTCTTTCCATGCTAAAGGATTGGCTGGCAGTGTGGTCTTTTGGGTAAGATCCAAACCTATAGTGATCTTGTAATGTGGCTGACCCTAGGGGTCAGAAAAACATTTTGTATATGAACAGAGTTTTTAAATAACCTCTCACTGTACGGGACCTAGGTGCTGATTGGGAGTCGGAGAACTGGAATGCAATAAAGGGGGCCGTGTGATTTCTTTTTTCAGCTTCTCGATAACCCATGTGTGGGATCAGAAGCACAGTTTGTGACAGGTCGGTGAGTTTAACTTCAGTGTTAACCACCAGTTTTGGGAGCATCTGCTCTCCCTTTTTCAGCCTGCCCTGACCCTGGCATTTTCAGTGTGGACTGCCCCAGGCACACCAGCTCACACTAAGCACTGAAGTTAAATTAATAGTGTGGGGTTTTTTTATGACAGTCTTATCAAATCAACTGAACTCCTTTGTTTTCTTTCATCTGAGCAGGGTTTCCAGTTTCCCAACCTGATGTGATCTCCCATCTGGAACAAGGGGAAGAGCCATGGGTCCCAGACCTCCAGGGTTCAGAGGAAAGAGAGATCCTGAGAGCTCCCTGCACAGGTGAGGAAATATTAAACCAACTCAGAATCTGTAAGTGCCAGAAGGAATCATCTGGGATGCCCTACAATGCCCTTGGGAGGTCTCTCAGTTCAATATTGTCCCTAGCAGGGGTCGTATCCTTAGGGTAAATATAGCTCATGGCTTCCTGTAGACCCTAGCAGACACCAGGCAGTAGCTTCCTCCCTTCCCCCTGTGAATTTGGATGGGATGTGAAGCCTGAATTGATCCCCTCCTCTCTCCTGTTTGGAGAAGAACTTGGGGGAGTTCAGTTCCTGATTTTTATTTGACCTCTCTCCAGTACTTGTATTGGTTTGGCCTTCCCCTTTCCATCCCTGTTTGAGGTTTCTGTCTCTATCACAGCAGGTGACGCAATGGTATGTGAGAAAGAGGAGCAGAATTCTCAGCAGGAAAATGTTGAGCAAGTGGATAAACACAGAGAATTATCACAAAGATCGAAAAGGAGTGTGTCCTGGAGTCATAAGCAGGGAAAATCCCGTGACATTCAGCACAGACCAGAAGGAGAGCAGGGAAACCAGCCAGGGGAGAAAGTGGGTAAATGTATTTCCTGTCAGGAAACTCAGAAGGACCTCAAGGAAACCAAAACACAACAAGAAATCCTCAACAGAAAGAGAAAAAATACATGCACTGAGTTTGGGGAAAACGTATGTGATTACGCCATCCTTATAAAGCATCACAGAATCCACACAGGGAAGAGGCCCTATGAATGCAGTGAGTGTGGGAAAACCTTCAGTTGCAGTTCACACCTTATTAGGCATCAGAGAATCCACACAGGGGAGAGGCCCTATGAATGCAGTGAGTGTGGGAAAACCTTCAATCGCAGCTCAAACCTTCTTACCCATCAGAGAATTCACACAGGGAAGAGGCCCTATGAATGCAGTGAGTGTGAAAAATGCTTCACTAACAGCTCAGCCCTTTCCGAACATCAGAGAATCCACACAGGGGAGAGGCCCTATGAATGCAGTGAGTGCGGGAAAACCTTCAGTCGCAGTTCACACCTTATTAAACATCAGAGAATCCACACAGGGAAGAGACCCTATGAATGCCGTGAGTGTGGGAAAAGCTTCACTAGCAGCTCAGACCTTTCTAAACACCAGAGAATCCACACAGGGGAGAGGCCCTATGAATGTAGTGAGTGCGGAAAATGCTTCACTGAGAGCTCAGCCTTTTCTCAACATCAGAGAATCCACACAGGGGAGAGGCCCTATGAATGCAGTGAGTGTGGGAAAACCTTCAGTCGCAGCTCAAACCTTATTAGACATCACAGAATCCACACCAGGAAGAGGCCCTATGAATGCAGTGAGTGTGGGAAAACCTTCTGTGGGCACTTCGCCCATGTTAGTCATCAGAGAATCTGCAAGGGAGATCAACAACATAAACACCTCTAGGGCTATCAATACTTTTTTTCTTAAATAATTTTCCTGATTCCCACATAGTAACTTTTAAAGCTGTTTGAACTGTTTGCAGCATGGTTCTCCCTCAGTTTGACCAGATGAGTGGCCCATTTTTGCCTTTTGCAGTTTGCCCTGTTTTGAGGTGGACCCATTTGTCCTTTCTATCAACTCCATTATCCCATGAGTAATTCTAGTGTGCCCTTCCTATCAGGAGCCAGGGAGCATCACATTTATACTATTCCTTCTATTTCAAAATTATTGTTAGTCACCAGTGATACAGATTGTATCATTGCCACTTGTTCTCACGTTGCTCTGGGTTGTCCTGAAGAGCAGATATAATGGGAATTTTTCAAATTATAGTTAAATGAAGAGGAGCAGGGGCAGGAAAAAAAATGTAATTTCAGCCTCTGTGACACTGGAAGGAGATGGGGAGATGCAGAGATTCCCTCCTTCCCCATCACTGCAGAACAGTTACCTTTTGTCTGAGCCATGCAGAGGTTATCATCATCACATTCTATCCATCCACTTCTCAAAGTGTCCTGTGAGGAACAGTTCTCAGCTGTCTGTGCTTGGAGATGATGCTTTGACTTCTTTAATCTTATGTCAGAGTCGCTATGACTGGAGATGAAAGTGTCAAAGACCTGGAAGGGGAATTCAAATGGATCCCAAATGCAGTGTGCTCATTGGGAGTTTAAATCGCAGGTTCCATCTATTGGTAAAACCACTTCTGGCAAGGTGAGTGGTTTTGTACCCCATTAAGGCAATGATCGGATACTAAAAAATTTGTAAATAACATAACTGGCTATTGAGACAGTGCTGAGTGAAGTATGTTTGAATGGATCAGAGGAGAATGTGATGGAAAAATCTCTTGTCCTGATTCTGAATAATCAGATGTAACCTGCTCTGGAATTTCACTTCACACTTTCATTGCCGTGTATTCTATCTCTCTGTGACGTGGGTTTCTATCTTTCCTGAAGGCTGTTTGGTCACTCAGTTGGATAGTAGTTCAGTTTGATAGGATGTAGCTCAGATTTATTGGAGAATTTAAGACAAATGACTATTTGCTAAAGTCATCATTTCTCACTTCAGCTTTGCTTTTTCCCCATCCCTGCATGATGTCATGGAGAAGGTTGAGGTGCAGTTCTGTCTGCATTAGAGAACTCTCCAATTTACTGGACAGGCTAACAAAGAAACAGCAGTGATTTAAAATCTCCACTCAGAAATGGTGAATAATAGCGAAACCCCAACTAACTGAAGGAAGTGCATATGATCACAGTGTAGTTCAATTGTTTAAGTCAATATGGTCCCAGATGCTCTGGGGAGAGAATTCCATGGTAAGTGATTTTGAACTAGGCACAATGCCCATGTATTTGGTTCCAAAGCCTTTGTAACCCAGGCCCTACAGAAGATCTTTCCTAGCTAATCTTATTGTATCGGAGATGCTGCCCTTCATGATGCAGATATTGAGGAAATAGAAGTGGAGTTTTGTTGAATTTATCCTTTGTAGGTGCTAAAAATGTGTAGTGTAGTGGCTTTCATGGCCTTTGAGAAAGCAAGACAGAGCCTTGGAAGACCCAGCAGGGTTTGTGGCACAGGAATTGTTTTCAGATTCCACTGAGACTTCAACTCAGATTGCAGGATTCAAAGTCCTGAGTGCTGGCCCTTACACCATGGGACCAGCAGAGCACCTGTTGATTACTGTAGACTTCCAGCAGGGAGGACTCTGTGGGCAGGGGCGGCTCTAGGCATTTTGCCGCCCCAAGCATGGCAGGCAGGTTGCCTTCGGCGGCTTGCCTGCGGGAGGTCCGCCGAAGTCGCAGGACCAGCGGACCCTTCACAGGCAGGGAGGACTCCCTGGTGAGAACCCTCAGCCTCCCGTCCTCAGTCTCTACCCTGATTGGCTGAGCAGGGGGTTATTGACAGGAAGGAGACTCAGGTCTTTGTTCTCTTTTAAGACCAAGGAAATAAGTCATAACCACTTATATGTTTGATGAATTTTTCTGCTTCTCTGCATTAATTGTCTCTGAGCAGTTCATGATTCTCTCTAACATTGCAGTTCTCCTCAAATACTTGCTGAATAATTTCTGTGCACTCTTGTTGGTCTGGAGCTCATCTGAGAGCACTTTATTCAGGTCATTCAATGTCTGAAATTCAGGATCCGATGGTTAGTTTGAAAATCAGGGCTCTTGGGTCCTATTCCCAACTCTGCCACTGACTGGCTAAGTGACCTAAGACAAGTCAATTCTCCTTTCTCAGCCTTAGCTTCTCCCTCTTTCAAGGAGGGATAATAATGATCCGCTCCTACCTACCTAAACACACTCACTCTCCCCCAACACACTCACTGTCTCTCCCAACACACAAACAGTCTCCGCACTGCAGTTGAAAAGCAGCTGGCAATCTAGTAGGATGCCCATGGAACATTACACCATGGGACCAGCTCATGCTGCTGTCTCTGTGCATCGGTGACCCTCACGGGGCCGGCTCGAGGAAGGGACTGTTGGCCCCTTACTAAAACTTAGTGGGGGTTTTGGTTGGTTAGTTCCTAGTCCCAATAGAAGGGGGAAGGGCCAATGGGAAATCAGGACCCTGAGACTGACAGTCCCCAGGGGCAATGGGGAGAGGCCAAAGCTCCAAGTTAGCCGCACTGACAGGCCAGGCAGTGTAATGAGGGAGTCACCAGGCCAAGGGGTCCCATCCTCCGTGGGAGCTGGAACTGCCTGGGCCAGAGTGGGGCAGAACTAAGGAGAGAGCAGGAGCCCAAGAAGAGCCGGGGAGCAGAGCTGTGCAAGTGTAGTGCCAGAAACTGCTCCCTGTAGGACTTTGCTACCTGCAGCAGTTACTGAGACCTGAGGTTGTTCTTATTTACTGACTTGTCCTAATTGGCTAAAACTTGACAGTGGTGGGGGATGGAAGCATAAAGTCTTCATCCTCCAAGCAACCCTGCCTGGTGTCCATCTGTATCTATTACCTCTTAACACAGGATTGTAAAAAATAGTGTGAGGTCATTTAAACATCATTTATTTTGCGGCTTCATTTGCTGTGCTAACAATGTAACATCCTGACACCGATACTTCTGCCCATGTGCCCTGTGGGTTGGATTCATTTTAGTGGGACGTGGGACATGTGGAGGATAATTTAAACTCTTAATTTCCTTATGGTTTCCCTGCAATATACTTCTCTGCTGGTGCGATTTCTGACCATTGCACGTCTATTGTATTTATTACAATAGCACAAGTAAGTCACACAAGTGACATAGTCTAGGAGCTTGGCTACACTTGCAAGTTTGAGCGCATTAAAGCAGCCCCAGGAGTCCTAACTCATGAGGTGTATACACTGGCAAGGCACATGGAGCGCCTGGGCTCTGCAGCTGGAGCGCTCCTGGTAATCCACCTCCATGAGAAGTATAAAGCTCGCTGAGCCCTGCTGAGACGCCCTGGCATCAGTGTGGACGACGTGTTGCATCACTGCACTGTGATTGGGCTCAGGAAATGTCCCATAATCCCCTGAAGTCAAGTGCCCACTCTGGTCATTGTTTTGAAATCGGCTGCAGGCATGCGGATATCCCCTTTCAAAGCTCAGTTTCTGACAGCCGGATGCTTATCTGCTCCGGGACAAAGCAACCATTAGTGTGGAATGCTGCTGCTGTTGTGAGTGTGTATGAGGGGAGGTGGGGGTCTGCTGCTGTTCGAACACACAAGACAGCATGCTGACACACTCTCAGCCCCCCAAACACACTGTCACTCCCCCCACGTACACACAACACACTCCCTGTCACATTCCACCCCCGCCCCCCATTTGAAAAGCACGTTGCAGCCACTTGCACACTGGGATAACTACCACAGTGCACTGCTCTCTGTGGCATTGCCAGAGCTGCTAATGTGGCCACTCCAGTGCGCTTGCAGCTGTCAGTGTGAACACACGGCAGCGGTTTCCCTGCTGTGGTTTAACTCCCAGCGCTCTACCTCTGCAAGTGTAGCCAAGCCCTAAATTTCCCAAACCAACCGAACTCAGTAATTGCCCTCCACCACCATGTGCAGGGAGTAGGGGCACCGTGGGGCACACGCCGCACTTACTGGCTCAGCCTTTTGCATGCTGGGGTGGCCACCTCCCCATTGATGAGACCTGGTCCCAACATCTCCGCGGAGCTCCAGTCTGCCCTGCTGCCATCCCTGTCTGTGTTGTCTTCTCCAGCAGTTGACTGGAAGGTGAGCATTGGCCGCATGCCATGTAGCCGTGTTGTCTCGAAGGGCGAAAGCAGGAAGAATGGTGCCTTCATAGCCCACCCAATATTCCATAACATAGTTAAGGAAAATATTTCTCAATGACTCCTCAGTAAAAGATCAGAAACAGCCAGTGTCCGCATCAGTCTACGAGCGTTGGTATTTTCTTGAAATTTGTCAGACCAACCTAACTAACACCTAACACACATTTGAACCTCTTTTCACATTGTTGCTCATTCTCAGGTTCTGCTTTGTCTCCAGACAGATCCATTCTCTTTCAGAATGGCCTTGCTCTTTCACTGAGGTGTCGGAGTAAACACTTCCCTTCACTCTATTCTCAGACAAACACTAGTATTAAGTGTTTGCTACTGATGGGTCTAGAAAGCATTTGTCAAGTGGAAGATGCTATTTCTGGGGGATTGTTCCCAAGCTGCAGTACTTTGTGTTCCAACATCTCCCAGCTTCCTTGGTGAAAATAAGACCAAGGTTTCTTTACAATATACAAGAAGGAAGCAGGTTTTCACCCCAGATGGGACTTGAACCCACAATCTCTGGCTTCAGAAGCCCATGCCTTATCCATTAGGCCACTGGGGCTCTTAATTGTGTATGAAAGAGGGATGGAAATTCCCTCTCATAATTGCACATTCCTCACATTCACTCAGGAGCCAAATACTCCATTTAATGGCCTTACAGAAATGTCTGCGTCCCCTAGCAGCGAGGCAACTAGGCAGGTGGCTCTCAGAGTTGAGCACCACCTTTCTGCCAGCCATCTGTAGAGAAGAACCCCACCCTAGAGTCACCCCTCCCTCCTTCAGCACCTCCATGGCTGTGGCTCTGAGTGGCAGTAGGATGATTAGGGGGTGAATCCGGGGCTGGAAGGGGGGTAAGGTCGGCCTGTAAGGAGTAACCAGGTGGGGCAGACCCAGGGGGAGGCTGTGGGCTGCTGGTTGGTTGTTGGGATCCAAGCTCTAGATCAAAGCTGGGCAGTGACCTGACACCCAGGGTTATAGGGCTGACATAGTGACCCCCTTACTGGCCTTAGTGAACCCCAAACCCTTGTCACTAAGGGCATTGAGGAGTCTCTGTCCCTTAATAACTTCTGGGAGCTCCCAGCAGGCTGCGGGCATCAGCCGCCTCCTGCCTCACAGTTTAGACTCTTGGCGCTGTGCCAGCCTCCCCCTCGCTTGCAGGCCCAGTGTAAGAAGAAGGAGGCCCGGTGCTGGCAGAAGAGGGTTTTGATTAATCGACCTCTTTGTGATTGGCACAGGACGCTTCCACTCAGTAGCACAGCTGGGGGGGGGAGCAGGGGAAGCAGCTAAAATCGGGGAAGGGAGGCTGAAGCCCCACTTCCCTCCCAAAATGATTCCCATTGGGGGACACCAGGACAGGGCGGTAAGTGGTGGCCAGACTTTGGCCGTCACGGTCTAGTCTAGCTCAGGATCCAGCTCAACTTCCTCCCCGAGCCACTGGCCCCCAGTCCCCTTCCACCACCAGGTGAACCCGGGCACTAGGGCAGGAACGGGGTGAGGCAGCAAGTCAAGCTGAGCAAGGCAGGCAAAAGCGAGTCTTGTCTTCACAGGCCGCTCCCAATGACGTCCTTTTTGTGTGCAACTGCTGCAAAAACATCCCGTGCAGAGAAGCAGGAGGCCAAAATACTTCCATACAGCTGCCAAAGTAGCTCAGTTGGGAGAGCGTTAGACTGAAGATCTAAAGGTCCTTGGTTCAATCCCAGGCTTTGACAAGCCCTCTGATGCTTCTTTGTGCAGGGGGGAGGGCTTGTTTTCTGGGAGGGCAGTAGCACCTTTACCTGAGGCAAGTACCTGATTTTGAGCTCCCCAGCAGGATCACAGAGAGCATGGGCTTCTCCCCCTAGCTGGCCCACCTGACCTATAAGGATGGGAGCTGTCTTTCCCACATGACTTATTCGTTGACCCAAAATGGCAGGAACAGAGTGAGGCAGGACAGCCCTCGGAGATGGTGCCAGAGGGGGCAGGGACTTGGGAGGAAAGCTCCTCTGCAAAGCTGAGTGATGACAGTACTGGGGAAGGGGCATCTGGCGTGTGGAATGTGGCAGGGATTCAGAGGCCCAGGAGGAGACACTTGATGTTAAGGTGTGAAAGGAAAGATCTATGGTAGGAACTGGCTCCCTTCCTCTGGACAACACAGTGTTTGGTATTGGGGCAGATTTTAATTGTGTCAGCCGGCCTGAGAACCGCTGGTCCCGTTTTCTCGACTGTCAGAGGAAACGTTTTTACAATGAGCACTACCTGGTGCAGGTCTATAGCGAGGTCAGCTTAGAGGACGTGTTTCTCCGTAGTGGTACCAGTGGAGGGTGGACGGTAGCCACCTATTCCTCTGACCCGAGCTCACACCTATGGGCGCCAACTTATATGGGCTCCTGGGGGTAAAGCCCCAGGAATATTCACAGTAAGGGGCTCTGCTCCACCAATATTTGGAGCTAGGTTTTGCCCCTTTAAATCCCAGCAGCGGCCAGGAATCAGAGGGCTATGGGCTGCCCACAGCGGCGGGGAGCCCAGAGCCCTTTAAATCCCAGTGGCGGCCGGGAATTAAAAGGCTCTGGGTTGCCCGCAGCCGCGGGGAGCTCAGAGCCCTTTAAATCTCAGCCACGGCTGGGAATTAAAAGGCTCTGGGTTGCCCGCAGCTGCGGGGAGCCGAGCCCTTTAAATCTCAGCCGCGGCCGGGAATCAGAGGGCTCTGGGTTGCCCGCAGCCGCGGGGAGCCCAGAGCCCTTTAAATCCCAGCTGCGGCCGGGAATCAGAGGGCTATGGGTTGCCCGCAGCCGCATGCCCTTCCACACCGTGCGCTTTCCGCAGCGAGTGTGCCCAGGCAGGTCCTGGGGCAACCAGAGGTCCCTGCACCCCAACTCTGCAGTCAGATGTGACTCTCAGCCAGACAGTAAAACAGAAGGTTTATTAGATGACGGGAACACAGTTTAAACAGAGCTTGTTGGTACAGAAAACAGAACCCCTCTGTCAGGTCCATCTTGGGGGGTGGGGAGCCCAGACCCAAGTTCTGGGTCTCTCCCTATTTCCCCAGCCAGCTCCAAACTGACACTCCCTCCTCTGGCCTCTGTGTCTCTTCCGGACAAGGAGGCCACCTGATCTCTTTGTCCCCAACACCTTCAGTTGGCATCTTGCAGGGGAAACTGAGGCACCCACACAGTATTCAGAGAAAATATTAAGAACATTCCCACTTCATCACAACAGGTGCAACAAAATATAATACTGTATATTGAAGTAGGCAAGTGTTGCTTCTGACTTTCCACTTTTAATTGACCCTTGTAATCTTGTGGCACTGACGCGTTGTAGCTTCATTTTATATCGGCTTACAGGGCGGGAGCGGGGGGGCACCACCATTTTGGGCCCCACCAAAAATTATACAAACCTGCCACCTATGCTCACACCAGCCGCAGAGGGGATACACCTTTCTGCGGGGACAGGCCAGGAGTCGCATTTACCGGATTTCCGTGAAGGAGAGCACGTCGACAGCCCAGTGCAGGGTGGAGCCAATGGACAGTTCGGATCATGCAGCTCTCACCGTGTGCTCAATGTGGGCAATTCCCTGACCCAGGGCAGAGGATATTGGAAGCTGAACATCCAGAGCTTGCAAGATAAAGGAGTAGGGGGGCGAGGCCTGGCGGTGTTGGCAGAACGGGAAAGCATCAGAGGGTTCTGTGGCAACCAGGGGGATTGGTGGGAGTCGGTGAGGGAGGAGTTGGCGGCTTTGTTCCAGCAGCTGTGGAAACACCACAACATTAAAGAAACCAACACTGCCAAGTCCTGCAGCGTCGCCTGTGGGATTTCCACAAGAGCATCCAGGCAGGGGAGCCAGTCAGCGTGTGACTGCACGACCGGATCAAGCAACAGCTGCCCGAGTTCCAGGAGATGAGGCTCCAGCTGGCCGATATGAGCGGAAGCACGGAGTGAAGGGAGGGGGTGGCCTCCCCTGACATTTTTGCAGCCTGCAGGGAACAAAGACAAAGTAGGGGGATGCGGGGACTCAGGGAAGGCCCAGGGCCATCCTTAGCCATAGGCAGAACAGGCAGCCGCCTAGGGCACCACTAGGTCTGGGGGCACTGCTCTGCCGGGAGCCTGGACAGATGGGAAGCAGTGGAGCATGTAAGAGCAGGGCTGCTGGGTCCTAGAGAGAGCCGAACGCAGCACAGTCTGAGGGAGGGGATTGGCTGCTGGGGTCTCTGGTAAGGGGAGGGAGGAGGGGTGGGGGAAGGAGATCACCTGTGAGTGTGACTCTTTCCCCTGGCGTGAGGTGAGGCAGGCTCCGCGGCTCTTGCAGTATCCTTTGTTGTCCCCCATAATGTCCATTCTCCTCCCGCCCCGCCCCATGGAGCCCTCGCCCTTTCTCTCTCCCAGGGCTGGGTTGGGTGAGGTGCTGGGGGTGGGGGGAGGCTGGCTGGCTGCCTGCTGAGGAATGACAGTGAAAGTAACTCACTTCCTCGCAGCCAGCCAGGATTGGAATGTCACACAGGACTGGGCTGGGAATAGCCAGATGGCATGTGCGAAAAATCAGGACGCGGGTTGGGGTAGGGTGAGCAGATGTCCCACTTTTATAGGGACAGTCCTAATTTTGGGGTCTTTTTCTTATATAGGCTCCTATTCCCCCCCACCACCTGTCCTGATTTTTCACTGCAGCGTAGCCTGGGCAAGACAGTGAGACACGGTCTCTTTTTATACAGGCAGAGCCTGCAGGGGGGGGATGGGAGCACCCACACGCTGGGGATTCTGACTTGGGGGGAGGGACGCACCCAAGCAACACGGATCTTGAAAAGGGGAACAGAGACACCCACAGATCCCAGATGGGGGCAGGCAGGGGAAACCACACACTGGAGCTAGTTCATGGGGTGGGGGACAGAGACACCCACCAAAGGTCCTGGATGGGAGCACCCACATGATGGGGATCTTGAACTGGGAGCAGGGAAGCACCTTGTACCAGAGGTTCTGAAGGGGGAACAGGGACACCCACACACCAGGTGTCTTGCAGCTAGAGCTGCGGTCTTGATTTACACAGGGCAGTGATGGGGAATTAACCATGTCCCTTGCGGAGCTTGTTCCACCTGATGATTAGCCTTATTGATCAACACTACGAGTTTATATCGAATTTAGCAGCGTTAAATCGCATTAAACCTGCACCCGTCCACACAATGAAGCCCTTTATATCGATATAAAGGGCTCTTAATACCGATATCTGTACTCCTCCCCGACGAGGGGAGTAGCACTGAAATCGGTATTGCCATGTTGGATTAGGGTTAGTGTGGCCGCAATTCGAAGGTATTGGCCTCCAGGCGCCATCCCACAGTGCACCATTGTGACCGCTCTGGACAGCAATGTGAACTCGGATGCACTGGCCAGGTTGACAGGAAAAGCCCTGCGAACTTTTGAATTTAATTTCCTGTTTGCCCAGCGTGGAGCGCCGATCAGCACAGGTGACCACGCAGTCCCAGAATCAAAAAAGACCTCCAGCATGGACCGTACGGGAGATACTGAAGCTGATCTCTGTATGGGGAGATGAATCTGTTCTATCAGAACTCCGTTCCAAAAGACGAAATGCCAAAACATTTGAAAAAATCTCCAAGGCTATGATGGACAGAGGCCACAAGAGGGACTCAACACAGTGCTGAAACTTAAGGAGCTGAGACAAGCGTACCAGAAAGCCAAAGAATGAAATGGATGCTCATGGAGGGAGGGGCGACTGATGACTGTAGCTATCCCACAGTTCCCACACTCTCTGAAAACCATTTGAATTCTTGGCTGAGTTCCCAAAGCCTGAAGGGTCAAAAACATTGTCGCGGGTGGTTCAGGGTATATGTCGTTCCCCCCTCTCCCCCCGTGAAAGCAAAGGGGAAAAAATCATTTCTCGCCTTTTTTCAATGTCACCGTATGTCTACTGGATGCTGTTGTCAGACGCGGTGCTGCAGCGCTACACAGCAGCATCCCCTTCCCTTCCCTTCCCGATGGCAGACGGTACAGTAGGACGGGTATCTGTCATCATCGTCCCGTGATTGCTCCTGGCTGGCCTCGGTGAGGTCGCCTGGGGGCACCTGGGCAAAAATGGGAATGACTCCCAGGTCATTCTCTTCTTTAAGCTTTGTCTAATGAAGATTCAGTCCTGCCTGGAATATTATAGCAGCTGGAGGCTGCCCTCCCCTCCCCCCTTTGAGATCTACTTGCAGAGGCAATAAAGTCAGTGTTGTTTCAAATTCCTGCATTCTTTATTACTTCATCACACAAATGGGGGGATAACGGCCACGGTAGCCCAGGAGGGGTGGGGGAGGAGGGAAGCAATGGGTGGGATTGTTGCAGGGGCACCCCCTAGAATGGCATGCAGCTCATCATTTCTGCAGGATGTCTGGGGCCTCAATTCTGGTCTAGCCTCATTGGGCAAGCATAAGTGGTACTTTTGCCAGCTGCATTGGTGGTATAGTGGTGAGCATAGCTGCCTTATGAGCAGTTGATCTGGGTTTGATTCCCAGCCAATGCAAGGATGCGATATTTTCTCTACTGGGAATTGGTTTTATTTCAGTCACATTGTATAAGTTTATCAATGAAATGAGAGAATCAATGTCCTGCAGGTCATTGAACACACAGTGGAGGAAGAAAGGGGCAGGACTATACAATGAGCTGTTGGAGTCATCCTGGTATTACAATGTTTGGTTTATTATTAAAAAAGAATTCTTTACTTCCCTCTCCCTTTTAGACTCAGAGCCTTTAAGGTCAGAAGGGACCAGTGTGATCATCTAGTCCGACCTGCTGCACCTTGCAGGCCAAAAGACCCCACCCACCCACTCCTGTAATAGACCCGGGAGGGGAGGCAGCTCTGTGCTCTGCCCCTACCCCAGGCAGCATATGGAGGCCCTCTGCTCCCCTCCCCCAATGGGTGTGCAGAGATGTGCCAGCAGCACTGAGGTGGCTCCCTGCCCACTCTGCCTCCGTCCTTCCGTGCCGCTCTCAGAAGTGGTTGGCACATCCCAGCATCCCCTGGGGCGGGGGGAGTGTCTCCATGCACTGCCCCTGCCCCGAGTACCAACTTCGCAGCCCCCATTGGCCAGGACCTGCAGCCAATAGGAGCTCTGGGGGCAGCGCCTGCAGGCAGCGGCACACAGAGACCCCCTGGCATGGCCCACCTAGGACCTGCTGCCGCAGGGTTGTGTGTACCAGTCACTTTGGGAGCTGCACTGGCCGGGGTAAGCGCCACCCCTCCTGCACCCCAACCCCCTCCCCCAGCACAGAGCCCGCACCCAAATTTCCTCCCATAGCTTTGCTTGTCTTCCTTTCACCCAGAACTGTCCTTCTCCTGGGCTGCAAGTAGCCATCCCTGGGAAGCCAAGAGGCAGGCACAGGATTCTGCCTCCCAGCAGCCAACCGCACCTCCCCAGGCTTTGCAGAACGAAGGGTGACACTCTACTAACCCCACTTAGCCGCACTGAGGCGCTTAGCTTCTGCCCTGCCTTCCTCAGCTCGACTTTCCTCTTTTGCCCCATTCCTGCCTCACTCCCTCCTTTGGCAAGTCACACAGAGGAGGCAGCAGGAAGAGCCGGCCGCCATAGGCCATCCTCCAAGGGCAGAGGAGACCAAGCCACAAGGCTTCAAAAGGTGCCTGGCCAAGGTCCTCTAGCTTTCCCCTGCTGATGCTAAGGCTTTTTCCCAGCTCATTTAACCACCCTCTGCCCTGCAGGGGTTGAGTTTATAACAGGTGTTACTAGCTGGCCCAATTTTGGGTAAGCGTAGGGAGGACTAAAGACCCACCAGAGTTTGCCAGAAAGCAGCACATTTATTATACTGACAGCTAAGCTCAAAAGAAGAAGGGGACGGGGGGTGTCACACTCACACTCGCATACTCACGCTCCCAAGACTGGCACAGCACTGGAGATGTCAGGATTCTGCAAGGTAAGTGTCCCACAGCGCAGCTATGGATGGTGCGATGAAGGTAAGTCTCCCTGAGGCACAATGAAATACAACACAGAGAACCACTGGCCAGGCGAAGGGCATTCACTGGAGGTACAAGCTTGTGAGTGCTCTCCTGAGCACAGGGCCCCTTCCCCTTTTAAGGACCTGCACCTCATGGCCTGCGACTAGAGATGACTTGGCTGCATCTGGTTGGTCACACTCCACCTTGGGCAGTGTCCATGCTCTGGGTGTGTGATCGCTGCCTAATTCGAGTCCCAGACACCTTGTCTACCTGGAAGCTCTTCTGCTCTTCAACCAGCCCATTCATCCCACGAGCATTCCAGGAGGGAGCGGAAGGGGAAAGCCACTTCACAGGCATTCAGAGAGGGAGAGGAGAGAAAAGTGGGAGCAGGGGAAGTATAACAGACCTTTTGAGCATAGAAATCACTGCTGCTCCTACAACAACAGGAACAAGCCAGGAAGAGCTGGGAAAATTAAGCCATCATGTTTCTGAACCAGGGACCTTTTGCGTGTTAGGCTAATGTGATAACCACTACACTACAGAAACTCTGTCTCAAGCCTGCTCCCCTCCCTTCATAAGAACATAAGAACGGCCATACTGGGTCAGACCAAAGGTCCATCCAACCCCACATCCTATCTGCCAACAGTGGCCAATGCCAGGTGCCCCAGAGGGACTGAACCTAACAGATAATGAGCAAGTGATCTCTCTCCTGCCATCCATCTCCACCCTCTGACAAACAGAGGCTAGGGACACCATTCCTTACCCATCCTGGCTAATAGCCATTCATGGACTTAACCTCCATTCATTTATCTGCAAAAAGAACAAGGAGTACTTGTGGCACCTTAGAAACGAACAAATTTATTTGAGCATAAGCTTTCCTGGGCTAAAACCAACTTCATTGGATGCATGTAGTGGAAAATACAGCAGGAAGATATATATATATATATTATATATATATACACACACAGACAGAGAACATGAAAAATTGGCTGTTGCCATACACACTATAACGAGAGTGATCAGTTGAGGTGAGCTATTATCAGCAGGAGAAAAAACCCTTTTGTAGTGGCCTTTCATGGCCTTTGAGAAAGCAAGACAGAGCCTTGGAAGACCCAGCAGGGTTTGTGGCACAGGAATTGTTCTCAGATTCCACTGAGACTTCAGCTCAGATTGCAGGATTCAAAGTCCTGAGTGCTGGCCCTTACACCATGGGACCAGCACAGCACCTGTTGATTACTGTAGACTTCCAACAGGGAGGATTCTGTGGGCATGGGCAACTCTAGGCATTTTGCCGCCCCAAGCACAGCAGGCAGCTTGCCTGCGGGAGGTCCGCCAAAGTCGCAGGACCAGCGGACCCTTCGCAGGCATGCTGCTGAAGGCAGCCTGCCTGCCGCCCTCGTGGCGACCGGCAGAGCACCCCCCGCGGCTTGCTGTCACAAGCACGCACTTGGTGTGCTGGGCCCTGGAGCCGCCCCTGTCTGTGGCGACAATTTTTTGTGGCAGGGAAGACTCAGTGGGAACATGCCTCTCTGGCCAGCCCTGTATTTGCTCAAAAAGTCAGCACCCAGCACTTTGCTGCAGGCCCAGAGGCCTTTCTTCCTCCAGACTGTGAGGCCAGTGGACAGGTGAGGCAGTAGCACCTTCAGTCCCAGGCAGTAAAGGGCCCTTCCTGGGAAAGGCCATGTCCTGAAAAGGAAAGACAAAAGTCAAGGAGAGTCCTCCTGAAACTCTCTGGGGAAGTCACAGAGGGAAACTGTTTCTTTGCCTGACCAGGGACTCAAACCCTGGACCCTCAGATTAAAAGTCTGATGCTTGGCCAACTGAGCTAGCCAGGCTCACGTTTTTTAAAAAAAAAAAAGCAAATTTCGTGCAGAAGGGAAACTAGTCAAGAAAAATGAGAGCAGGAAACAATACAGAAAACCTGCTACTCTCACTTTCTTAGCAGTCCTAGCCCCAGCCTGCTCCTCCATCTGGAGCCCTGAGGCCATATTCTTTTTTTCATTAAATATCAAATCCAGGAGAAAACACAGTTATACAAAGCAAAACAAAATCACAAACAGAAATGTCATTGGAAATACAGAAATAAAAAAGGAAAATTCAATTCCCATCACTTTATCATGTCTGGGCCATTCCTGTATCGAGAGCACCCGCTAAGGTCCCTGTGTGCTTACGAGAAACCTGGAGGAACTCATACCACAGCCTGAACATGAAACTCAACTGCTCCCGGGTGCCGCAGTAAAACCCTTTCCCTGCTGTGACGTTGCACTCCATAGGATTTTATAAAAATATGCTAATGAGTGTGAATATAAAGTGACTGGACTATGCTTCATGCAAAAGGTCTCTTGTAAGGTATCATTACAAAGCTTATAATCTACTGAGTGTGTTCATCCTATTTGTATGAACCGATCATTCCTGGATCTGAAACTAGAAATATGAACTATAACTCTGAGGTCCTGTTGTAATGATGCAAAGTGTGGGCCATTAATAGTGGTTTGGACTCTTGATGGCTCCCATTAACTAGGCCAATTGACTGGAGATGGCTCTGTCCTGCACCATCTGTGAGTCAGGCCAGGAAGAATGAAGGCTTGGGGGTCTCACAGGACATGTGACCATGTCCCCCGGTACAGGAATCCATCTTAAACCTGGGGCTCTTCCCCAGGTGAGAGACAAAAGATTGCTGCCTTGTACCAAAGCTGTATAAGGGGGTGGAACTGAACAAACATGGCTGCAGTCATGAGACATCCCCTAGCTACCACCTGAGCTGGAACAAGGGCTGTACCAGGTGAAAAGATTGGGCCCAGACAAGAAATGAGTCTAGTCTTTGCACCTCAGTCTGTGCAGATGGGACCTTTCCTTCCAGTGCTGGAGGATTCTTCCTTCTCATCTACCCTTGTCCCAAGCAGCACAGCAGGTGGGAATCTTAAATGTACAGAGGTGACTTAGGAGCAGAAACCCCCCCCAGACCTTCCATGCAATTGGCACTTACCCCTCACTCAGCAGGATTGAAACTCCTGCAGGGAGATTGCTGGGCTACATCCCCTCTGGGCATGAGCAAAGCAACAAGGTGAAAAGAACCTGGAGATGCTGGGGATTGAACCCAGGCCCTCATACAAGCAAAGTATGTGCTCTACCACTGAACTACATCCCCACATGGGCCATGTGTGCTATAGGTTGCACTCAGAGCCCTCCTGTTTCCAGAGCATCCAGTGGCCTAACAGCAGCATGGGTGACACATTCCCTGATCTGAGGGCCAAACCTGCTGTCCTGGAGGTTGCTGGTTCTTAGGGGTCACTTTTCAGCAGGGCCAGATTCGATGTGTGGGGCAGAGAGAGTGGGTGCCCTGGACTCAGGGTGCAAAGAAACACTCAGCCCTCTCCCCTGTATTGGGTGGGGGGTGCTGCCACCCCCTGCTGGAAGGTAATGGGAGGGGAGGGGCGCTGTGAGTCACTCAACACCTGACCCTGGTGGCAGCAGTGCTGTGGGGAGCTCCAGGTGTTTCTAGGATCTGCTATTGCACCTGCCTGTGAAGTCCAGCTTTCCCCAGCACATTCACTGCGGTGCGATTGGGTCACTGTTTCCATGGCTGAACAGCAAAGAATCGCTCCCAGTTTCCCTTCTATCGGCAGCAGAGTTAGCCTGTGTCGGTGGTTAATGAGGTGGATCTAGTTGTAGATTGTTATTCATTCCCCACCTTGACAATTCACACAGTCCCTTTCCCAGGCAGATTCCCAGCACCTCGGTGATCCTGGTAGCAGGGGTTGGGGCCTGAGATTTTCAGGATTCTTTCCGCCTCCACCTGCAGTGAACTCAGCTTTCCCCCCATCCCAGACAACCCATGAAATAACAACAGGGGCATAAAGAAAGAGGGGAGGGAACATCTCACGGCCAGGGCTGGATGTGCCCAGGGCCCCCAACTCATCCATTGTTTCCATGGATTTTGGCTCCCTGCTTTGCACAAGGGACAGAGAAAGATCTTGCTGTTCTGTGTCTGTGCAAGGAAAATTGTGTTTCTGTATGAAAGAGAGGTGGGAAATGGCCCCATGGTGGGACAATATCCTCAGGATTAAGACCTAAGGACTCAGGCTGAGAACTGATATAACTCCACTCATCTGGGATTTAACAAATTATCTTCCATGGAGCAGGGCTAGTTCCAGTGTTTTTGCCACCCCAAGTGGAAAAAAAAAATTAAAAAGCTGCAATCAAGGGCAGCTCTACCTCTGCCGCTTTTGGCAGCAAGTTGCTTCCCTCCTAGAGGGACTGAGAGGGCTGAATTGCCGCTGAAGCCTCCCCTTTCCATTGGCCGCCCCAGGGACCTGCTTGCTATGCTGGTGCCAGCCCTGCCACAGAGACACTAGGAAGATGGGGGAATTAGGAAAATACCATGCATTTCTTTATATTGCAAGTGAAGAATAACTGAAGTATTTTTGGTTTAAAGTCACTTCTTCTTAATTGGGAATTGAACCAAGGCCTTAGCAGTGAAAATGCCAAATCCTAACCACTAGACCACCAGGGAGCTAGTGATGCTGTTTTTCTTCTCACTTATGCTACACTTTCTTAGGCTACTTTCTATCCAACTTCTGAAGCTGCTCCATTGTCCACTCCCTGAGGGGCTAAGAGCAGAGTGTGCAGGAACCCCTGTACTCAGGGTCACAACCTCAGCCCAACCCAAGGCACTGAAACAAACTCAAATGATGCTTCCTCCAGCAGGATCACAGAGCAACACAAAGAAAATCCATGAGGAACAATCCTCCTCTGCCTTCATTTACCCCATCGCAACCCTCTCAGCAGCTGACTCTTGTGGGAAGGACAGTGAGCTGATAGGAGCTCTGGCATAGAGACCAAGGGAGGGGTGTTGCACCCCCTCAGTATGAGCTGATCACATTCTGACTCTGGAAGAGGAGGGAAAGGCGATGGCCACATGATGGGGCCAGTATGTACCTAACATGGTTCTTTTATGTGGGATGACTCTGAACATTGACTGATCTCCACTCCTTTGGATTTGAAGAGATGTTTAGTTGTGTACTTAGGAACCTATAAGGCTGAAGCAATTTTATGGATGGTGACACTACGATTAAAGGGTTCTACTGGGAGGTAGAACCCTGATTAAAGGATCAGAGGGGTAGCCGTGTTAGTCTGGATCTGCAAAAGCAGCAAAGAATCCTGTGGCACCTTATAGACTAACAGACGTTTTGCAGCATGAGCTTTCGTGGGTGAATACCCACTTCGTCGGATGCACGGAGATAGCTGGGAGTGCTGGTGGCATAGGGTCTGAGTAGAGAGTCCACATATCCAGACAGTCCTTCAGTGAGAGTGCCTGATTGAAGGGTTATTTAATGTTGTAGAAATTGTTAAAAACACTTAGCTTAAAATGGAACTGCCTGTTATTAAAGGCTGGTTTCCCCACATCAGTTCCATAAGCTCTGCTAGAAACACCCTGGGTTCTCTTCTGCCTCTGTGGGAACTGCAGGGAATCGTCCCCTGCTGCCCTTGGCTCCAGGCTGGTTTTTCTGGGGAGGGGACGTGGAATTGATTTGTTTGCTGTTGAGAAGGAACCAGGCCAGTTCTCAGTGAATGTGAACTCCCAGCATCTTCCCAGTCCAACCCAGGCTGCTGCCCTGTCCCAGCCTCTGTTCCCCTGGGGGCCCTGCGTGTTTGACTCTAGAGCAGGCCGGGAGCAGCAGCTGAGGCAGAGGACAGCCTGGGCCGGGCAGATAAGAAGGAGTTTAGCAAGCAAAAAAGGTAAAATGGCAGTGGAGCGTTACCTTGGACTCAACGGCATTTCTCCATTCGTCTGTCTGCTCTGGGGCAGGGACAATAACACGTCCTGCTGCATTCGTTATTTCAAAGGGCGGTTTAGGATTTTCATTCTCACACACACGGTGCACAAAGCAGGACTCCACCCTCGGTGCAAACTAAACAAGCTGCTCACAGATTCTGGCAGCCACAATGAGCATTTGGGTGAGAGCTCAGACCTGCCCCTGTCCCAGAGGGAGGGGGTCATCTGTGTGGGGACTGGACCACTGACCTACCCACTCCTAACTCCCAAACTTTCAGTAACTCTGTTATCAGTGTCTGTGAATGTTATTTAAACCATAAGAAAAACCATACTGGGCTAGACCAAAGGCCCATCTAGCTCTGAGTCTTGTCTTCTGACAGTAGCCAAGAGCAGGTGCCCCAAAAACCAGTCAATAAGGCACCACTGGGAGTTGAACCCAGGATCTCCTGTTTACAAAACAGATGCTTTAGCCAGCTAAGCCATAGTGCCGGAGGGGGGGGGGGACGCTAAAACATACTGTCTGGCCACACCTGACTCCCTGCCATCCCCACCGGGGCCTGACAAGCTTTGCTTGTGTTTGGATTCTGCAAAGCAGAGGAGCAGGTGACGTTTTCCTTGCAAGTTGTGTGTGAGTGAATCTTTGGCCAGGTCTGCACTACAAAGTTGTTTCAGCAGAATTATATTGCTCAGGTGTGTGAAAAACATACTATGCTCCCTCGGTTGGTAGCTTGTGGCTGGTGTACACACTGCAATGCCACATCTGGTGACAACACTGACCTGTTTTGGTGACAAAATAAAACCACTTTGATGAGAGGCCTAGAGCTTTTTGCAGCAAACTTAAAGTGAGAGAGTGTCACTGTAGACGCTGCTGTTCATTATATCACCATAACTGGCCTCCCCCAGTATCCCACAATGCCCTCTGTGAACTCGCCTGCCCTGCATTCCTGCTGCAGAGCCATGGGCCCCTCCCCTTTCATAGCTCTGGGAAGTTCTGACAGCTGAGCCTGCTGCTCTGCTCCGGCAGCCAGGAGCAAATCACTGCCCTGGAATGCTGCTCTCTCCCACACTGCGAACACAGAGCAGGGTGGCGGGAACTTCCTTACAATGGGGGAGAGCACCGGCATCTGAACTGTGATGCCCCCATGACACCCCTTCCCTCAAGCAGGCTTTTACCTTCTAAACAGGGACGTCTGTTTTCTAGTAAAATCACTAAAAGAGAAGGAGAAAACTCAAAAGAGGTTCCTCCTGGCGCTCACGTACATGAACCCGAATACTCTCTCAGTCCTCAAAGAGAGACCTCGAGAAGGAGACTTGCTGGAGCAAAGCCACAGGGGTCTCTGAGGTTTCCCTGGCCCCTCGCCCCTGTCCTGCCTGGCTGGTGTCAGCATCTCTCTGTGAGGTCACCACCTCCCCACCACCTTTGACCAACAGTCTGAGGTCCTGCAAAAGGCCTTTGTGATGTCACTGCCACACCCCTCCCTTGCTGTGCTAAAGTCCTGCCCCTGGCCAGGCACTTTGGAGGCTTGATCTACTCCCTGTGGATCACCCCACTCAAGGAGCGTTCGTTCTAGAAAGCAAGCCAGCTAGACAGAAAAACATTAGACACTGCTCCCATTGCTACATTCAGTTTTTCAGAAATTAGTCGACTTTATGGCCAGAAGAGACCATTAGAGCATCTAATCTGACCCCCTGCATATCGCAGGCCTCCTATATGACACAATAGCTACTTTTGGAGCAAACACATTCCAGAAAGGCATCTAGTCTTCATTGAATGACATTAAGAGATGGTGAATCCATCACGTTCCTTGGTAGCTTGTTCCTGTGGTGAATCATCCTCGCTGTTGAATATTTGTGCCTTAGTTGTAATATGAATTTGTCTCTTTTCGCCTTCCAGCCACTGGGTCTTGTTATGCCTTTCTCTGCTAGATTAAAGAGCCCTTTAATAGCCAATCTTTTCTCTCCATTAAGGCCCTTCAACACTTCAATGAAGTCACCTTTCATTCATGAAGGACCCCCCGCCGCCGAATTGCCGCCAAAGACCCGGAGCGGATGAATCTCCGGGGGCCTGGGCCCCACGAGAGTTTTCCAGAGCCCCCGGAGTTAGTGAAGGACCCCGCTCCAGGAGCCCCGAAAAACTCTTGTGGGGGCCCTGCCGGGCCCAGGGCAAATTACCCCTCTTACCTCGCCGGGCAGCCCTGATGGGACCTGGAGCTACTGTTATTTCAGGACTCCTGTGAGACCCTCAGCTGGTCGGTTTGCACTCTGCTCTCATTGCTTCCTTCTCAGGACTCTCTCTCCTCCTGCATCTCTGCTGCTCTCCTCCCCTAGACATTGAACTCAGCCCTTGCTGCTGCCAACACCAACTGGCAGAAGGGCCTATAAGTCTTATTCTCTATCCCTTTCTTAATGATTCCCAAGATTCTCTTTGCTTGTTTGACCGTCGTTGCACACTGAGTGGATGTTCTCAGAGAACTATCCGCAGTGACTCCAAGATCCCTCTCGAGTGGCAACAGCTATTTTTGGCCTCATCATTTTATATGTATAGTTGGGATTATGTTTTCCAATGTGCATCACTTTGTGTTTATCAACAAATCTGCCATTTTGTTGCCCTTTCACCCAGTTTTGTGAGCTCTTTTTGTAACTCTTCGCAGGCTGCTTTGGACTTAACTTTCCTGAGTAGTTTTGGATCATCTGAAAATTTAGCCACCTCGCTGTTTACCCCTTTTCCCAGATCATTTATGAATATGTTGAATAGCACTTGTCCCAGAGCCCCTGGGAGGCACCACTATTGACCTCTCTCCATTTTGAAAACTGACCATTTATTCCTACCTTGTAACCAGTTATTTACCCAGGAGAGGACCTTCCCTCTCATCCCATGAGAGTGTAATAGAGCAGAATAGGGCTTCCTTCGGAGGGGGAGTGAACTGAGAATATATCAGGGGGTTGTGCACATTTACTGTCCTGGTGAAAAAGTGTGTCTGATACTCAGTCTTTGCTGCTCCTGCCAGCTGTGATGGCTGAGGACATTTTCCTTCTCTGCTCCAGGGTCTCTCTTCTGCCTGATTCTCAGCAAGTCAGGCCCCCTGCAGACTATGGCAGAGCAGTTTGGTAATAGGCTGCAGGACTCACCACGTAAGAATGTAGCTGCTGTAGCACCTTGACTGTCCATGGGCTAAATCCTGCAGCCCAGGATAACCTCCCACTGATGACAATGGGAATTGAGCCTTTGTAACTAGCTGCTGGTACCTGAGGTCTCAGCTATGGATTAAACTGGGGGCAAACACAGCTTCAGCCAAAGAAGTGAAGGATGTAAGTGAAAGAGCAAAGCTGGCCCTCGGGAGCTGCTGCAGTCCCATCACCACAGCTGGAAGGGAGAAGAGGAAAAACTCCCTAAAGTGCTGAGAGCAGCCCCGAGAAAAGGAAGTTTGTCAGGGAGATCAGTAGCAATAACTATGAAATGACGGAGTGCTTTCTCCTCTGTGCCGACATGGCTGAATTGTGTTACTTTACTGTGAGAATAAGCTTTAAAATATCCTGCTCTAATTTCAGGATGCATCTGTAACCATAACTGGACCCTGTGGCCTCTGGATAGTGATCTTTGGGCAGAGCTGGCTGAAGAGCCTTCCTATTCACCAGGAGATCCTGGCTTGGCCTGACAGTTCCTCCTTGCAGAACCCGGCTTGTCTGTCAGGCTCCTTTTTTGTATCTCTTCTCATACAAAGAAAAGACCTCACTGCACAATCCTTGTAAGTGCTTGTTCAAGACACAGAGACCCTTCCTTGCAGCTAAGTCTTGGAAAGTGTTAAATGGTAAGTCTGGAGCTGATGGAAAGGTTACCATGACTCAGAGTTGAGCTGAAGCTGCTGTGAGTGAAACACAGAGCACTAATCAGTATCTGATCACCGCAGCTTGTGGGAGAAGCACATGTTAGAAGCCCTCTGTCAACTCAGCTGTGGCTTTCTGTGCACAGAGAGCCAGACAGCAAAAAGTCTGCAAGTCTTGAAGGAAATGGGGAATGTCTGTACTTTGGAATTTGAAGGTGTAGTCTTGGACCATCAAGTGGAATGATTGCAAATACTCCACGGGGGCAGGCACCGTGGCTTAGCTGGCTAAAGCACCTGTTTAGTAAACAGGAGATCCAGGGTTCAACTCCCAGTGGTGCCTTGGTGTATGGCTTTTACCTTCTCTACTCACATTTTCCTGTGTCTTCCTAGGAAACAGACGAGACCTCCCTTGCCAATCCAAGTAATTGCTTGCTAAGGAAAAGGCTTCTTTGCAGAGGAGCATTGGAGAGAATCAAGTCACCAGCCTGGAGTTGATGAAAAGGCCATTGCGTAGGCAAGGAGGTTGCTTAGACTGCAATTGCTGTGACTCGAGAGCCTGTGTTGCGCCCATGCAATTCGCTGGGAATATCTATGCACAGAGCCCCTTCTAGAGGGTTCTCTGCAGGGCTTGCAGGAAATGGAGAATTACTGTCCTTTCACCTTTCATTTTATTGTTGTTGATGAAACACGGAGCAGTTAGGGGAGAAGTCCCAGAGCGTGGCACCATGGCAGAGCTTGCCAAGAGACCTGCTGGATAAAAAGCAGATCCAGCATCCAGTGCTGCCTTGCTGAACACGCCTCCTCTTGTCACCTTTTGGTCGATCTCTTTTGTTAACGGGGAAGCCCGACTCTGGCTAGCCATACAAATGCTTGCAAAAGAAACGGGTCTTTTTGCTGACAAGTGTAGAAAAGAGGCATCGGATAAACGTGGAAACAAGGTCAAGGTCGCTGTGACTCATCTTGCATGTGCAGCTCTTGGAGCTGCAAGGCACTAAGCACAATATTACCCCGGCTGGTCATAGGAGAGTCTCTGTGTGGTGGGATCTGTGGGGTACAAACACAAACAGTGGGACTGCTCTGTCCTCTTATTTCTCCAGCCTGGGCTGTGTCTTACAATGCTGCACTAGTGACAAGCAGCAAAACCCTCCTGGTGCTGTGATTACTCAGCCAACATCATGCAGCAATGCACCCAACTAAGTGGCATGAATGCTCTATAAGCCACTCCTCAATTATACATAGAGAAACACCAGCATATCTCCCCAGCCCTCAGCCTTGCACCTCAGAAATGTACCATCTTACACTGCTCAAAACCTCTTGAAAAGTGCAAGCTCATTAATTAATTCGCCACTTCCTCAAAAAAAAAAAAGTGACCATGCTCCAGCCTTTTTAATCTGAGCAGCTTTCCCAAGCACTTTGGACAATTTTACAAGTCAGTGTAAAACATTAAAATAAGTTTATTAACTACAGAAAGATAGATTGTAAGTGATTATAAGTGTTAGGCACAGAGGTCAAAGTTGGTTACATAAGAAATGAAAATCGAATCTCAGTGTGACATTCTAGACCTTTGGGGGCGCGGCTGTAACCCCCATATTCCTCATTTTCACATAATCGTGATCTTACATATAAAGCATGACTTGTAAGGTATTGAGGGAAAGGATATGATCTGCTGCAAGTCATTTCTCTACCCATCTATGTATACCATTCATGCATATGACGTTATGAGAATTGTGTAGTGTGGTTGTCACTGTGCTGTAAGTTGGGGGAATCAGCCAGATATTAGCTCCCCAGTGGCAACAGCAAGGAAAGTAACCAACGCCCAGACAGGGTGTCAAACAACCCATCAAGAGCCATTGTCCAGCAAGGGAGCTACAACGCAATGACTCACCTGCACGAGGCCACACGAGGGGAATTGCTCAGCCTTGCTTGGAGAGACGCAGTGCTGCTCACCTGACTCTGAAGGTGTGGGGGGGCAAAGCCAAGAGGGAAGAAAGGACATGATAAAAGGAGAGACGTTCGCCAGGCTTTTCCTCTCTCTTCCAGCTCCGCCTACAGACACCCCCACACCAAGCGACTGAAGCGCTGATCAAAGGGGAGAGCCTGGCTGAAAAGCAACCAGCCAGCCTGTGGTGAGAAGCAGCTAAGTTTGTAAGGGCACTGAAAGGGTTAAGATCAGCTCAGAATGCATTTTGCTTTTACTTCACGAAAACAGCGAGGAGTCTGGTGGCACCTTAAGGACTAACAGATTTATTTGGGCATAAGCATCCGTGGGTCAAAAACCCACTTCTTCAGATGCATGGGGTGAAAATTGCAGATACAGGCATAAATATATATTGGAACATGACATGAAGGGACCTTACAAGGGGAGAACCAGTGTTGAAGGCCAATTCAGTCAGGGCGGATGCGGTCCACCCCCAATAATTGATGGGGAGGTGTCAATACCAAGAGAGGGAAAATTGCTTTTGTGGTGAGCCAGCCACTCCCAGTCCCTATTCAAGCTCAAATTAATGGTGTTAAGTTTGTAAATAAATTGTAACTCTGCAGATTCTCTTTGAAGTCTGTTTTTGAAGTTTTTTGAATGGCTACTTTTAAATGTTAATGTGTGAATGTGTTAGTGAATATGTAAATGGATTTTTGTTTGTGCAAGTCCCATATGGTGTAGTGGCCAGGATTCCTGGTGTTTTCATACAGGCAGCCTGGATTCAATTCCCAGTGTGGGAACAGTCCAGAGCTTTTGCTCAGAGGGGAGGCAGGAAATGAAAGGAATGGGAAGAGATCTTGCCAGCAGGGGAGTTGGACAGTGTTGGGAGGGGATCCCAGAAGTGGGGGTGGGGGGCAGAGATCTGAGGGGAGATCAGGGAAGAATCCCAGCTGTGTAGGAAGTTGACACTCTGGAGAGCACAGGCCTGGCATGGGGAGTGGGAAGAATGACTCTGTCCTTCTAAACTCACCAAGGGCAGATTAGGCAGGACTGGAAGAATTATGTATTTGTTGGTAAATGTCAATTTCTGTGTAAACACACAACCCAATGGCAAAATATTTCCATCGATAATAATCAAAATTGACAGATGGGCAAAGTAAGAAACATGCTGCTTGAGAACTTATCCTGTTCTAATCCTATTGGGGTCCCCTCTGCCTTACACACCACCATGTGGGTGTTTCATTTCCCTCCCCATTTTCACACAGAGACACAATTTCCTTTGCATGGATCCATGATCAGCAAAACCTCCCTGTGTCTCATGTCTGAGCCAGGGCATTCGATTCCATTGAAACCTTCTCTCCTGCAATGGCAATGGTCAGACAGAGGGGATGCTGCCACCTTCCCCGCTCCCCCCCGGCAGTGAGCTATTCTCTCTCCTCTTCATGCTGCTGTTGTTATTCCATGAGTCATCAAGGATAGAATAAAAAGCTGAGTTTACTCCAGGGTGAGGAAAGAAAGGAGCCACCAACTCCCTGAAAAATCTCAGTGCCCAGAGAAAACCTGCCCTGCTATCGGAATCACAGAGGTGCTGGTGATATGACGGGAAAAGGGCCTGTCTGAATTGTCAAGGCAGGAAATGAACAATCTACAGTAACATCATTAACCACAAACACACTCTAATCATGCTCCAGCCAGTAGGGAAATGGGCAGGAATTCTTGCTGTTCAGCCATAGCCACACGTACAGAGCTGCACAGCAGTGAGTGTGCTGGGGAAGCTGGTCTGAGCAAACAATTGGAAATGACCTTTCAGTGAGAACAGAACCAGAGTGTAGAAAGGCCCCTGTGTTAAGTGGTTGTGGCTGAAGGCTTAGGGAGCTGGGCTAGAAAACCATGGGTGTCTTTCTGTGGAGGCTTGATTCTTGCCAGCAAGGCAAGGCTGGTGTGTGGTATCTTCATGGTTGTACTTTCAGTGTCAGATCACCTACAGTGCACCAAGTCTAGACGTATTCAGAGGCTAAGGACAAGTCAACATTTCAAACATTGAGTCTATGTCACTGCAGCTCATTAATGGAGATGCTCTATGACAGAGTTTCTCAAACTTCCTTTCACTACAACCCGCTTCTGCCAAAAAACTTACTACATGGTCCCTGGGAAGGGAGGTGGAAGGATGCCATATCTTATACTGACATGTGCCAACTTCTCATAAACTCAAGGCTGGATCTGTGGGAAGAACGTCTCCCTACAGAGGGGAGTAACACAATAGGAACAGGGATTCTTTGTTCAATCTGTAATTCTGAATAAGACACAATTCTTTAGTTCTTAGCTCCAACACCTGGCAATTTGCTGACCAGGCCTATCTTAGCAAGCAAGGCTTTCTGTTTACCCCAGCTTTCTCTTAGCTGATCATGATTTGCTAGGCCTCCGGTCCTTTGACCATACTCTGGACTTTGGGTCTGGAAAAGAGCTGGCACAATCCATAGACCAGGTTGTTATACAAAATGCACATGGATTTTTAACCCTTCACATTCAGTAATGGCAAAGTTCTTGGTTCAGGCTTGTAGCAGTGATGGAATAAACTGTAGGTTCAAATCAAGTCTCTGGAGTCCATCCACAGCTGGGATGGGTCATTCAGTCCTTTGTCTAGAGCTTCAGTTTGTAGCAAAGTCCCTCCAGAGGTATGAAGCAGGATTGAAGACAAGATGGAGATGAGGCATCAGCCTTTTATACTCTCTTGCCATGTGGTCTTTGCTTTTTTGTCTCAAAGACGCTCTATCCAGCATGTGGCATAGAAAAACCTGAGTTCTGTCCACAGGCAGGTCCCTGCATACCTTGCTGAGGCACAAGGCGAATCTGCCTTCTCTCAATGGGTCGATTGTATAGCTGATGGTACTTAATAGGCCATCAAGCAAGCTAGGCAGAACTGACATCAACTTGTTTGGCTGGGGTGTTCCCCAGAAGCAGAGCACAAGTTTGAAATATGGGCAGCATAGACCCAATATTCATAACGTCAACTACAAAAATGATACACA
Organism: Mauremys mutica; assembly: GCF_020497125.1. NCBI lineage: Eukaryota > Metazoa > Chordata > Testudines > Geoemydidae > Mauremys > Mauremys mutica. Next base: position 43,253 of record NW_025423305.1, read on the forward strand.
TCTAGAGATAGCATCATTATAATCAGTCAATCAGAACCTCTCCATAAACCCCTTACACGACAACCTTCCTACCATATTGGCTGAAAATATAGAACAGTGGTCCCAACGGTGATCTATACAGTTACAGATTATGTCAATAACGTCACAGGAGGTGACACGGCATCAGTGAGACTGATACTGGAATATTGCCTCCAGTTTTGGTGTCCTCATTTGAAAAAGATGTTGTGAAATTGGAGCTGGGGCAGCAAAGAGCCACCAAATGTTTTGAGGGCTGGAGTAAAATGTCTTCTAGGGAGCTATTGAAAGACCTCAACCTGTTTAGCTTATCAAAAGAAGATTGAAAGGTGCCTTCATTGAAGTGTTGAAGGGCCTTAATGGAGAGAAAAGATTGGCTATTAAAGGGCTCTTTAATCTAGCAGAGAAAGGCATAACAAGATCCAATGGCTGGAAGGTGAAAAGAGACCAATTCATATTACAAATGTAAGCAGAGTCAGGATGAGCCCCACCCTGACATCTGGTGGTAAATTATGGGGAGTGCGGAAAGAAGTTTCGGTTATTTGCATGGGCACTTCCACCCCACTTAGCATACCGCAAAGCAGCATGGGATGGTTATTTTCACAGCTGTGGGAGCCCCAATTTCGTTGTTATTGGGGCAGGAGGAATGAAATGTTGTCACCCTGATTGGGTAAATGGGGAACTCCAAAATTGTCTTGTGATGGGGGGGTTCATTGTTAGCTGGATAGCACTTGCTAGATGGGGCACATGGGTTCCAAAACCAATTGAAAAGAGAGAGGCTGGGGACAGAGATCTATACTTGGTGGTGCAGGCTCCTTGTGTGAGCCAGAAGCACCAGTTCCACCTATGCCTCTCTCCACTGTGGAATGTCAGAGTTAATTTTTGATTCCTTTAAGAATCTAGATACAGGTACTGAGCTGAACTCACTGGCACTGGGGCTCCCCTACTATGAGTTGGAATCACTAAGATGCTGAAATCACTGAAGAGCTGGACTTGCTGAGCTGAGAGTACTGTGCTGATGAGTGGGGGAGCCTGAAGCAATACCATGGAGAAGAGCAGCTGGCAGAGCGGAGTGGAGCAGTTGGTGCAGCCACTGGGTGAGTGGAGCCAAGCAGCTCGCGAGGAAGGCTGGAGTGGCTCACAGGACAGCTGGTGGACCAGAGCAGCTGGCAGAGCGGAGCAGCCCACAGAGCAAGCGGAGCTGAGCTGTTTGCAGGGATGACTAGTGGAAGCAGAACCCTACGAAGAGGCAGGGCAGTTGGCCCCGAAACCACATAAGGTGCCCCTTTTTACCCAGGCTGGGGAGGGGGACCTCTGCAGAGAGACTTTTGAACTCTGGGGATGCACTGACCTGGGACAGAGACTTTTGGGATTGTGGGACTTTTGGGACTGTGGGTGATTTGGGGGTTGCTGGACTCAAGGGCCCAGAGAGAAGGACACGGCCCAATTTGCTGGGGTGGGTCTTTGCTCACGGTTTGACCTATGAACTCTAGCTGAGGTATTTTCCCAATTTAATGCTTGTTTATCATATAATTAAACCTTTTCTGTTACACCAAGACTCTGTGCTTGCGAGAGGGGAAGTATTGCCTCCTCGAGGCGCCCAGGGGTGTGTGTAAGATTTTCCCAGGTCACTGGGTGGGGGCTCGAGCTGGTTTTGCATTATGTGGTGGGGAAGGGACCCCTATGTATTGAACCCGGCCCTTGCTGCTATGGTTTCGGCTCGGCAGAAGGGTTACACAAATAAGACACAAATATTCAACAGCGAGGATGATTCACCACAGGAACAAGCTACCAAGGAAAGTGATGGATTTGCCATCTCCTAATGTCATTTAATGAAGACTAGATGCCTTTCTGGAATGTGTTTGCTCCAAAAGTAGCTGTTGTATCATACAGGAGGCCTGTGATATGCAGGGGGTCAGATTAGATGCTCTAATGGTCTCTTCTGGCCATCAAGTCGACTAATTTCTGAAAAACTGAGTGTAGCATTGGGAGCAGCATCTGATGTTTTCCTGTCTAGCCAGCTTGCTTCCTAGAACGAACGCTCCTTGAGTGGGGTGATCCACAGGGAGTTGCTCAAACCTCCAAAGTGCCTGGCCAGGGGCAGGACATTAGCCCAGCAAGGGAGGGGTGTGGCAGTGACATCACAAAGGCCTTTTACAGGACATCAGACTATTGGTCAAAGATGGTGGGGAGGTGGTGACATCACAGAGAGATGCTGACATCAGCCAGGCAGGACAGGAGCGAGAGGCCAGGGAAACCTCAGAGACCCCTGTGGCTTTGCTTCAGCAAGTCTCCTTCTCCTGGTCTCTCTTTGAGGACTGAGAGAGTATTCGGGTTCAAGGACGTGAGCGCCAGGAGGAACCTCTGTTGAGTTTTCTCCTTCCCTTTTAGTGATTTTACTAGAAAACAGATGTCCCTGTTTAGAAGGTAAGAGCCTCCTCGAGGGAACGAGTGTCATGGGGGCCTCACAGTTCGGATGCCGGTGCCCCCGCCCTGCCATGTAAGGAAGTTCCCGCCACCCTGCTCTGTGTTCGCAGGGCGGGAGAGAGCAGCATCCACAGCAGTGATTTGCTCCTGGCTGCCGGAGCAGAGCAGCAGGCTCAGCTGTCAGAACTTCCCAGAGCGATGAAAGGGGAGGGGCCCATGGCTCTGTAGCAGGAATGCAGGGCAGGTGAGTTCACAGCAGGCATTGTGGGATACTGGAGGAGGCCAGTTATGGTGATATAATGAACAGCAGCATCTACTCTGTCACTTTAAGTTTGCTGCAAAAATCTCTAGACCTCTCATTGAAGTTGTTTTATTTTGTCACCAAAACAGGGCAGTTTTGTCGCCAGATGTGGCATTGCAGTGTGTGCACCAGCCACAAGCTGCTGACCGAGGGAGCATAGTGTGTTTTTCACACACCTGAGCAATATAATTCTGCTGAAACAACTTTGTAGTGCAGACCTGGCCAAAGATTCACTCACACACAACTTGTAAGGGAAAACCTCACCTGCTCCTCTGCTTTGCAGAATCCAAACACAAGCAAAGCTTGTCAGGCCCCGATGGCAGAGAGTCAGGTGTGGGCAGGCAGTGTATTTTAGACACCCATGGCTTAGCTGGCTAAAACATCTGTTTCATAAACAGGAGATCCTGGGTTCAACTCCCAGTAGTGCCTTGTTGACTGGTTGTTGGGGCACCTGCTATTGGCTACTGTCAGAAGACAAGATTCAGAGCTAGATGGGCCTTTGGTCTAGCCCAGTGTGGTTTTTCTTATAGTTTAAATAACTCTCACAGGCATTGATAATAGAATTACTGACAGTTTGGGAATTAGGAGCAGGTAAGTCAGTGATCCAGTCCCCACACAGATGACCCCTGTCTTCCTCTGAGACAGGGGCAGGTCTGAGCTCTCACCTAAATGCTCATTGTGGCTGCCAGAATCTGTGGGCAGCTTGTTTAGTTTACGCCAAAGGTTGAGTCCTGCTTTGTGCACCGTGTGTGAGAATGAAAATCCTAAACCCCCCTTTGAAATATCAAATGCAGCAGGACGAGTTATTGTCCCTGCCCGAAAGCAGACAGACCAATGGAGAAATGCCATTGAGTCCAAGGTAATACTCCACTCCCATTTTACCTTTTTTGCTTGCTAAACTCCTTCTTATCTGCCCGGCCCAGGCTGTCCTCTGCCTCAGCTGCTGCTCCCGGCCTGCTCTAGAGTCAAACACGCAGGGCCCCAGGGGAACAGAGGCTGGGACAGGGCAGCAGCCTGGGCTGGGCTGGGAAGATGCTGGGAGTTCTCGCTCCCTGAGAAGTGGCCCGGCTCCCTTCTCAACAGCAAACAAATCAATTCCACGTCCCCTCCCCAGAAAAACCAGCCTGGAGCCAAGGGCAGCAGGGGACGATTCCCTGCAGTTCCCACCGAGGCAGGAGAGAAGCCAGAGCTTATGGAACTGACGTGGGGAAACCAGCCTTTAAGAACAGGCAGTTCCAGTTTAAGCTCAGTGTTTTTAACAATTTCTACAACATTAAATAACCCTTTAATCCTAGTGTCACCATCCATAACATTGCTTCAGCCTTATAGGTTCCCAAGTGCACAACTAAACATCTCTTCAAATCCAAGGGAGTGGAGATCAGTCAGTGTTCAGAGTCATCCCACATAAAAGAATCATGTTGTGGTACATAGTGGCCCCATTATGTGACCATCGCCTTTCCCTCCTCCTCCAGAGTCAGAATGTGATCAGCTCACACTGAGAGGGAGCAACACCCCTGCCTTGGTCTCTATGCCAGAGCTCCTCTCAGCTCAGTGTCCTTCCCACAAGAGTCGGCTGCTGAGAAGGTTGCAATGGGGTAAATGAAGGCAGAGGAGGATTGTTCCTCATGGATTTTCTTTGTGTTGCTCTGTGATCCTGCTGGAGGAAGCATGATTTGAGTTTGTTTCAGTGGCTTGGGTTGGGCTCAGGTTGTGACCCTGAGTACAGGGATTCCTGCACTTTCTGCTCTTAGCCCCTCAGGGAATGGACAATGGAGCAGCTTCAGAAGTTGGATAGAAAGTAGCCTAAGAAAGTGTAACATAAGTGAGAAGAAAAACATTTTCATCATTTCCCTGGTGGTCTAGTGGTTAGGATTTGGCACTTTCACTGCCACAGCCTTGGTTTAATTCCCAGTCAGGGAAAAATGACTTTAAACGAAAACTGCTTCAGTTATTCTTCACTTACAACATAAACAAATCCCTGGTTTTTTCCTGATTCCCCCATCTTCCCAGGGTCTCCATGGCAGGGCCGGCTCCAGGCACCAGCACAGCAAGCAGGTACCTGGGGCGGCCCATGGAAAGGGGAGGCTTCAGCAGCAAGAACCTGGCTGGGAGTGGGGTGAAGGTTCCCTCTGGGCAAAGGGGAGCTGAAATCCCTCAGTGTCCTGGAGTTTAAGCAATGGAAGCTTCAAACCCTGCAGGGGTGTGGGCTGAGGTGCATCAGCAGAAGGTTGTGCTGGACGGGGCGGCAGGTTTGTATAATTTTTGGTGGTGCCCAGAATGGGACCAAGTCCTGCCCCACCCCACAGCTGTGTAAGGCTCTGGGGTGGGGGGAGTTTGGGTGTGGGAGGTAGAGGGGTTGGGCTCTAGGAGAGAGTTTGGGTGCAGGGTCTGTGCTCAGTCAGGGGGTTGTGCTGCAGCAGGGTGTGGGGGGGGCAGGGTCTTGGAGAGAGTTTGGGTGCAGGTGTGGGGTCTGGGTTGGGGGTGCAGGAGAGGGTGAGGGGTGCAGCATTTACCTCGGGCATCTCCTGAAAGCAACCCGCACCCCCCTCTGGCAGCAGCCCCTAAGTGGGAGGGCAGGGGGCATCTCTGAGCACGGCTGCCCGCAGACTCCACTCTTGCAGCTCCCATTGCCACAGTTGTCAGAGTTGGCACTTGGGGTGGGGGCAGCATGTGGAGACTCCAGCCCCCCACCCCAGGGGCCGCAGGGACGTGCCAGCCGCTCCCGGGAGTGGCGTGCCACACGGAGTGAGGGCGGGCAGGAAACCACCTTAGCCCCCTTGTGCTGGTGGTGGTGGTGGCAGGGGTCCTCGGGCCCTTTTAACTTGGCCGGGGCAGCAGGTGGGACCAGGGGGGACTCTCCCAAGGGTCTAACGTTGCTTTGCACAATGATAAATCTTGGAACAGGACAGAAATGAAATGGCGGCAGAACCTAAGGAATTAAAAGCCTCCGGATTCATGTGTGAACACTGACTCCGAACGGAAACTGTAATTTGACTCACTTTGTGTCTGCGGCTGATTTAAAATATCAAGGCAAAGCCATTCCAGTGATTGTGACCCTGGGTTTGAGGAGGCTTTGGTCTTATTAAAATGTAACTAGCATGTTACACTTGTGTTTTTAAAGGTGGCTTCCCCAAGCAATCCCAAGTTGTTCTTCCCACAGCTGGCTGATGGGGGGCAGCAGGGGATCTCCCCAATCTGGGGGAATCTCTCTGGGTCACACTGTTAGTTCTCCATCCATTCTGCCCATAATCACACACACCCCTCCCCTCCCCATTATCAGTGTTTTAGAGCGACCCCTCCCTCCCTTTATGGGATACAGACTCTCTGTGACAGAGACTGACTGGGGCTCCTCTCTGCACGGCCCCAGTGGGGAAGGAAAGAGACTGGAGGGGGGGGGAGAAGACAGGCAGAAGGAGTCAAATGGGGCTAAACCAGAAAGGAGGAGATTTTCTTCCTGTTAAAATGTCCTGGAGTCTCATGGCTGAAAAGCCACATCTTGAGTTAGGTTTGATGCATCAGCCTTTCAATTACCAGGCAAAGGTGTGAACCCCAGAGACTGATAACTGCCTGCTTCCCAGCTTTGTCTAAGAAGCACTTGCACTGGTGCAACTGGTTAGTGCAAAGGGGGCTTGTGCTGGGGTTATGAATTCAAGCCTTATCTGGAGCACTGGTTTCTATTCCTTGTGTAGTTTCCCCAGCTTGCTTTGCTTAATTCCCATGGAAAGTGACCTACTAGGAAAAGGAGAGTAAGTTCTAAAATGTGGAAGTAGGTGCATAGGTTGGAAACATCCCCCCTGTGCTGCCATTAGTTCCAGTAGTTTGTTCACTGGCAGCATAAATTGGTTTCTTTGCTGCTGTGAAAGCTGCCAGGAAAAGTCTCTGCTCACCAGAGCTCCCTGCTTTTTCCAGCACATCTCTGGCTCCTTCCCTGCCCCAGTCACTGCTGTAGGAGGGTCCTATATACACTAAGCCTAAAACTTTCCCAAGCCTTCTTAGCGCAGTTGGCAGCGTGTCAGTCTCATAATCTGAAGGTCCTGAGTTCAAGCCTCAGAGAAAGCAATGGCTTTTGCTCCCTGCTTCAGATTTTCCACAGGAAATCAGAGAAAAGAAACTAGAGGAGAGTGGTTTCTAAACACCCTCCCACCCATCTAACACACAGACTTTTCTATGGCATTAACTTTTCCTTCTCTATGGAGCTTGTATTCTTCATAGAGCAAAATAAAACAAAAACATGCAAGTCTAAGTCTAATACAGTATGAAACTCAATACAGATCAAATCTCACCCTCAGAGATTTTCCAATAAGCTTCTTTTGCAGACTAGACTTATTTCTAGTCTGGGCCCAATCTTTTCACCTGGTATAGTCCTTGTTCCGGCTCAGGTGGTAGCTAGGGGATTTCTCATGAGTGCAGCCACCTTTGTTCTGTTCCACCCCGTTATATAACTTTGGTACAAGGCAGGAATCTTTTCTCTCTCCTGGGGAAGAGCCCCAGGTTTAAGATGGATTCCTGTACCAGGTGACATGGTCACATCCTGTGAGACCCCCAAGCCTTCATTCTTCCTGGCCTGACTCACAGATGGTGCAGGACAGAGCCATCTCCAGTCAATCGTCCTAGTTAATGGGAGCCATCAAGAGTCCAAAGCACTATTAATGGCCCACACTTTGCATCATTACAACAGGACCTCAGAGTTATAGTTCATATTTCTAGTTTCAGATACAGGAGAGATCGGTTCATATAAATAGGATGAACACACTCAGTAGATTATAAGCTTTGTAATGATACCTTACAAGAGACCTTTTGCATGAAGCATAGTCTAGTCAGTTTATATTCACACTCATTAGCATATTTTCATAAAATCCTATGGAGTGCAACGTCACAGCAGAGAAAGGGCTTTACTGCAGCACCTGGGAGCAGTTTAGTTTCATGTTCAGGCTGTGGGATGAGTTCCTCGAGGTTTCTCGTAAGCACACAGGGACCTTAGCAGGTGCTCTCGATACAGGAATGGCCCAGACATGATAAAGTGATGGGGATTGCATTTTCCTTTTTGATTTTTTATTTCCAATGACATTTCTGTTTGTGATTTCGTTTTGCTTTGTATAACTGTGTTTTCTCCTGGATTTGATATTTAACTAAAAAAAGAATAAGACCTCAGGGCGCTGGATGGAGGAGCAGGCTGGGGCTAGGACTGCTGAGAGAGCGAGAGTAGCAGGTTTTCTGTATTGTTTCCTGCCTTCATTTTCATGACTAGTTTCTCTTCTGCACTAAATTTGTTTCTTTCACATGTGAGCCTGGCTAACTCAGTGGGCAGAGCATCAGACTTTTAATCTCAGGGTCCAGGATTCAAGTCCCTGGTCAGGTGAAAAAAGGAACTGTTCCCCTCAAAATGAAAGAAGATGTCTCTCCCAGGATGTTATTTGACATCACTTCTTTTTCCCCAGGACTTGGCTTTTCACTAGGAAGGGCCATGTACTGCCTGGGACTGAAGGGGCAACTTCCTCACATGCCCACTGGCCTCTCAGGCTGGATTAAGAAAGGCCTCTGGGAGCTGCAGCAAACTGCTGCATGACAACTTGGTGAGCAAAGGCAGGGCTGCCCCCACAGGGTCATCCACACCAGAGCTCAGCAGAGATCTGGGGGTTGCCTATTGGTCCGATGGTGTAAGGGCCAACACTCGGGACTTTGACTCCTGCAATCTGAGCTGAAGTCTCAGTGGGATCTGAGGACAATTCCTGTGCCACAAACCCTGCTGGGTCTTCCAAGGCTCGATCTTGCTCTCTCAAAGGCCATGAATGCCTGTCTTTCGCCCGCTAGCTGTTGTGACTTGACCACAAGAGGGAACGTTTGATCCAGAAGCCTGGCCGTGCCTGGAGTCCTGTAGGTAGGGATGGGAGCTCCATTTCCTCTGAGTCCTGAAGCTGGGCTGCAGCCTGGCCTAGGAGGCAGCCCTATTGGTTGACCTACTGGCCCAGAGTCACTCGGGCGGCGTTGGTGTTCCCCAGGGATGCTGAAGGGCCTAAGGGAGGGAGGCTCAATGCTCCCCCCTATCAGTCAGGGCGGAAGAGGAGGGCTGCAAGAGTGGGCAGGTTGATGGCTGGGCCTTCTAGCGTTCGGTTGGGGACAAGGTGGGGAACGCGAACTGGGAGAAATGGTTGCTGGCCTGTGAGGAATGGCTCAGCCGGTGGCGTAAGTGGACCTTGTCATTACCTACAAGGTTCTCATGCTCAAGACCCATCTGTGGGGAATTTCCTCAGCCATGTATTTCCCCCTGCTCCATGAGTGCTGCTGAGACTGAACACGATGGCCTTCTACTTCTTGTGGGGCAATAGGACGTCCCTACCTAGTCAGGAGAAGTGCGGGTTTCTGCCGTATTAGAAGGGGGGTTGGGCCTGGTGGGCTTTGAAGCTTTGTACAGCTCTACTTTTTTGTGTTTCAGTTTTCAGTGGTGGCTGAGCTGGAGGGCAGGTCAGGCCCGAGGGGAATAGTGGGGCAACCACAAAGAACCCAACTGACTCTTCCGATATGGCCGTTTTTTTTTTTACCCCACCGGATGCAGCACCGGGTATGGGATGGCTGATGGTGGCAGAAGCAGGAGGAGTAGACTTATAGACTCATAGACTTTAAGGTCAGAAGGGACCATTATGATCATCTAGTCTGACCTCCTGCACAATGCAGGCCACAGAATATCACCCACCCACTTCTATAAGAAACCCCTAACCTATGTCTGAGTTATTGAAGTCCTCAGATTGTGGTTTGAAGACCTCAAGCTGCAGAGAATCCTCCAGCAAGTGAACTGTGTCGCATGCTGCAGAGGAAGGCAAAAAAACCTCCAGGGCCTCTGCCAATCTGCCCTGGAGAAAAATTCCTTCCCGACCCCAAATATGGCGATTAGTTAAACCCTGAGCATGTGGGCAAGACTCACCAGCCAGCACCCATTAAAGAATTCTCTATAGTAACTCAGATCCCAACCCATCTAACATCCCATCACAGACCATTGGGCATACTTACCTGCTGATTAGGAGGTAATAAAAAAAAGGTAATAATTGGAGATTTACCAATCTCCTAGCACTGGAAGGGACCTCAAAAGGTCATCAAGTCCAGCCCCCTATCTTCACTAGCAGGACCAATTTTTGGCCCAGATTCCTAATTGGCCCCCTCAAGGATTGAACTCACAACCCATGTAAATGTAATAGGTCCATAATCAAACCACTGAGCTCCAACCCAAATGCTCTCTCAGGTCTTAAAGAGAGACCTGGAGAAGGAGACTTGCTGAAGCAAAGCCACAGGCGTTTCTGAGATTTCCCTGGCCCCTCGCCCCTGTCCTGCCTGGCTGATGTCAGCATCTCTCTGTGAGGTCACCGCCTCCCCCCCCACCTTTGACCAATAGTCTGAGGTCCTGCAAAAGGCCTTTGTGATGTCACTGCCACACCCCTCCCTTGCTGGGCTAATGTCCTGCCCCTGGCCAGGCACTTTGGAGGTTTGAGCAACTCCCTGTGGATCACCCCACTCAAGGAGCGTTCGTTCTAGGCAACAAGCCAGTAGTTTTTGGCAGAAGGGGGTTACAGTGAAAGGAAGTTTGAGAAACCCTGGCAATAGAGCCTCTGAATATGTCTAGAATTGGCTCCCTGTGGCACTATGGCAGATCAGACACTGAAAGTACAGCCATGGAGACACCACACACCAGCCTTGACTAGCAGGCAAGAATCAAACCTCCACGGAAAGACGCCCATTGCTTTCTAACCCATCCACTTAACAAAGGGGCTTTTCTACACGATGGTTCTGGTCTCACTGAAGGGTCATTTCCAATTGTTTGCTCAGACCAGCATTAGGGAAAATGGTGCCCTGGGCAAAGCTTGTACTTTGGCACTTCCCCATTGCCCCTGGACGATCCCCACTCCCCCTTTACGGCTAGCTCCTGCACTCCCAACCCTTGCGCCTCCTTCACCCCTAACTCCTGCCCCCTCCTGTGCCCCCTTTGCCCTTAACTCCCTGGGCCACCAGCCATTGCCCCTCTCCTGCAGCCCCTTCACATGACTCCAGTGCTGGGGGCCCCGCACTTGTTCTCCCTTTCCCTGGGCTTTGGCATCACTAGCCCCTGATTAGCCAGTAGGGTTCAGTGGTTCCCAAAATGTGGGGCATGACTCCTAGGGGGACACAGAGGAACATTCATGGGGGCACCTCAGGGCCTGAGCCAGCCCCCATGGAGGGAGCAGCACTCAGCCCCACTCTGTCCCAGCTCTTCCCCAACCCCACCCTCAGCCTGGGCCTCTGGCTCCCAGCTCGGCCTCGACCCCCTTACCCCTGTCTGCACCCCTCTCCCCAGCAAGCAACAGCCCCACTCCCAGCCTCGGTTCTTGACTGCGGCTTCCGAGGGGCCACAGCCATGGATAAGAGGGCACAGTGTGAAATGTTTGGGGACCCCTGGTTTAGGGTGATGTTCTCAATCACTTCTATGAAGTCCAATAAAAGCTATAAAAGGTATGTTCTGCTGCCCTTCACTCATGCAGGAAGGATAATAACATTTCCTTCTATTCACTCCTAAAGTGATTTGTAACCCACCAGCCAGAACTGGTCATTTTGGGAAAGCGGCCCCATCATGCTGCATAGCTAGGCAGAGTAGGTGTCTATGCAAACATGGTCAGCTTGTGAAGTCTTTCCCCCAGCTCCTAGATGTGAGGAGGGAGCTCATTCAGCCCCTGCTTCCGCTTAGTATTTAAAAACTCCTTATTGTCCCTACCTCTGCTGGCCTTAGATTTCTCCTCCTGTCCATTGTAGAACAGCTTAGATGAGGTGGCCAAGTGGTTAAGGTGATGAACTGCTAATCCATTGTGCTCTGCACGCATGGGTTCAAATCCCATTCTCATTGGATGCATTTAGTTTTCACCCCTCCTTTGTAGACAACCATCTCCCCCTTTGGTACAATGACAGATCAAACAATGTTGCTTCTTGCAAACAAAAACCTTCTCAGAAACTCAGAACTCCCTTGCTTTAAATAAAATGTCTAAATCCCAGATTTCTTTAAAAAAGAAATTCTCTAGTGCTGTATTTCTTAGTTTTTATCTCAAAAGGGAACATCCTCATCATCTCCCCCAAACACCCTGGGACCTGCCCAAATTATTAAAATACCCTCAACACGAGCAAGGCCAGAGCAGTGAACCAGAGCTAGTGTCTAGGCCAAGCTGTTCTGAAGGAGGCAACTCCAACATTTTCTCCCTGCTTCCCTTGGCAAGGTCTGACTGAGAAAACAAAATTCCCCAAACTGAAAATTTTCGGCTGAAAAACCAATACTAGTCTGTTTGAGGACTTTGGTTTGCAAGTATTATTGTTATTATTCTCTTCTGATTTCTGAATCAGTTCAGTTCACTCTTTGTCCTCTAGGTGTGTTTCCACCTGCTGAGTTGTGGGGGAGAGAGGCCAAGTCATGATGTCTCTTCCCCTCTTTCATAGTTTCTTCCAACTTGCTAAGAAGCTTCTTTGTTACCATGCGAGTCAAGCAGTGTCCATTGTCTCTGTGCTATCTCGGAGAAGTCTGCATTGTACACGGTTCCTGGGCTAGTCCTTGGGAGTGTGGATACCTTCAATGGGCCAGCAGTGAGTCTGGCTCCTCCCTTGTCGCACCTGAAAGGCTGGTGGGGGGCATTTCCCAACCTCATAACATATCTCAGTAACACACACAGAGCAAAACTTCATAACTTCCCAAACAATGCCAGCACACACAATCCAACACGATATTAATGTTCAACAGATCAAGACTTTTGAAATGATACCACACAAGGCAGACTTTGTACAAACCATGTCATCATTATATGAGAGTGGTGAATATGGGGCTTCCAGGGTGCTGCTTTGAGCACAGCCTGCTACACCTGCTCTTCCATTGCAGTGGAGACGTACCCTTAGAGTCCATCTCTCCTGGGATAAAGATGGCAGCATGGCTGGCCTGGGTCATCTGACTTGGGCTCCTGGAGCTAAAGCTGAAGGGCTAAAAACTGTGGTGCAGATATTTGTGTTCACGCTGAAGCCTGGGCTCAGAAACCCTCACCCCTCGTGGGGCCTCAGAGGTTGGGCTCAAGCCCATTTGTCTGAATTGTAATTTTATAGAGGTTGGGAGGGAGTTTAGCAAGTGGAAATGGTAAAACCGCATTGAGGGGACTGGCCTGTCAGCTCTTAACACCCAAACTTTCAGTAACTCTATTATCAGTGCCTGCGAGTGTAATTTAAACCATAGGTCCATCTAGCTCTGAATCTTGTCTTCTGACAGTAGCCAATACCAGGTGCCCCAAAAGCCACTCCGTAAGGCACCACTGGGAGTTGAACCCAGAATCTCCTGTTTACAAAACAGGGGCTTTAACCAGCTAAACCATAGTACCTGCTGTTATTTAAAGCAGCGTGTTTGCCCATACCCAGGATCTCCTGTTTACAAGACAGGTGCTTTAGCCAGCTAAGCCATGGTGCCTGCCTGTGGCTAAAACACAGTCTCTGCCCACACCTGACTCTCTGCCAATCCCCACTGGGCCCTGACAAGCTTTGCTCGTGTTTGGATTCTGTAAAGCAGAGGAGCAGGTGACGTTTTGCTCCCCAGGTGTGTGTGCGATTCTTTGGACAGGTCTACACTACAAAATTAGGTTGGTGTAATTACATTAGGCTGGCAATGCAGTTCTATCAACCTAATCCCAATGTAGATAGCACCTCAGCTGTCAGAACGTTCTGGAGCTATGAAAGGGGAGGGGCCCAGCCTCTGTAGCAGGAAGGCAGGGCAGTTGAGTTCATGGCAGGCATGGTGGGATACTGGTGGAGGCCAGTTATGGTGATATAATGAACAGCAGCATTTAAACTGACAATTTGTCACTTTAAGTTTGCTGCACAAAGCTCTAAGCCTCTCGTCTAGGTGGTTTTATTTTGTCACCAAAACAGGGCAGTTTTGTCGCCAGACGTGGCATTGCAGTGTGTGCACCAGCCACAAGCTGCTGACCGAGGGAGTGTTGTGTGTTTTTCACACACCTGAGCAATATAATGATGATGGAATAACTTTGTAGTGCAGACCTGGCCAAAGATTCACACACACACACACACACACACACACACACACACACAGCTTGCAAGGAAAACGTCACCTGCTCCTCTGCTTTGCAGAATCCAAACACAAGCAAAGCTTTTCAGGCCTCAGTGGGGATGGCAGGGAATCAGGTGTGGGCAGAGACTGTGTTTTAGCCACAGGCAGGCACCATGGCTTAGCTGGCTAAAGCACCTGTCTTGTAAACAGGAGATCCTGGGTCCAACTCCCAGTAGTGCCTTGTTGAGTAACTCTTAGGGCACCTGGTATTGGCTACTCTTGGAGGACAAAAGACAGAGGTAGGTAGACCTGTGGTCTAGCCCAGTGTGGCTTTTCTTAGGGTTTAAATTACACTCACAGGCAGTGATAATAGAGTTACTGAAAGTTTGGGAGTTAAGAGCTGATAGGTCAGTGGCCCAGCCTGTCACAGATGACCCCCTCCCTCTGGGACAGGGGCAGGTCTGGGCTCTCACACTGAATGGCTCATTGTGGCTGTCAGAACCTGTGAGCAGCTCATTTAGTTTGCACCGAGGGTTGAGTCCTGCTTTGTGCACCGTGTGTGAGAATGAAAAGCCTAAACCGCCCTTTGAAATAACGAAAGCAGCAGGACGTGTTATTGTCCCTGCCCCAAAGCAGACAGACCAATGGAGAAATGCCATCGAGTCCAGGGTAATACTCCACTGCCATTTTACCTTGTTTGCTTGCTAAACTCCCTCCCAACCTTGAGGGCTCCCAGGGCCCGATATTGAGCTTGAGCCGAGATGTCTACGGTGCAAATTTACCACCCCACGGCTCTAGCCTGGGAGCCTGCACTGGCACGGGACAGCCGTGGGTGTTTCATTGCAGTGTGGACATAGCCTAGCATTATGTCTACACTGCCATTAACACACCCAAGTCACTATTCTCAAACCCTGGGTCAGTTGATTCAGGCTTGTGGGGCTTGTGCTGCAGGGTTATAAAATTACAGTGTAGACACTTGGGCTTGAGACCAACCTCCGAGACCCCACGAGGGGTGAGGGTCTCTGAGCCTGGGCTCCAGTCTGAGCCCCAGGAGCCCAAATCAGATCATCCAGGCCAGCCGGGCCACAGGGATTTTGTCACAGTATAGATGCCCTCTCAGGGTATGTCTACACTGCAATGTAAGCCCAGGGTTAGCAGAAGTCATGTCAGCAGCCCCAACACACAAACATAAACCAAGAGGGAAAGTCCCACCCCCAAATCAGCTGGGCAGTGTCCTTCTCCCTGCGGTTCGTAAGTCCAGCAACCAAAAGTCCTTTAACATGAGCCCTCCTCGTTCTGCACCCCACTCACAGCTGTTGTTCTTAGTCAGTGCAAGTCCAGAGGTGCCTCTGTACAGTTCACCTGCCACCCTGGGTGGAAAAGGGGTGAAATAAGAAGGCACCGTACTCATTATGTTGTCTAGGGACTCATTCATCCCACCATGGCCACCCTGTTTTAACATTGGTCTAACACCTAAATTTTAGTATCAACAACCAGACCCTGGCCCACTTGGCTTTGGAACCACTGTCCCCTGCCTAGCAAGTGCTATTGAATTGAGGGTGAGTCCTTCAATCGGGGTCTGCCAAGCACAGTTGTGCTGCCCTCGATTCACACAACAAGGATAACAACCCTTTATTTCTCCTGCCCCTGTAACATGGAGACTAGGAATCCAACACCAGCCAAAAGTGATCATTTCAGCAAGGAACCCAACATATTTCCAACATACTGTAAAATCCACATGCAGACTCCTACACGAAACCTTGCAAGAAAATCTTCCTGAGGGGGTCTGAAGCACCTGCTGCTGGAGGGAAGGAGGGAGCTGTGGGTTGGGATTGAGGGGCACTGGGAATAGGAGGGGGCTGTGGGTTGGGACAGAGGAGAAGGGTGAAGAGGAGCAGGCTCTGGTTGGGAGTGAGGAGCAGTGAGCATAGGAGGGACTGAGGGTTGGGATTGAGGGGCAGTGGGAAAAGAGGGGAAATGAGTTTAGGCTGAAGAGCATCTTCATTTGGGGATCCAGCAAGACAGGTGAAGGCAGCAGGTGATTCTAATTCCTTAGGGATATTCTGTGTTTGTGTGTGTGTGTGTGTGTGTGTGTGTGTGCAGGGGAGGAACATGCTCTATGCCCAGAGGCCTTTATTCCTCCAGGCTGCAAGGACAGAGGGGCTGTCAGGAAGTTGCCCCTTCAAACCCACACACAAAAAGGCCCTTCTGAGGAAAGGGAAAATCCTGCAGAGAAAAAGTAACATCAAAGAGGACATGAGAAAGACAGTTTAAGATCTTCATGAGTAGTTTATCACCTGACCACGGATTTGAACTGTGGATCCTCAGATTAAAAGTCTGATGCTTTACCAACTAAGCTAGTCAGGCTCGTGAAGCACAGGTGCAAGTGGGTGCAGAGGAGAAACTAGTCAAGAAAACAAGAGCAAGAAACAATAGGGGAAACCTGCTGCTCTCTCTGGCCCAGTCAACACTACGAGTTTATATCAAAACGTCTGTTAGTCTATAAGGTGCCACAAGACTCTTTGCTGCTTCTACCAACTGAGCTAGCCAGGCTCACATAGGAAAAGTGCAAGTTGGTGCAGAGGTGAAGCTAGTGAAGAAAATTCTTGGGTGAGTTCCCAAAGCCTGAAGGGTCAAAAATATTGTCACGGGTGGTTCAGGGTATATGTTCACCCCCCAAAAGCAAACGGAAAAAAATTGTTTCTCGCCTTTCTTTAATGTCACCGTATGTCTACTGGATGCTGCTGGCAGACGCAGTGCAGCAGCGCTACACAGCAGCATCCCCTTTCTTTCCCTTCCTGAGGGCAGATGATATCGGAGGACTGATATCTGTCATTGTCGTCCCGTGAGTGCTCCTGGTTGGCCTTAGTGAGGTCAGCCAGGGGTGCCTGGGCAAAAATGGGAATGACTCCCAGGTCATTCTCTTCTTTAAGCTTTGTCTAATGGAGATTCAGTCCTGCCTGGAATATCATAGCAGGTGGAGGCTGCCCTCCCCTTCCTGCCTTTGAATTCTACTTGCAGAGGCAATAAAGTCAGTGTTGTTTCAAATTCATGTACTCTTTATTACTTCATCACACAAATGGGGGGATAACTGCCACAGTAGCCCAGGAGAGATGGGGGAGGAGGGAAGCAATGGGTGGGGTTGTTGCAGGGGCACCCCCTAGAATAACATGCAGCTCATCATTTCTGCCAGATGTCTGGGGCTCGGACCTGGAGCAGCCATTTGCTTCTCTAGTTCTTTAGTAGGCTTGCCTGATAGTTTAGCCAGGACTGCCTCTCCATTAGACAAAACTTAAAGAAGAGAATGATCTAGGAAGGCATTCCTATTTTTGTCCATATGCCCCCAGTCAACCTCACTGAAGCTAGCCAAGAGCACGCATGACAGCAGCAAACAGTACAGTATAACTTGCAACTATCATTGTCAATTAGCAAAGCAGCAAACAGTACAGTATGGCTAACAACCATCTTTGCTAACTTGCAAAAGGCAAGGGGATGCTGCTGTGTAGCACTGCAGTACCGCGTCTGTCAGCACCATCCAGTAGACATACAGTGACGGTGAAAAAAAGTCTGAACGGGCTCCATGGTTGCCATGCTATGGCGTCTGCCCGGGCAATCCAGGGAAAAGGGCGCGAAATGATTATCTGCCGTTGATTTCATGGAGGGAGGATTGACTGACGACATTTACTCAGAATCACCCACAACACTGTTTTTGCCCCATCATGCACTGGTATCTCAACCCAGAATTCCAATGGGTGGGGGAGACTGCAGGGACTATGGGATAGCTATGGGATAACTACCCACAGTGCAATGCTCTGGAAATCGATACTAACCTCAGTACATGGGCGCACACCGCCAAATTAATGTGCTTAGTGTGGCCGCATTCACTTGACTTTATATAATCTGTTTCCAAAAACCGGTTTCTGTAAAATCGGAATAATCCCATAGTGTAGACATACCCTGACACAGCTTTAGAACCCTCTACCCACTATATGGCCAAGAGACAGCAACTCTCAGATCCTGTGTGGATTGTCTGATGGGCTTGGGGCCAAGAGCAAACTGCGTACCCCCTGCCAGAGCAGAAGAAGTAAAAAATAGGGGCTTCCTAAAAAATGGGAAGGGAAGAAGAGAGAAGCAAGTGGAAAAGGAAGAGAACGTGCAGACACAGAACCCTACCTAAATTCTGAAATAGATTACAAGAAAAAAAAGAGAGAGCAGCATAAAGAAAACTTAAAAAACTTTCAGTAAGAACTGAATTAGAAACCTTTAAAACACCAGTTTTCACACTACCTTTACTTTTCTTCCAAATTCTACCAAAAGAAATTAAGACTTTCCACTAAACAACAGCTTTAAGCAAGTTCAGATGACAGAAAAGAAAACCAAAACATTTATTTTTAAATTTGTTTTATAAGGACTAACCACTCAGTCTGTGTTCTCTTCTTCTCAGTTTCCTAAAAGGAAAGCAAGAACAGTCATCAATAGCAGACAGCAGATGCATTAAAGCAACACTGTCCACTCCCTTCATGCTCAGAAAAGAACACTTTAACACTTCATTGTGGTTAGCAAGGTCAAACACTTTCAACCACAATTCTCTAGTTACAAACTATAGAAATGATCCCTGAAAGTATAGTCTTATAAAGCTGTGCTCAGCTACACACCCAGGCTAATGTGCACAAGCTTTCTTCCCATGGTGAATGTTTTCATACAAGGGGTTTCACCCCCAGCGAATTAAAGACCAAAAATCTAAACCCAGGTTCCCATTTCATTAAAGCACAATTGAGACAGCTTTAGAACACTGGCCATTAGAAAATGTTTATGTCGCTATTTACAGAAACACACCTCCTGATTAGCATGTGGAGCTCCTAGCAACTAATCAAACCCTCTTGCTTTGCCATACCTCTCACAGGCTCTTCCGTACCACATGACAGCTTGTCAGGCACAGACAATCCGGACGGGTCAGCCCTTTCTAGCATGATCCGCAGCTGTTTCTCTCTGGCTTGCTCTCAAATTCATCTGCACTAGAAGTTTTTGCAGGGTTCTATGTTACCGGTGGTACCTGCACTAAATCAGTGGCTCTCAACCTTTAGAGACACCTGTACCCCTTTCAGGAGTCTGATTTCTCTTGCATACCCCCAAGTTTTACCTCACTTAAAAACTACTGGCTTACATAATCAGATGCAATATTTATAAAAATAAATCACTTGAATATAAGTATTGTACTTACATTTCAGTGTATAGTATAGAGAACAGTATAAACAAATCAATGTATGAATTTTAATTTGTTACGAATTTGCTAGTGCTTTCTATGTAGCCTGTTGTAAAACTAGGCAAATATCTAGATGAGTTGATGTACCCCCTGGAAGACCATTGGATACCCCTGTTTGAGAACCACAGCACTAAATCACCCTTACTTTTAGAACTGGTGCCATTTGAACCAAGGCATTCTGAACCATTTCCGTGCTAGCAGACAGTGGCAACACAGCTGCACTAGGTCTGTTGTTCCTCCCTGCACAATTCCCACTTGGAAAGAAGATTTCTTGTCTGACCCTATTTACTATTGTGAGCTGCATAGGCAACTTTCTCTGTGTTATTTGAGCAGAATCCACACACTATATACTACCTGTATGGCCCTGAGGATGCCACATCGGCCGCAGCTGCTGATTGGGGCACAGGTTGAGAATCACTAGTCTATAATTTTGCAAAGTCCATTGCCACAGGCTTTTTCCCCCATGTCTGCTGTGAGACAAGAGCACATGAAATTCATAGCAATATAAATATGAGTGAAACCACCCAAATAGATTTACATAAAAACTAGACAGTCTCATTTTAAAACAAAGAAAAACACAGGCCACACAGGGAGTGGCACAAGAGTCTCAAATGATTTATACCCTCTCCTACCGCCATTCAGCATAAGAATTAACCTAAATGGATCATGACTATTTACATAGAGCAT
Source organism: Mauremys mutica (assembly GCF_020497125.1). Classification (NCBI taxonomy): domain Eukaryota; kingdom Metazoa; phylum Chordata; order Testudines; family Geoemydidae; genus Mauremys; species Mauremys mutica. The sequence continues at coordinate 62,993 of NW_025423305.1, forward strand.
CTTTCTCCTACAAAGACAAAAGGTTGAGGCTGTTCCCCTTCACATTTGAGGGGCAGGGGGGGAGGAGTAGAAGGATTTAGATGCTCAATCCACTTCAGATTAGGAAAGAAACCAAGCAGATTAATGATTTACTCAAAACCCACCCCAGCAAAAAGAAAACCAGACTATCTGCACCTAAGCGCTATACAAGTTTCTAAATAAAGCTATTATATCTAACCTTCCTCATAACTAGATTTCTGGTACACTACAAAAACTCCTTCTTTTATTCAGTATACAAAGCCTAACCACTCAGTCTGTGCTCTCCCCTCTCGCTTTTCCAACTAGCAGTCTATACTGTAACTCCTCACTTAACCTTGTAGTTATGTTCCTGAAAAATGCCACTTTAAGCAAAATGATGTTAAGCGAATCCAATTTCCCCATAAGAATTAATGTAAATGAGGGGGTTAGGTTCCAGGGAAATTTTTTTCACCAGACAAAAGACTGTGTGTGTGTATATATACACACACACAGTATAAGTTTTAAACAAACAATTTAATACTGATACACAGTGATGATGATTAGCTCAGCTTGCTGAGACCCCAGCTGCTGCAAGCTCTCTCCCTCCTGAGCCCTGCTCTATGGAAGATGGGGTAAGCGGGGTGCAGGAGCAGGAGGTAGGGGGACACCCTGACATTAGCCCCTCCCCCAGCAAGCAGGAGTCTTGGGGAGCAGCTCCAAGGCAGAGAGCAGGAGCAGCACATGGCAGTGGGGGGAGGGACACATCTGAACTGCAGGCAGCTGCTGCACAGGGAACTTAGGGGAGTGGGGAGCTGATAGGGGGCTGCCGGTCCATCCTGGTTCCAAGCCCCCACCAGCTAACTGCAACAGGCTGCTCTTTGTGAAAGCAGGAGACAAAGCAGGCGGCTGCCAAACAACATTAGAAGGGAGCATTACACAACTTTAAATAAGCATTTTCCCTAACTGATCAGCAACATAACGAAACGTTAACCAGGCTGACTTTAAGTGAGGAGTTACTGTAGGAGGGTTTAGGTCAGCTCAGCTACGTCTCTCAGGGGTGTGGATTTTTCGTTCACCTCAGACAGAAAAAAAGAAAGTAACAGAAAAGAGAAGAAATAAGATGGGAAGGAAAACACCCAGTGGGGCATGGGAGATGCTGACAGATGCAAATCCCTCATCAAACCCCTCCCCCCCATGCCCTTCATTGTCTCCTCCACCCATTCCAGGGTTCCCCAGTCTTTCTCCATGGCAGGGGTTCTGTGTGATTGATTCCACCCATAGCAAGGTCCCCCATTCTCCCCAATGGCAGGGGCTCTGTGTGAGCCGCTTTTCTCCCCATTCCACCCTCTACTCAATATACGGCCAGGAGACAGCAACTCTCAGATCCGGGGTGGATTGTCTGATGTGCTTGGGGCCACGAGAAAACTGCACATTCCCTGCCAGAGCAGTAGGAGTAAAAATAGGGGTTCCCAAAAAATGGGAAGGGAAGAAAAGAAAAGCAGAGAAGAAAGTGGAAAAGGAAGAGAACGTGCAGACACCGGACCCTACCTAAATTCTGACACAGATTACAAGAGAAAAAGATATAGCAGCATAAAGGAATATTAAAAATGTTTTTAGTAAGTACTGAACTAGAAATCTTTAAAACACCACTTGCACACTAGGTTTACTTCTCTTCCAAATCCTATCATAACAAATGTAAGTTTTGCCATTAAACAGACTATCAGCAAAAATTGTAAACAGATTAATGCAACAGAAAAACCCAAAAACATATTTTTCAATTTGCTTTGCAAAGTTTAACCACTCAGTCCGTGTTCTCCCTCTGCTGGCTTCCCCAAAAGAAAACAGGAAAAGTCATCAATAGCAAAGAACAGCTCCATTAAAACAACAAGGGGTGCTTGCTTCACACTTAAAAGAGACAGTATAACTTTCCTGCTGGTTAACTAAAACAGACACTTTCAACTTAGATAATTTTTACCTCCAGGTTCCCAAGGCACAGACCAGGTTTGCATCTTGAGGCCAAAAGACCAAAAACATCAAGACACTTGATCATGGCCTTGGATAAGCCAAGAGACTACTCACCCCATCTGCGCTCAAAGAGCCTACACTTCTTAATCACAAATTTTAGAAACAATCCCTGAAAACACAGTTTTATTCGGCTACAAACCCACAGTAATGCGCACACGCTTTTACCCCACGGTGAGTGTTTTCATACAGCGGGTTTCACCCCCAGCGAAGTAAAGGACACAAATCTAAAGCCAGGTGCCCAGGGGCGGCTCTACAAATTTGGCCGCCCCAAGCAGTCATGCCCGGGAGGCACCCCCGAGCCGCGGGAGCAGCGGACCTCCCGCGGGCATGACTGCGGAGGGTCCGCTGGTCGCGCGGCTCGGCTGGACCTCCCGCAGCTGCGGGCGGTTCGCAGGTCCGGCGGCTCTGCTGGAGCTGCCGCAGGCATGCCCGCGGGAGGTCCAGCCGAGCCGCGGGACCAGCGGACCCTCCACAGTCATGCCGGCGGGTGGGCCGCGGCGCCCGGGGCTCCGGTGGACCTCCCGCAGGCATGACTGCGGCAGGTCCGCCGGCCCAGCCTGCCGCCCCCCCGGGAAAGGGCCGCCCCAGGCGGGTGCTTGCCGCGCTGGGCTCTGGAGCCGGCCCTGCAGGTGCCCATGTCATGAAGCACACTCGAGACAGCTTTAGCCCCCTGGCCATTAGAAGAGGTTTATGTCGCTATTTACAGAAACACGCCTCCTCATTAGCATGCGGAGCTCCTACCGACCAATCAAACCCTCTCGCTGTTACTGCCTGAACCTGCCCCGCCTCTCACAGGCTCTGCTCTAGCACGTGCCGGTGCCGGCGCCGCGCCCGTTTCCCCGCAGGCGGAGCGCGGCCCGGCGCAGCTCTGCCCGCCCGGGGCTGCGGCTGGTTCTCTCCGGTTCCTCGGCACTAGAGACTTCGCGTGTCACGTGACCGGGGGCAGGCGCCGCCTCTGGCTGCTCCGAGACTGGAGCATCCCGGGGGGGAAAAACCAGATGGGTCATTAGTGCCCAGCAGCAGCCCCCGCCCCCTCCACGCCCTCCCCCAGCGCCTCCTGCCCGCTGACAGGGAGGGAGGGAGAGGAGTTGGACGCGGGAGTGGGGCATTGGGGAAAGGGAAGGGGTGGGGCCTGGGAGCAGCCCGGGGGGGGGGCAGCCCCCCAGCATAGTGGAAACTCGGTGCCCCTACATCCTACTAGTGCAACCTCAACCAGGGCCGCGCGGGGGGGGGGCAAGTGGGGCAATTTGCCCCAGGCTCCGGGTCCCGCAGGGGCCCCCACAAGAGTTTTTCGGGGCCCCTGGAGCAGGGTCCTTCACTCGCTCCGGGGGCCCCAGAAAACTCTCGCGGGGCCCGGGCCCCCGGAGCTTCTTCGCTCCCGGTCTTCGCTGACGGGGGGTCCTTCCTCTCCGGGATAGAAGGACCCCCCGCCGCTGAATTACTGCTGAAGCGGGACCCGCCGCCGGAGTGCAGCCAGATCTTCGGCGGTAATTCGGCGGCGGGGGGGGGTCCTTCTGTTCCGGGACCCACCGCCGAAGTGCCCCGAAGACCCGCGGTGGGGTCTGCACTTCGGCGGCGGGTCCCGCTTCGGCAGTAATTCGGCAGAGGGGGGTCCCCGCCGTGGGTCTTTGGGGCACTTTGACGGCGGGTCCCGGAACGGAAGGCCCCCCGCTGCCGACTTACCGCCAAAGTGGGGCCCCCCGCCGCCGAAGACCCCAGGCCCCCGGAATCCTCTGGGCGGCCCTGACCTCAACCATTTAAATGCTGCAAAGCAGAGGCCGAGCAGCAGGATTTGGTTCAATTGCTGCTCTCAGCACAATTCCTCAACGCTGTGCACGGTGTATCCAGGAGACAGCAAGTCTCTAGTTTTGCAATCATATCGCCACGATTTTCCCCCTTGAAACAACAGCACCCATAATTCATAGCAATCTAAATATCAATAACTGTTAGTGAGCCTAGCCAAATAGTCTTGAATGAAAGCTAGAGAGAGCTGCCATTGGAGTCATGTACTGTACACGTTTGCTTCCCTGGAGAGTATTCGGTAAAAATCTGTAGAGGTGTAAAAGGTATTTAACTACAGTCTCTTTCTCCTGAAAAGTGGGAAAAGGCAAAAGCTTAAAGCTGCCTGTAGGAGAATTTTCAAAGCCATACAAGTGATCTGGACACTCAATTCCCACTGATTTCTAAACTGGTTTTCAAAATCCCTCACCACAAACAAATAAAAAGAAAGGCTGAGTGAGCAAACCCCTCACAACAACGCATAGAAAAACTAAGTATTCTATAGATTTAGAAACAAAACCAGCTGTTATAAACTTCCCAAAGCATAATTTAAAAAGTCATATTTTAAAGCTTTTGCATTCATTGGTTTAATACAACCCCTCCCCCCCCCCGCAAGTCTATGCTGTCTCCCTCCTGCTTCTCCAGCGGGAAGAAGCAGCGGGCATCAGCGCCAGACAGCAGCTGCATTCAAGCAATCCCGCCTATTCGGTGCCTGATTGGAAGAAAACCTTGTAAAAATCGTCCTCCAACAATCTCTTTCGAAAGCACGTCTCTAGCTAAGCGCCGGCCATTTCTCCTGCACAGACACCCTCCCTACTGCCAGTCCCCGGCTACCCTGATTAACGTCGTAATGATTCGTTTTTTAAAACAAGTGGTCACGAAAGAAAATGGATCGTACCTTTTGCAAACAGCTTTTTTGTCAGCAGATGGCCACGTTCTTCACAGCAGTGGGGGGAGCACACTTTGTAGTTTGTACAGGTCGAGTTTATTGCCCGCCCCAGAGGCTCCTAGCACCCCTCAGTTCCCTCCCACAAGCTCCCTATGTGCCCTCTCCCATCCCACTCTTTTTAGGGACTCCCTGAAATTCCCCCAGTCTCAGACCTTACCAGAGAATCTCTGCACCCTTATTCTCCCCATACCAAGTTCCCCACATTTCTTCCCACACCAAAGGCTCTGTTCACACCCACTTCCCCATGGCAGGGACTCTGTGTTTCCTCTATTCCCCCATGCCGGGGTCTTTGTGTGCCCTCCCTTCCCCCCATGCCAGGTTCTTCCAATCTCCATAGGACTAGGGGGTCTTGTGTACCTCCACTTATCCCCTCGCTTCATTTCAGGGCCCCCATTCTCTCCACCACTGTAGAGACTGTGTGCACCCCTATTTGCCTCTTCTCCCCCATTCCTCCCTCCTTCCCAAACCAAGCTCTCCCAGTCCCCTTACCTGCCAGGGGTTCTGTGGGTCCCATTTTCTCCTCCCCCACTTCCACCCTACAGCCTGTACTAAGGGCTCAGAGAGGCTCCGAGAAAGTTGCATACCAACGAACTGGCAGAGCATTAGGGGTAGAAATAGGGGCTACTCGAAACGGGGGAGAGGGTGGAGAAAAGAAGAAAAAGTGGAAAGTGGAGAGCACTTGCAGAATTAATATCCATGAGCCTATTACTTTAAACTAGAATGAGGGAGGACAAAAGAGAAGGACACTGCATTAAAAGGTGGACTTAGAAGTTCAAGCAATTAGAGGTTCAATTAAGCAACTGTTTAAATAAAAACTGTTGTATTTTTACACTGCATTTTCTTCTCTCATGCTATTAGAAAACTCGCTGAAAAATACCCACATCCTCCCACAATACAGAAGCAATAATATTAGTTACAGTCACTACATCCCTTCTCTAAATATACACATCAGAAACAAAAGTTAAAACACCAACTTCAAAAAATGTTTTTTAAAATAATTTATACAGTCTGTGTTCTTTCCCTTCTACCCCCCAGAGGGAAGAAAGAAAAATCATCAATAACAGAGAACAACTGCATCAAAGCAATACTGCTTACTTGCTTTACACTCAGGAAAAAGCACTTTAACTCATCCTCGTAGTTAGGGAGACCAAGCACTTTGTGTTAAAACAACCTCCCACGGCTATAGTCTAACGTCTAGAGTGCCTATATTTAGTGGTTACAATGTGTAATTTAATATATCAAATCTCCCTATGATCACAGAGACAGCGAGACTGACAAACAGCACACTGTATGCATGTCTCATTGTGGCACCTAACGTATGAAGAAACTTTTTTAAATGCCCTCTTTAGCTTCTGTTACAAATAAACGTCTTCCCGAATTTCACCAATCACTTCTTCTAACTAACAGAGGAACACCCCTTCAGCCAGTCAGATATTTCTTCCATAGCTCGTTCTCATAGAGGCAGGACTAACAAACTGGAACTGGCTCCGTAGGAATGATGCATCGGAACAGTTACGCACAAGCAGCAGGCATTGCAAGAGCCGAAGGTGCTGACGTGCTTCAGAAGAGATGTACACAGTAAGCAATCCGCTCTTAAAGCAATGACGTCTGTTTTCCAGAGATCTCCATTAGGCCTGCTCTACACTATGTGTTTATACCAAATTTAGCAGTGTTAAACCGAATTAACCCTGCACCCTTCCACACACCGAAGCTCTTTACCCCCAGTCGGGGCTATTGCAGATTATGTATTCCTTACGCCACCCGATCTTAAACCGGCTGCCCAGCTCCCAATGGGGTCCAAACCCCAAATAGATCCCTTTTACCCTCTATAAGCTGTAAAATCCTGTTACAGGGCAGCTGCCTTGCAGCCTGCACAGCTGCCTGCCAGTGCGAGAGCTTGTAAGGCACTAATCCGGATAGTGGCAGCTGGGTAGCAAGCAAGTTAAAAGCCAGCAGAGTGGCACAGTGGGAGCATGCTGGGCCCAGAAGTTGATGGATCAAAACCATCCTCTGCTATGCATGGGCTTGTTTCTTTTCCCTCTGGGTCTTCAAGTGAGGCAATGACCAGCAGAGCACCAAGAGCCTAGGCCATGAGGTGGCTGAGGCAGTGGCCTGCCAGGGAGCTCCCTGGCACCTCTGGCTGCCTGGGCTGAAGGCAAGAGGCAGGCCTGGGCGTGGCCAGGGCCTCCTGTCCCGGAATGAGGCTGCAGTGTTTCCTGGTCCCCTTTTCCCACCCACACCAGCAGGCGGTTGCTGGTGTGGGAGGCTCTCGGGATGCCAGGCAGCGCTGTGTGTGTGGCTGTCAGGGGAAAGAGCCGAGGCTCCCAACTGTGCGCCATCAGCCAGGGCGGGCCAGGCTGCGGACGTGACTCAGGCTTGGGCAGCCTGGCTGCGCTTTCCTGACGAGGCATGAGGCAGGCCAAGAGCTTTGCACAGCGTACAGGGAAGTGGGAGGGAGGCATCTTTGAGCCGGCGTGTCTCGTCCGCTTCTCCCTTGCCACTTGGGCGGAGGCGGGAAGGGAGCGAAATGTTCCCGGCTGAAAGTTTCTGTGCTCGGCCTTGAGGATTAAGCCTGAGCCTCTGGCACGGCTGCTGGGAGATGGGTTTCTGAATGGCATCCAGCCTGCTCTTCGGGCCACCAGCTGAAAGCACTGAGGCCAAGAGGCAGCAAAACAGGACCTTTGAGGCTCCCCATAGACCTCAGGGAAGCAAGACAGGCTTATCACAGTCCCTGGGTGGGCTCAAACTACCAGCCTTTCAATTAACAGCTGAACGCACTGACCCATTGCACCACAAAGACACAGACAGGCAAGGCTGTATTGAGCACAAAAGTCAGGAATCAGCTCAGGGTACGTATAGCACATGCATGCAGGGGTTAGACAAGCAACAGCAAGGAACTGGACTGGTATGGAGCAAAAGTTCTGTGGGAAGGAACCGAAAAGAGCATTGGGGCTGCGGTATAGCGCTTGCAGACACTTTCTTTGGCCTGTTTTCCTATAAGAGTTAGCGTGAGAGATTGCTAGTCACAGGTCAGTGGGTGGGTTTGTGCAAACTAGGAGTGTAGAGAAACCAGCAAGAGGAAGGAGGCTGAAAGACTTCTCTGGCTTTGAACAGAATTGTGCCTTAATAGTTCTTGCTTTGAAGTTCTCCATTGGCGTCATTTCTGTGAAGTGATCCTCACTTAGAGTTACCTAGTTCTCAAAGTCATGTGAATGGTGTTTGGTGCGTGTCCGGGAGCTCGTCATGGCAAGGTAAAAAGTGGTGGGGGCAGAGGTGCTGTGTAACATCCAAGGGTGTCAGCATTGATGCTTGGTTCTTTAGAGCTCAGATCAAAGGATATATTCCCACTGACTTAGGGGTAATAATAATTGGTCTATTGGGCTTTGATTTATTGTGTCTTGTTTAGATATAATAAATCAATACCCAAATATGTTTTAGTTGACCCTTGATCAAAGAGTATATTCACACTATCCCCTGGGTTGGTGGGTGACAATTGATTGCTTGGGCTTTGGTTTGTTGTGTTTTGTCTGGATGTAATAAATCAATCCCCAAATGTGCTTTTGTTGACTCTGAAACTTTACTAGGATAAGAGATAGAAGTGGAGTGGATGGGGGAGCCACAGCTGTCAATCCTGTGCTGTGAGAACAGGAGATAATCCAAAATAAGATATATCAACTTCAGCTACACTGTTCCTGTAGCTGAAGTTGTGTATCTTACATTGACACCCCCCTGCCTCAGTGTAGACCAGTCCAAAGTGTAAGTAGTCTCTTAGCCTATCCAAGGCTGTGATCAAGTGTCTTGGGGTCTATATACACTATGAAATTAGGTCACATTTATAGAAGTTAGTTTTTTAGAAATTGTTTTTATACAGTTGATTGTTTGTGTCTCAACACAAAGGGCTCTAAGTGCATTAAGTCAGTGGACTGCGTCCACAGTACCGAGGCGAGCGTCGACATCCGGAGCGTTGCAATTTGGGTAGGTGTGGGTAGCTACCCCACAGTTCCTGCAGTCTCCGCCATTGGGATTCTGGGTTGAGATCCCAATGCCTGATGGGGCAAAAACAGTGTCGTGGGTGATTCTGGGTACATGACATCAGATCCCCCTCTCTCTCCCTCCCTCCATGAAAGCAACAGCAGACAATCATTTCACACCTTTTTTCCTGGGTTACCTGAGCAGACGCCATACCCCGGCAAGCATGGAGCCCGCTCAGCTCACCATCAACGTACGTCTCCTGGATTCTGGCAGACATGGGACTGCATTGCTACACAGCAGCAGCTCATTGCCTTTTGGCAGCAGAAGGTGTGTGTTATGATTAGTAGCCATAATCATCCTAGGTGCTCTTTTTGCTGATCTTAGTGAAATCAGTTGGGGCACCTGGGCAGACAAAGGAGTGACTCAGCCAGGTCATTCCCATCTTCTGCCAAGCACCTAGGAGATGATGATGACTAACAGTTATACTGCACCATTTGCTACCAGCCTAAGATGTAAAAGCTAGATGAATCAAAACAAGAAATTGACTTGATTTGTTTTGTGAAATCAATGGCCTGCTAAACCCAGGGTTTTGAGTTCAATCCTTGAGGGGGCCATTCTGTATGACAGTTGTTTGTGTTTCTCCTTGATACAAAGCCACCCCTTTTGTTGATTTTAATTCCCTGTAAGCTATGTTGTCAGTCGCCCCTTCCTCCATCAGAGCAACAGCAGACAATTGTTTCACGCCTTTTCTCAGTGCAGAACCAGAAGCTGCAAAAGCAAAACCAGGCAAGGAGGCAACAGCAGTGCGGTGACGAGAGTGATGAGGACATAGACATGGTCATAGACTTCTCACAAAGTACGGGCTGGGCAAAGTGCACATCATGCTGATGAGCTCCTCATGAGCTCTGCAGGGTCACCTGTGCTGATCAGCTCGCCACGCTGGCCAAACAGGAAATGAAATTAAAAAGTTTGCGACCCTTTTCCTGTCTACCTGGCCAGTGCATCTGAGTTGAGAATGCTGTCCAGAGCGGTCACAATGGAGCACTCTGGGATAGCTCCCGGAGGCCAAGACCGTTGAATTGTGTCCACACTACCCTAAATTCGACCCAGCAAGGCCGATTTCAGTGCTAATCCCCTCATCAGAGGTGGAGTAAAGAAATTGATTTAAAGAGCCCTTTAAGTTGAAAAAAAGGGCTTCATCATGTGGATGGGTCCAGGGTTAAATCGAGGTAACGCTGCTAAATTCGACCTAAAGTCATAGTGTAGACCAGGCCTTAGAGGGATTTTATAGCTACTGGCTGGCTGGGTGCCCACCCACCCTTTCATTGAGCACACTTGGTAACTACTAAGCAGAAGCACAGAATCATAGATTGATTTGCTGAGTCTCCTGCAGGCTTCCTAACGGCACAGCAGGGCTGCTCTTGGTTCTGCACAATATTGTTTCGTTTAGCAGTGACTGTGAAGGCACTTCCAGCTATTTGACCGTGGGAACTCTGGTATTAAGTGGACACCCTGTCTTAGCTGTGTATGGCTGTATTGCTTGTAGATTTATATATTCTGTATTGATGTTACCAAATGGAGTATTTTGTAGCTGTCTGCTATAATTTGTTTAACTTGTACGAAATATGAATATGCTCCCTCAGACTTAACCACCTGCTTTTCACACACTCCCTGCCCTTCGCTCTCTGGGGTGGGAACAAGCCACCAGCATGTGTGTCCATTGGATTTTTTTTTATTTAATTACTTCTCATTGTTAAATTATTTATGAGTGTTTTTTAAATTTAATTGCAGTGCGTTTTCTTCCTGCCACTGTCACCTGGCAGCTCAGGGATGTGAGATTCTCCTCCATTGCGTTTCTGCCCACGGAAAAAGAAGAGAGACCACACGTCAGTACCTTTGGAAATAAAAGCAACCTGGAAACAAACCAGCTGTCTCCTCAGTGTGCAGTTTGTGTCTCTTTTGCTGCAGTTGATGTGTGTGCAGCATGTGTGGTGGACAGGGACACTGTGTGCTCACATGGGAATTCACCACCCTTGGCGCAGGATTTGACTTGTTCCTGGAGTGAATGTAGCACTGGGGAGTGTCAGGCACAGGCTGCATGACCCCCTCCATTTATCCTTGGTGCAGATACAGCCCAGGCAGCGCTAGTGCAACCTCCCATCCTGCTGCCCTACACCATCATCTGCACAGCCCACCTGTCAGGGCAGGAGGGGAATGTTGCTCCATGGATCCTGGCTCTCAGATGGGACTGCCCTGGGATGGGGGTGGGGGTTGCATCCATTAGGTCACCAGACTGAGCCTTCTAATATCCTTGGTGATTGTTCCCAAGATCCAGGACTTTGTGCTCAAACAAAAAAACATCTCCCAGCTTCAAAATAAGGCTGTTTCCTTGCAATATACAGGAAAGAAGCAGATTTTCACCCCAGACGGGACTTAAACCCACAATCTCTGGCTTCAGAAGCCAATGCCTTATCCATTAGGCCACTGGAGCCCTGATGTACAACTGTGGAAGAGATGGAAATTCCCTCTCATAAATGCACATTCCTCACCTTTGCTTCAACACTAAATAGCCCCTTTATGTGCCTTACAGAAATGTCTGCATCCCCTGGCAGCGAGGCAACGGACAGAGCTGAGCACCACCTTTCTGCCAGCCGTCTTTAGAGAAGAACCCCACCCTAGTGTCACCCCTCCCTCCTTCAGCACCTCCACGGCTGTGGCTCTGAGCAGCAGTAGGATGATTAGGGAGCGAATCTGGGGCTGGAAGGGGGGTAAGGTCAGCCTGTAAGGAGTAACCAGGTGGCTCCCTCCTGGACACAGTGGGTTCACCTGCTGCCTACAAGAGTGTGGGGGCCGTGCTGCAAAAGCCCATCTCCCAGCAGCCGTGCTGGAGGCTCAGGCTTAATCCTCAAGGCCGAGCGCAAAACCTTCAGCTGGGAACATTTCACTCCCTTCCCGCCTCCGCCCAAGGAGCAAGGGAGAAGTGGACGAGACACATCGGCTCAAAGACGCCTCCCTCCCACTTCCCTGTACGCTGTGCAAAGCTCTTGGCCTGCCTCATGCCTCGTCAGGAAAGCGCGGCCATGCGGCCCAAGCCTGAGTCACGTCCGCAGCCTGGCCCGCCCCGCCCCGGCTGACGGCGCGCAGAGCCACGCGAGTCAATGGCAGGTCGAGTCGGGAGCCTCGGCTCTTTCCCCTGACAGCCACACACACAGCGCTGCCTAGCGCCCCCAGAGCCTCCCTCGTGTTCTCCCGCAGCAGCCGCCTGCCGGTGTGGGTGGGAAAAGGGGACCAGGAAGCACTGCAGCCTCATTCCAGGACAGGAGGCCCTCGCCACGCCCAGGCCTGCCTCTTGCCTTCAGCCCAGGCAGCAAGAGAGCTCCCTGGCAGGCCGCTGCCTCAGCCACCTCTTGCCTCATGGCCTAGGCTCTTGGTGCTCTGCTGGTCACCGGCTCGCTTGAAGGCCCAAAGGGAAAAGAAACAAGCGCACGCGTAGCAGACAAAGGGATGTTTACTGCGGTTAGTTTCCAAGCAAGCAGATTCCGAAGCATTTCACAGCAGTCGGGCTTATCTCTATAGACTGATAGAGTCTGTTCCCCAGTGTCCCCCTTCCCAGCTCTGACACCGCAGAGCCTTGCCTGTGTCCCTGTTCCACGTTCCCCATTCCTGTTCCCTTCCCCCCCCCGTTAGCAAGATTCCAATTTCTCCTTCCACTTCCTGTTTGACCCCAGTTTATACAGTAATATTCTCAGCTAGACCTTAACCAATCATTTTACTGAAATGTGACTAACCAATCGTAACAGAATTCTCTAACCAATTATATCCCACTCCCCTAATTAACTTACACCCAGCAAAATTAACTCGGCAGCAGACAGAAACAATTAGAGAACCAGACAGATTGACAATAGAAAAGTGGGGGCCAGAAAGATAAACCCTACAGAAATGAGGGTTTCACAATCACAACCATTGAGAAGGGATTTTGTGCCAGACCGGATGCTCTCTTAAGATCTGTTTCGTTATCTGCTGGTGATGGGCACTATCGGGACAGGATCGTCTGGCTAACAGCCCAACCCCACCTTAGTTCAGTGTGGCGGGTTTGGGAGATGAGGATGGGACCGTTCGCTTCCCAGCTTATGGCTGCCCCTGCTGCTTAGCCAAAGGCCTTCGCCTACGAACAAGGCTCAGACTCTCCGAGGGAGAGAAGGCCCAGACACAGGCAGACTGGGATTTTGGGTCTTTGTTTTATACCCCTGTCACTAGCTAAGTGATAAAGTCTAGGCCTTTGCAGGCAGCCTGAATATCTCTAGGCCTCCCTATTCCAAAAAACAGGGAATGAAATGAAAACATTCCCAGGGCTCTCCCTGTGCACCTGGCTAGTGCATTGGAGTTGAAAGTGCTCTCCAGAGTGGTCACATTGGAGCACTCTCAGATAACTCCCGGAGGCCAATACCGTCGAATTGCACAATGCTGTGTCTGCACTACCCCAAATTCAGTGGCTGCTCAGTAGGCCACCAAGCCTGCCTGCCTTGTTTGTGGGGGAGAGGGGGCACAACAAACAATGGCAGTATCACTGCAGAAGAGAGCTCGCCCCCTGCCATCAGTAAGGGTTGCCTCACAGCCGCTGACTCCAGGAGCAGGCAGGAGCTAGCCAAGGAAACGCGCCACTGCTCTGCCCTGTTACATTAGCATTCAGGGAGCATGGCACAATGGAAGGCAGAACGTGGGGGGGGGGAGGCAGGTGACCCCATGTGCCCCCCCCCAGCTTCACCCCTGGTTGGGGATCCGCAGGGCTGTGTGTTTAATTTTAGGCGCCCCTGGTAAAGAAAGGCTGAGAACCACTATGTGAGAGGTCTGTGAAGCCAGGAATGAATGGGCTAAAGTGAGGCACGAAATGTTATTTACCCTTTCCCACCATGCAGTAAAGGTGGGGGAAGGGCAAGCCGCCTGATGACATTCATGTGGGGAACTCCTTGCCATGGTACGTTGTGAGGGCGAAAGGTAGAACTGGCTTCCACCGAGAATGAAAGACGTTAATACAGACTAGGTCCCTCGAGAGTTATTAGTGAAGTTGGTCAGTGATGCAATCCCACGCTTGAGGGAAGCCCTAAATCTCTGACTACACAGAGACCAGGAGTGGAAGATGAGGGTGGATCACTCCAGCTTGTCCTGTTCTGTGCGCTCCACCAGAAGCTCTTGTCGTGCCCAATGTCAGAGATGGGACACTGGGCTAGACGGACCGTTGGTCTGACCCACTCTGGCCTTACAGGAAATCATGGGGTGAAAGAATTAATGGCTAATGAGCTCTGCTGCATAAGGTCATCTAGAATAACCAGACAGGCCAGTATGAATAACCTCTTTGTACCATTCTATATTAACACAGAAAATATGGGGACTAGTTATTCTAATTCCTTCCTTTGGAAATGAAATGATGCATGAAGAAAAAAAATGAAACTCAAAACGATATCGGTAAGTTATTTTCTACATTATGCAAGCCTTGCCTCAGCAACTCACTCATACCGACAACACATGAAACCAAACAGCTAGGTGAATATAGATCACAAAATAGCCCCCTCCTGGAAAAACCTCATGCTAACACATCAAGCTCTAAAGATAATATAAATGCTATTTCTCTCAAAGCTCTGTTGGCCTATGGGGCTTTTTTTTATTTCTAAGCAATTTAAGCTTCAGCCGTCTAAAGAAGTTCAAGAAAAAAAATCCAACCACCAGGGTCTTGTCTAGCTCAGGGTCCAGCTCAACCTCCTCCCTGCACCACTGGCCCTTCCCTTCTGCCACCAGGTTGACCCAGGCACTAGGGCAGGAACGGGGTGAGGCAGCAAGTCAAGCTGAGCAAGGCAGGCCAAAGCGAGTCTTGTCTTCATGGGCCGCTCACAATGACGTCCTTTTTGTGTGCAACTGCTGCAAAAACATCCCGGGCAGAGAAGCAACAGGCCAAAGAAATGTCATGCAGCTGTGTTAGCCTGAAGATCTAAAGGTTCCTGGTTCAAACCTGGGCTTTGGCAGGCCCTTTCATCCCTCTTTGTGCCGGGCTGGCTTCTTTCCTGGAAGCAGTAGCAGAGCCTTTAGCTGACATGAGCCCCTGCTCCCAAGCCAGACAACAGACTGTGGGCTTCTGCCCCTAGTTGGCCCACCTGACCTTTAACAATGAGGGATGGGATCTGTCTTTCCCATATGACTTATTGGTTGACCAAATATGGCAGGAATAAAGTGAGGCAGTGGGAATAGTGCCAGAAGGGGTGATGGGCAGGGACTGGGGATGAAAGCTCCTCTGTACAGCTGAGTGAGGACAGTACCAGGGAAGGGACATCTGTGAAAGTGGCCATGTGGAAGGCAGAAGGGATCTGGGGGCCCAGGAGGAGGCACTTGATGTTCAGTTCCTTGGAGCAGCTGGACATAGACATGGTGGGCATTCAGGAAATGCACATTAATGACTTCAGGGTACATTGATGGGCAGACGGTGATTGGAGAAAGGGCCTGTCTTTCTGGTCCTCCAGGCCAGGGAAGAATGATGGGGTTGGAGTCTTGTTCTTCACATCCATGGTGCGAGTACAGAAGGTGGTGGAGCTCTGACTAGGTACCTAATTACTGGTGGACTTTGTGCTCCATGGCACTGGTTACTCTATATTAGTGTTTATCGTCCCCAGTTAAGGTGTGAAAGAAAAGATCAATGGAAGGAACTGGCTCCCTTCCTCTGGACTGCACGGTGTTTGGTGTTGGGGGGATTTCAATTGTTCCAGCTGGCCTGAGGACCACTGGTCCTGTTTTCCCAACCATCAGAGGAAACTTTTTTATGATGAGCACTAGCTGGCGCAGGTCTGTAGCAAGGTCGGCTTAGAGGACTTGTTTCTCTGTAGTGGAACCAGTGGAGGGCGGGCAGTAACCTCCTATTCCTCTGATCCAAGCTCACACCAGCCACAGAGGGGATACACCTTTCTGCGGGGACAGGCCAGGAGTCACATTGACTGGATTTCTGTGAAGGAGAGCACGTCGACAGCCCAGTGCAGGGTGGTGCCAATGGACAGTTTGGATCCCGCAGTTCTCACCATGTGCTCAATGTGGGCAATTCCCTGACCCAGGGCAGAGGATTTTGGAAGCTGAACATCCAGAGCTTGCAAGATAAAGGAGCAGGGAGGCAAAGCCTGGCGGTGTTGGCAGAACAGGAAAGCATCAGAGGGTCCTATGGCAACCAGGGGGATTGGTGGGAGTCAGTGAGGGAGGAGTTGGCGGCTCTGTTCTGGCAGTTGGGCAAACACCGCAACATTAAAGAAACCAACGGTGCCACGTCCTGCAATGTTGCCTGTGGGATTTCCACAAGAGCATCCAGGCTGGGGAGCTAGTCAGCCTGTGACTGTGTGACTGTATGACTGGATCAAACGAGTTCTAGGAGATGAGGCTGCAGTTGGCTGATTTGAGCGGGAGCACCAAGTGAAGGGAGGGGTGGCCTCCCCTAACATTTTTGCAGCCTGCAGGGAATGGAGACAAAGCAGGGGGATGAGGTGACTCAGGGCAGGACCCATGGATCTGATAGTGCAGGACCACAGTCGATGGAGGAGAGAGAGTCCTGCGAGAGGAAGCCGCTGGTGGGAAGCAATAAGTGCAGAGTGCAAACCAGCCAGCTGAGAGTCACAGGGGTCCAGAAAAGTGACTAGCAGCAGGTCCCATGGTGTAATTAGCAGCACTCAGGACTCTGAATCCTGTAATCGGAGTTCAAATCTCAGTGGGACCTCCTGGAAATACGTTGCTTTGTTGCAAAGCCCTGGAGCTCAATGTCCTTGACTACCCTTTGTCTGGGTGAACTACAGTGAGGTTTTTTTCCCCTCCTGCTGGGTGACCAGGGCTTTAGGCCTATTCCCCTGAATCAGGCCCCACACCTAAGAGGGCCCCGCACCTAGTGAGAATCCCTTCCCTGGCTAGAGGCGCCTTCTTAATTTTTACTCACCTGGCAGCACTTCGGGTCTTCGGCGGCAGGTTCTTTGCTTCCTCTGGGTCTTCAACGGCACTTCGGCGGTGGGCCCTTCAGTGCTGCTGAAGACCTGGAGCAAGTGAAGGACCCACCACCGAAGTGCCACCGAAGACTCGGAGCACCGCCCGGTGAGTACAAGCCCCACGTGGTTTTTTTACATGTGTTGTTTTTTTTAAGTCATCCCTGCCGGGGCCCCGTTGAAACTGTTCAAACCCTAAAGCCGGCCCTGTGGGTGACTGAGGCCGGGGCCAGCTCCAGGCACCAGCACAGCAAGCTGGTGCTTGGGGCGGACCAACGGAGAGGGGCGGCACATCCGGTTCTTCAGCGGCAATTCGGCAGCAGGTCCCTCAGTCCCTCTCGGAGGGAAGGACCTGCTGCTGAATCACCATTGAAGAATGAAGTGGTGGTGGTAGAGCTGCCGCCAAAGTGCCGCTGACTGCAGCTTTTTTTTTTTCCTCCACTTGGGGCAGCAAAAAAGCTGGCCCTGACTGATGCCCACTGGAGATAGGTCTTTGGTCCAGCCTGTTCAGTGGACTGGCCACTGTAGGTTGGGGGTCCCAGAACTTAACAGTCTGGCTAGAGATTCCTGCAGGTTGACCGGATGGTTGTTTCTCGCTGCTTCACCTGATGTCCACAACTTTGGTCCCTGTACCTGCAGCTGCCACCCTCTTCCTCTTGCCCACATGGCATTTAAAGGAAGGAGGGCCAGGGCCAGGCTTCATAGTCAGGGCTGGGCAGAAGGGAGGCAGAGTCCCAGGCTGGAGCCCCACACACCTTTCCTGCTCTGGGCACCTAGAGCAGAGGCAGCTGGTGCTGACAGCTCCAAAGGAAGGTTTAAAAGCCACAGAGCAACCGAGGGCAGGAGGAGGGGAGGACCATGCCTATGTGTGGCCAGCAGACAGCAACAAAGACACCAGACAGCCTGCTCCCTGCAATGCCAAACACTCACTGAAAGCCACCAACAGGCCAGCTGCTGACGCTCTGTGGCCAACATCAGAAGACGATAGGAAAGCAGGGCCAGCCCCCTTGGTGGGGCCTCTTACCATTCGTACTCCAGGTGCTCACTTTGGCAGTGGGGCAGGAGATTTTTTCCCCAAGAGGCTTTTCCCCAGCTGGCGAGAAGCAGAAAAACACCGAGGCTCCCAAGGTGCTATGTAGCAAACCCCCTCAAGCACAGGGACGGGCGCACATTTGGAAGAGGGAAACTGCTCCACACACTAGCCTGGGCAGCCGCCCATTTTCTTTGGCAAGTCAGGAAGGGCAAAGGCGAGACTGGAAGTACCTGGGGCTCATGCCCCATCATTTGTGATGCCTGACCCCCAACTCCTTCCCAGGGCTCTAGCTGAAGCCAGAGCATTGGCCTGAGCAGCCAAAAAGTTACAGCCCTGAAGGGAGCAGGACTTTCAGCACAAAGTTAAAACCGGACAACCACAACCGCAAAGGGACTCGAGCTCTCACTTGCCTGAGCAGAGGTCAGATGCCTTATCCATTAGGCCACACAGTTATAATGGAAAAGCCTCTCCAAGCCCTTCTTTGGAAAAGGCAGACACTGTGTTTCTTGGGTCATCTACTGAGGGGGGCCGAGACTCTCTGGGCACAAGAAGTCGAGTTCCCAGTGACACGTGAGACTTAATTCTATGGGGCCAGGTGCAGGACTTTGGCAGGGAGGCTCAGGCATGGGGGATTAAGAACATAAGAAAGGCCGTACCGGGTCAGACCAAAGGTCCATCTGTCAGTATCTGTCTACCGACAGTGGCCAATGCCAGGTGCCCCTGAGGGAGTGAACCTAACAGGCAATGATCAAGTGATCTCTCTCCTGCCATCCATCTCCATCCTCTGACGAACAGAGGCTAGGGACACCATTTTTACCCATCCTGGCTAATAGCCATTTATGGACTTAGCCACCATGAATTTATCTAGTCCCTTTTTAAACATTGTTATAGTCCTAGCCTTCACAACCTCCTCAGGTAAGGAGTTCCACAAGTTGACTGTGCGCTGCGTGAAGAAGAACTTCCTTTTATTTGTTTTAAACCTGCTGCCTATTAATTTCATTTGGTGACCCCTAGTTCTTGTATTATGGGAATAAGTAAATAACTTTTCCTTATCCACTTTCTCAACATCACTCATGATTTTATATACCTCTATCATGTCCCCCCTTAGTCTTCTCTTTTCCAAACTGAAGAGTCCTAGCCTCTTTAATCTTTCCTCATATGGGACCCTCTCTAAACCCCTAATCATTTTAGTTGCTCTTTTCTGAACCTTTTCTAGTGCTAGAATATCTTTTTTGAGGTGAGGAGACCACATCTGTACACAGTATTCGAGATGTGGGCGTACCATGGATTTATATAAGGGCAATAATATATTCTCAGTCTTATTCTCTATCCCCTTTTTAATGATTCCTAACATCCTGTTTGCTTTTTTGACCGCCTCTGCACACTGCGTGGACATCTTCAGAGAACTATCCACGATAACTCCAAGATCTTTTTCCTGACTCGTTGTAGCTAAATTAGCCCCCATCATGTTGTATGTATAGTTGGGGTTATTTTTTCCAACGTGCATTACTTTACATTTATCCACATTAAATTTCATTTGCCATTTTGTTGCCCAATCACTTAGTTTTGTGAGATCTTTTTGAAGTTCTTCACAATCTGCTTTGGTCTTAACTATCTTGAGTAGTTTAGTATCATCTGCAAACTTTGCCACCTCACTGTTTACCCCGTTCTCCAGATCATTTATGAATAAATTGAATAGGATTGGTCCTAGGACTGACCCTTGGGGAACACCACTAGTTACCCCTCTCCATTCTGAGAATTTACCATTAATTCCTACCCTTTGTTCCCTGTCCTTTAACCAGTTCTCAATCCATGAAAGGACCTTTCCTTTTATCCCATGACAGCTTAATTTACGTAAGAGCCTTTGGTGAGGGACCTTGTCAAAGGCTTTCTGGAAATCTAAGTACACTATGTCCACCGGATCCCCCTTGTCCACATGTTTGTTGACCCCTTCAAAGAACTCTAATAGATTAGTAAGACACGATTTCCCTTTACAGAAACCATGTTGACTATTGCTCATGAGTTTATGTTTTTCTATGTGTCTGACAATTTTATTCTTTACTATTGTTTCAACTAATTTGCCCGGTACCGACGTTAGACTTACCGGTCTGTAATTGCCGGGATCACCCCTAGAGCCCTTTTTAAATATTGGCGTTACATTAGCTAACTTCCAGTCATTGGGTACCGAAGCCGATTTAAAGGACAGGTTACAAACCTTAGTTAATAGTTCCGCAACTTCACATTTGAGTTCTTTCAGAACTCTTGGGTGAATGCCATCTGGTCCCGGTGACTTGTTAATGTTGAGTTTATCAATTAATTCCAAAACCTCCTCTAGTGACACTTCAATCTATGACAGTTCCTCAGATTTGTCACCTACAAAAGCCAGCTCAGGTTTGGGAATCTCCCTAACATCCTCAGCCGTGAAGACTGAAGCAAAGAATCCATTTAGTTTCTCCGCAATGACTTTATCATCTTTAAGCGCTCCTTTTGAATTTTGATCGTCAAGGGGCCCCACTGCAGGCTTCCTGCTTCTGATGTACTTAAAAAACATTTTGTTATTACCTTTGGAGTTTTTGGCTAGCCGTTCTTCAAACTCCTCTTTGGCTTTTCTTATTACACTCTTGTACTTAAGTTGGCAGTGTTTGTGCTCCTTTCTATTTGCCTCACTAGGATTTGACTTCCACTTTTTAAAGGAAGTCTTTTTATCTCTCACTGCTTTTTTTACATGGTTGTCAAGCCACGGTGGCTCTTTTTTAGTTCTTTTACTGTTTTTCTTAATTTGGGGTATACATTGAAGATTGGGGTACAGCGGATGGACTGGCTGTCTAGGTGGGGAGATTTAGTCTCACTGAGGAGGAGGAGGAGGAATCCTGCTGATAGGCAGTGGCTGTGGAGAAAAAGAGGTATCTCCAGGCTGCTCAGGTCTCCTTCTTCCAGCTCCTCATCTGGCTGGGCTGCTCCACCAGCCTGGACAAGTCCTCTGCATGCACAGCAAATAGCCCAAGAGCCATTTCTGCCCAAACCTGTGCTGGGGGGTGAGCTTCTGTCTTCCCTGTCCCATCCGCGCTAGAGCAGACCACTAGATTGAGAGAGACAGTCAACAACGATTAAGGCTAAGATTATATAAAGGGTGTCACAGAATCTGTGACTTTCAGAGATCTCAGCGACATTTTCCAACTCAACCCTGGGGCAGCAAGACTGGAGCTGTCGGCTGGTGGGGGCCCCACAGCTATCAGCCACCAGTGTCGGAAGGGGCTCTCACAGGCCCATGCCACCACGGATGGACCCCACAGCTCCCAGCTACTGTGAGCAGCGGGATGCCCCCAGAGCTCCCAGCTGCTGTGGGTGGATTCCAGAGCTCCCAGGTACCACATGTGACAGGGGGACCCTGGAGCTCCCAGTGGGATGACCAGGTTATAAAGTCCAGTCAGCGGTGCTGCGGGGCTCAGGCAGGCTGGTCCCTACGTGTCCTAGGGCACCGCACTGCGCCCTGGAAGTGGCCAGTAGCTCCCCCCTACTGCGCCGCTGAGCAGGAGCCGCCCGAGGTAAGTCTGCACCCCAACCCCCTGCCCCAGCCCTGAACCCCCCCAAACCCAGAGCCCCCTCTTGCACCCCAGAGCCCTCACCCCTCTGCACTTCAACCTCCTGCCCCAGCCCAGAGCTTCCTCCCACACCTGGAACCCATCATCCCTGCCCCCACCCCAGAGCCATCACCCCATCCTGGACTCCAACCCCCTGCCTCAACCCACAGCCCCCTCCTGCACTCTGAATCCCTCGGCCCCATCCTGCAGCCTGGAGCCCCCTCCCCCACCCCAAACCCCTCATCTCCCCACAGCTCCCACAGGCAGACCCTGGAGCTCCCAGCAGCCATGGGTGGCCGGGGAGCCCCCACAGCCCCACACCACTGCCTATGGACCCTGCAGCTCCTACGAGTGGACCCCAGAGCTCCCAGCTGCTGCGGATGGACCCAGGATTTCCCAACAGGCATTGATGGCATGAGGACCCTGCAGCCCCATGTCATTGCTCACAGACCCTGCAGCGCCGAAGCCCCTGGAGCTCCCAGCCCCCACAGGCAAGAGAGGGAGCCCCCAGCTCTCAGACACTGCAGGCAGAGCCTGGCGTTCCCAGTCACCAGGGTGGGGGTGAGGAGAAGCCGCAGCCCCCGGCCATTGCAGATGGCCCCGTAGCTCCCAGCCGCTGCAGGTGGATGCCAGAGCCCCCAGCTGCCATCGGGACCCCGCGGCTCCCGGCCGCCATGGGCAGGATCCGTCACCCCACGACCGGCAGAAAACAGCCACGCCCGGAAGCGCCTCGCACCCTGTGACACCCCCGGTGCTGCGCCTTCTCGCCAGGCAGGAGGCGGCGCCCAGTAGTTTCCCCAGGAATTGAAATTGGGGGGGGGTGTTTGAATTTACAGGGGGGGTGTCAGGGCCAATGAGATATATAAAAGAGATGTGAATAAAGTAAATGTTTTGTTAGGATAATGCAAATTTAACATAAGGATAATGCAAGTTACACATAACAGGTCTAGATTTCTAAAAATATATATAATTTTAAAAAAATGTATTTAATTTAAATTGACTTTTGAAAAGTAAGCCCTCATGGGATAAGAGGGAAGTCCGCTCATGGATCAGTAACTGGTTAAAATCTTGGAAACAAAGGGTAGGAATAAATTATCAGTTTTCAGAATGGAGAGAGATAAATAGTGGGATCCCAGAGGGGTCAGTACTGGGACCATTACTGTTCAACATACTCATAAATGATCTGGAAAAATGGGTAAACAGTGAGGTGACAAAATTTGCAGATGATACAAAACTGTTCAAGATAGTTAAGTCCCAGGCAGACTGCGAAGAGTTACAAAGGGATCTCACAAAACTGGGTGATTGGGCAACAAAATGGCAGATGAAATTCAATGTTGATAAATGGCTTCATCGGATGCATAGAATGGAACATATAGTGAGGATATATGTATAAGCACACACACATACAAACAGAGAACATGAAAAGGTGGGAGTTGCCCAACCAACTCTAAGAGGCTAATTAATTAAGATGAGCTATTCTCAGCAGGAGAAAAAAAACTTTCGTAGTGATAATCAAGATGACCCATTTAAGATAGTTTGACAAGAAGGTGTGAGGATACTTAACATGGGGAAATAGATTCAATGTGTGTAATGGCTCAGCCATTTCCAGTCTCTATTTAAGCCTAAATTGATTGTATCTAATTTGCATATTAATTCAAGTTCAGCAGTTTCTTGTTGGACTCTGTTTTTGAAGCTTTCTGTTGCAAAATTGCCACCTTTAAATCTGTTACTGAAGTTGAAGTGTTCTCCTACTGGTGACTGAATGTTATAATTCTTGACGTCTGCTTTACATCCCATTTATTCTTTTGCACAGAGACTGTCTGGTTTGGCCAATGTACATGGAAGAGGGGCATTGCTGGCACATAATGGCATATATCACATTGGTAGATGTGGAGGTGAACGAGCCCCTGATGGCATGGCTGATGTGATTAGGTCGTATTATGGTGTCACTTGAATAGATATGTGGACAGAGTTGGCATCGGGCTTTGTTGCAAGGATAGATTCCTGGGTTAGTGTTGTTGTTCTGTGGTTGCTGGTGAGGATTTGCTTCAGGTTTGGGGGTTGTCTGTAAGCAAGGACTGGCCTGTCTCCCAAGATCTAGGAGAGTGAGGGATCATCTTTCAGGATAGGTTGTAGATCTTTGATGATTCGCTAGAGAGGTTTTAATTGGGGGATGAACGTAAAGGCCAGTGGTGTTCTGTTATTTTCTATGTTGGGCCTGTCTTGTAGTAGGTGACTTCTGGGTACTCTTCTGGCTCTGTCAACCTGTTTTTTTCACTTCAGCAGGTGGGTATTGTAGTTTAAAGAATGCTTGATAGAGATCTTGTAGGTGTTTATCTCTGTCTGAGGGATTGGAGCAAATACGGTTGTATCTTAGAGCTTGGCTATAGACAATGGATCATGTGGTGTGTCCTGGATGGAAGCTGGAGGCATGTAGGTAAGTATAGCGGTCAGTGGGTTTCCGGTATAGGGTTGTGTTTATGTGACCATCGCTTATCAGCACAGTACTGTCAAGGAAATGGACCACTTGAGTGAATTGATCTAGGCTGAGGTTGATGGTGGGATGGAAATTGTTAAAATCATGGTGGAATTCCTCAAGGGCTTCTTTTCCATGAGTCCAGATGATGAAGATGTCTTCAGTGTAGTGCAAGTACAGTAGGGGCATTAGGAGACGAGAGCTA
Organism: Mauremys mutica; assembly: GCF_020497125.1. Taxonomy (NCBI): domain Eukaryota; kingdom Metazoa; phylum Chordata; order Testudines; family Geoemydidae; genus Mauremys; species Mauremys mutica. Next base: position 87,007 of record NW_025423305.1, read on the forward strand.
AGGAAGCGTTGTTTTAAGTCAGCCATAAAAATGTTGGCATACTGTGGGGCCATGTGGGTAACCATAGCAGTGCCGCAGACTTGCAGATATATATTGTCCTCAAATGTGAAATAGTTGTGGGTGAGGACAAAGTTGCGAAGTTCAGCCACCGGGTTTGGCATGTAACTAGTTCACAAAACTGTGGGGGGTGTTGGGAAATCACTGCTCATGCCCCTGGCCAGCCTATTTCCCTTTGCTGCTCTGAAACGTGCCCCCATGTGCAGGCCCCGAAGCTGGGTCCGGGGCCGGCTTTGGCTAGGGCAAGCGTGTCCTTGCGAGGTAATTGTCTCTCTGGAGATGAAAGTCATCAGTGTGGGGTGCGAAGGGAAGTGGCCGTCGAAGGAGAATGCAAGACATGTGGTGGGCAAGCCAGGGATTTCTTTGTCCCCCCTTCAAAAGGGCTCACCCTCCCCGTCGGGGAATCGAACCCCGGTCTCCCGCATGACAGGCAGGGATACTCACCACTATACTAACGAGGAAAGGGGCATAGTGAATGGCCCCAGTTCCCACAGACCAGCTATGGTCAGCGTACACCTACACCGTCGCATGGGCCCCAGCAGGCAACAGCATCCCTGGCCCTCTTCTGCTTCCCAAAGGCTTTGGCCGCAGCAACAGCCCTGGGAAAAGCCCTGGCCCTCCTCACCTGCCCTTGCCCAGCACGACGCCTTTTTGGGCTTACACAGCTCCTCACACAACACACGCCTGTGACCTTGCCCTCCCCTACCAGCTCAGCAGCACCTTTTTTCCTCTCAAAACCTCCTCTTGACACCCTCCCCCTTCCACACTTCACACTCACCTCATCACAAACTCACCCACGGCCCCTTTGGCTTCTCAAGCGCCTCTGGAGGGACGCAGCTTCCCAGGCACGCAGATCCTTCCCTTCAACGCGCACTGGACGGACGTTCGAAACACAGCCCTTTCCAGGAGGGAATGTGCTGCTTTTGGACCCTGGCGCCCAGCAAGAAGTCCTGGGACTCTTTTTCTGACCGATGGACCCCACCGACTTGCCTTTTCCAAGCAGAAACTAAGGACCGGCCGATGGCTCTCTTTGCAAACGGACGCCATCAGACTGAGCCACGAGGCGTGCTGCAGGATAGCCCCTCCCCACCAAAAAGCAATGCCGTGACCCGGATTTGAACCGAGGTTGCTGCGGCCACGGCGCAGAGTACTAACCACTATACAATCACAGCCAGGCACTAGGGGTGCAGGCAGCAGCCCACTGGAAAATGCTCAGCTCTGCGCTCTCGGGGCGGCCACCTACCTCGCCGGTGGCCACAGGTCTTTCTCAAGTCTCCCATTACAGTCACAGGTCAAATGCTGAGCAAAGGAAAAAAGACAGGAAGCCAATCCCATGCCTGTCCTTTTTTCTGTCTTCCTCCACCCCTGGACCGAGTCCCTCCCCGTTTGTCTGGGCCATTGTCCTCATGCCCCTGGCCAGCCTATTTCCCTTTGCCGCTCTGAAACGAGCCCCCACGTGCAGGCCCCGAAGCTGGGCCCGGGGGAGGCTTTGGCTAGGGCGAGCGTGTCCTTGCGAGGTAATTGTCTCTCTGGAGGTGAAAGTCATCAGTGCGGGGTGCGAAGGGAAGTGGCCGTCGAAGGAGAATGCAAGGCATGTGGTGGGCAGGCCAGGGATTTCTTTGTCCCCCCTTCAAAAGGGGTCACCCTCCCCATCAGGGAATTGAACCCTGTTTCTGGTGTGTAAAGAAAGAGGCATTTTTGAATCTCTTAGACTTGTTGTTAATGCTGCAGGGCTGAAGTGACTCGCCTTAAACGTATACCATTTGATCTCTTTCATGGTATATTTTGGTCCTGAGAGGTAAAAGGCTGCTCTGTGTGTGGTGTTATGGAGTGAGGTAGCAAACGGTAGTTGCAGAGGTGGGGCATGTGCCACAAAAGTCGTGCCCCCTCACAACTCCAGCGTCCATAATTTGCACCCACCCACTGACCTGTGACTAACAATCTCGCTCTGCTAACTCTTCCAGCAAAACAGGCTAAAGAAAGTGTATGCGAGCGCTGTACCGCAGCCCCGGTGCTCTTTTCGGTTCCTTCCCACAGAACTTTCGCTCCATACCAGTCCAGTTCCTTGCTGTTGCTTGGCTAACCACTGCATGCATGTGCTATACTGTACCCTGAGCTGATTCCCGGCTTTTGTGCTCAATGCAGCCTTGCTCCTTCATGTCTCTGTGGTGCAATGGGTCAGCGCGTTCGGTTATTAACCGAAAGGATGGTGGTTCAAGCCCACCTAGGGATGGCGCTAAGCCCATGCTACTTCCTTGCTTCCCTGGGGGGGAGCCTCAAAGGTCCCATTTTGCCGCCTCTTGGCCTCAGTGCTTTCAGCTGGTGGTCCAAAGAGCAGGCTGGATGCCATTCAGAAACCCATCTGCCAGCAGCCGTGCCGGAGACTCAGGCTTAATCCTCTAGGCCGAGCACAAAAACTTTCAGCCGGGAACATTTCGCTCCCTTCCTGCCTCCGCCCAAGCAGCAAGGGAGAAGCGGACGAGACACATCGGCTCAAAGACGCCTCCCTCCCACTTCCCTGTACGCTGTGCAAAGCTCTCGGACTGCCTCATGCCTCGTTAGGAAAGCACGGCCATGCGGCCCAAGCCTGAGTCACGTCCGCAGCCTGGCCCGCCCCGCCCGACGGCGCGCAGAGCCACGCGAGTCAATGGCAGGTCGAGTCAGGAGCCTCGGCTCTTTCCCCTGACAGCCACACACACAGCGCTGCCTAGCGCCCCCAGAGCCTCCCTCATGTTCTCCCGCAGCAGCCGCCTGCCGGTGTGGTGGGAAAAGGGGACCAGGAAGCACTGCAGCCTCATTCCGGGACAGGAGGCCCTCGCCACGCCCAGGCCTGCCTCTTGCCTTCAGTCCAGGCAGCCAGAGGTGCCAGGGAGCTCCCTGGCAGGCCGCTTCACCTCAGCCACCTCTTGCCTCATGGCCTAGGCTCTTGGTGCTCTGCTGGTCACCGCCTGGTTTGAAGGCCCAGAGGGAAAAGAAACAAGCCCATGTATAGCAGAGGATGGTTTTGATTCATTGACCTCTGGGTTATGGGCTCAGCACACTCCTCCTATGCCACTCTGCTGGCTTTTAACCTGCTTGCCACCCAGCTGTCACTCTCCGGATTAGTGCCTTACGTGCTCTTGCGCTGGCAGTCAGATGCGCATGCTGCTAGGCAGCTGCCCTGGTCACAGGATTTTACAGCTTATAGAGGGTAAAAGGGATCTGTTTGGGGTTTGGACCCTACTGGGAGCCGGTTTAAGGTCGGGTGGCGTAAGGAATACATAATCTGCAATAGCCCCGATTGGGGATAAAGGGCTTCGGTGTGTGGAAGGGTGCAGGGTTAATTCGGTTTAACACTGCTAAATTTGGTATAAACATGTAGCGTAGAGCTGGGATCTGGGATCTCTGGGGAACAGATGTCATTGCTTTAAGAGCGGATTGCTTACTGTGTACATCTCTTCTGAAGCACGTCGGCACCTTCGGCTCTTGCAATGCCTCCTGCTTGTGTGTAACTGTTCCGATGTGTCATTCCTACGTAGCCAGTTCCAGTTTGTTAGTCCCGTCTCTATGAGTACGAGCTATGGAAGAAATATCTGACTGGCTGAAGGGGTGTTCCTCTGTTAGTTAGAAGAAGTGATTGGTGAAATTCAGGAAGACGTTAATTTGTAACAGAAGCTAAAGAGGCATTTTAAAAAGTTTCTTCATATGTTAGGTGCCACAATGAGACATGCATGCAGTGTGCTGTTTGTCAGTCTCGCTGTCTCTCTGATCATAGGGAGATTTGATGTATTAAATTACACATTGTAACCACTAAATATGGGCGCTTTAGACGTTAGACTATAGCCGTGGGAGGTTGTTTTAACACAAAGTGATTGGTCTCCCTAAGTAGGAGGATGAGTTAAGTGTGAAGCGAGTAAGCAGTATTGCTTTGATGCAGTTGTTGTCTGTTATTGATGATTTTTCTTTCTTCCCTCTGGTGGTTGTAGAAGGGAAAGAACACGGACTGAGTGGTTAGTCTGTATAAACTACATTAAAAACATTTTTCTGAAGTTGGTGTTTAACTTTTGTTTCTGATGTGTATATTTAGAGAAGGGATGTAGTGATTGTAACTAATATTATTACTTCTGTATTGTGGGAGGATGTGGGTGTTTTTCAGCGAGTTTTCCAATAGCATGAAGAAGAAAATGCAGTGTAAAATACAACAGTTTTTATTTAAACAGTTGCTTAATTGAACTTCTAATTGCTTGAACTTCTAAGTCCACTTTTTTATGCGGTGTCCTCTCTTTTGTCCTCCCTCGTTCTAGTTTAAAGTTATAGGCTCATGGATATTAATTCTGCAAGTTCTCTCCACTTTCCACTTTTTCTTCTTTTCTCCACCCTCTCCCCCATTTCGAGTAGCCCCTATTTCTACCCCTAATGCTCTGCCAGTTTGTTGGTATGCAACTTTCTCGGAGCCTCTCTGAGCCCTTAGTACAGGCTGTAGGGTGGAAGTGGGGGAGGAGAAAATGGGACCCACAGAACCCCTGGCAGGTAAGGGGACTGGGAGAGCTTGGTTTGGGAAGGAGGGAGGAATGGGGGAGAAGAGGCAAATAGGGGTGCACACAGTCTCTACAGTGGGGGAGAGAATGGGGGCCCTGAAATGAAGCGAGGGGATAAGTGGAGGTACACAGAACCCCTAGTCCTATGGAGATTGGAAGAACCTGGCATGGGGGGACGGGAGGGTATACAAAGACCCCGGCATGGGGGAATAGAGGGAACACAGAGTCCCTGCCATGGGGAAGTGGGAATGGGGGTGTGAACAAAGCCTTTGGTGTGGGAAGAAGTGTGGGGAACTTGGTATGGGGAGAATAAGGGTGCAGAGATTCTCTGGTAAGGGATGAGATTGGGGGAATTTCAGGGAGTCCCTAAAAAGAGTGGGATGGGAGAGGGCACATAGGGAGCTTGTGGGAGGGAACTGAGGGGTGCTAGGAGCCTCTGGGGCGGGCAATAAACTCGACCTGTACAAACTACAAAGTGTGCTCCCCCCACTGTTGTGAAGAACGTGGCCATCTGCTGACAAAAAGGCTGTTTGCAAAAGGTACGATCCATTTTCTTTCGTGACCACTTGTTTTAAAAAATGAGTCATTACGACGTTAATCAGGGTAGCCGGGGATTGGCAGCAGGGAGGGTGTCTTTGCAGGAGAAATGGCCGGCGCTTAGCTAGAGACGTGCTTTCCAAAGGGATTGCTGGAGGACGATTTTTACCATGTTTTCTTCCAATCAGGCACTGAATAGGCGGGATTGCTTGAATGCAGCTGCTGTCTGGCGCTGATGCCCGCTGCTTCTTCCTGCTGGAGAAGCGGGAGGGAGACAGCATAGACTGGGGGAGGGACGGTGTATTAAATGAATGAATGAAAAAGCTTTAAAATATGACTTTTTAAATTATGCTTTGGGAAGTTTATAACAGCTGGTTTTGTTTCTCAATCTATAGAATACTTCATTTTTCTAGGCATTGTTGTGAGGGGTTTGCTCACCCAGCCTTTCTTTTTATTTATTTGTGGTGTGGGATTTTGAAAACCAATTTAGAAATTAGTGGGAATTGAGTGTCCAGATCACTTGAATGGCTTTGAAAATTCTCCTACAGGCAGCGTTAAGCCTTTGCCTTTTCCCGCTTTTCAGGAGAAAGAGACTGATTAAATACCTGTTACACCTCTACAGATGGTTACCGAACACTCTCCAGGGAGGCAAACGTGTACAGTACGTGACTCCAATGGCAGCTCTCTCTAGCTTTCATTCAAGACTATTTGGCTAAGCTCACTAACTGTTATTGATATTTAGATCGCTATGAATTATGGGTGCTGCTGTTTCAAGCGGGGGAATCGTGGCGATATACTTGCAAAACTCGAGACTTGCTGTCTCCTGGATACACCGCGCACGGCATTGAGGAATTGTGCTGAGAGCAGCAATTGAACCAAATCCCGCTGCTCGGCCTCCGCTTTGCAGCATTTAAATGGTTGAGGTTGCACTAGTACGATGTAGGGGAACCGAGTTTCCACTATGCTGGATGGCTGCCCCCCCCCCGGGGCTCCTCCCAGGCCCCGCCCCCACCCCACCCCACCCTTTCCCCAACACCCCACTCTCGCATTCAGCTCCTCTCCCTGCCTGTCAGCGGGCAGGAGGCGCTGGGGGAGGCGAGGAGGTGACGGGGGCGGGGGCTGCTGCTGGGCACTAATGACCCATCTGGTTTCCGCCCCCGGGATGCTCCAGTCTCGAAGCAGCCAGAGGCGGCGCCTGCCCCCGGTCACGTGACACGCGAAGTCTCTAGTGCCGAGGAACCGGAGAGAACCAGCTGCAGCCCCGGGCGGGCAGAGCTCCGCCGGGCCGGGCTCCGCCTGCGGGGAAACGGGCGCGGCACCGGCACGTGGTAGAGCAGAGCCTGTGAGAGGCGGGGCCGGTTCGGGCAGTAACAGCAGGAGGGTTTGATTGGTCGGTAGGAGCTCCGCATGCTAATCAGGAGCCGTGTTTCTGTAAATAGCGACATAAACATCTTCTAATGGCCAGTGCGCTAAAGCTGCCTCGAGTGTGCTTCATGACATGGGGACCTGGCTTTAGATTTGTGTCCTTTAGTTCGCGGGGGGTGAAACCCGCTGTATGAAAACACTCACCGTGGGGTAAAAGCGTGTGCGCCTTAGCTTGGGTATGTAGCCGAGGCGCACTTTGTAAAGGTTGTGCCTTTAGTTTTCATTTCTGTAGTCTGTAATGAGGGAAGTGAGGTTGAAAATGTCTGATTTCGCTAAGCACCGGGAGCCGTTAGAGAGTCTATTTTAAACACAAAGTGAGGGCGCAGTGTTGCTTTAAGGCAGTTGTTGTCTGCTATTGATGGCTATTCCTGCTTGTTACATTAACCTGTTTATAGTTTTTGCTGATGGTCTGTTTAATGACAAAACTTAATTTATTTTCATAGGATTTGGAAGAGAAGTAAATCTAGTGTGAAAATGGTGTTTTAAAGGTTTCTAATGAAGTACTTGCTGAAATTTTTTTTAAATTCTTTTATGCTGCTATACCTTCTTCTCTTGTAATCTATGTCAGAATTTAGGTGGGTTCCTGTGTCTGCAGGTTCTCTTCCTTTGCCACTTTCTTCTCTGCTTTTCTTTTCTTCCCTTCCCATTTTTCTGGAAGCCCCTATTTTTACACGTACTGCTCTGGCAGGGGGTAGGCAGTTTGCTCTTGGCCCCAAGCCCATCAGACAATCCACACAGGATCTGAGAGTTGCTGTCTCCTGGCCGTATAGTGAGTAGAGGGTGGAGTGGGGAGAAAAGCGGCTCACACAGAGCCCCTGCCATTGGGGAGAATGGAGGACCTTGCTATGGGTGGAATCAAACACACAGAACCCCTGCCATGGAGAAAGACTGGGGAACCCTGGAATGGGTGGGGGAGACAATGAAGGGCATGGGGGGGAGGGGTTTACATGAGGTATTTGCATCTGTCAACATCTCCCATGCCCCACTGGGTGTTTTCCTTCCCATCTTATTTCTTCTCTTTTCTGTTACTCTCTTTTTTTCTGTCTGAGGTAAATGAAAAATCCACACCCCTGAGAGACGTAGCTGAGCTGACCTAAAGCCTCCTACAGTAATTCCTCACTTAAAGTCGGCCTGGTTAATGTTTCGTTATGTTGCTGATCAGTTAGGGAAAATGCTTATTTAAAGTTGTGTAATGCTCCCTTCTAATGTTGTTTGGCAGCTGCCTGCTTTGTCTCCTGCTTGCAGGAAGAGCAGCCCGTTGCAGCTAGCTGGGGGGGGGGCTTGGAACCAGGATGGATCGGGCAACCCCCCTATCAGCTCCCCACTCCCCTAAGTTCCTTGCGCAGCAGCTGCCTGCAGTTCAGCTGTGTCCCTCCCCCCACTGCCATGTGCTGCTCCTGCCCTCTGCTTTGGAGCTGCTCCCCGAGACTCCTGCTTGCTGTGCCAGGGGGAGGGAAGGAAGAGGGGGGGCTAATGTCAGGGTGTCCCCCTACCCCCATCCTCCATAGAGCCGGGCTCAGGAGGGAGAGAGCTTGCAGCAGCTGGGGTCTCAACAAGCTGATCTAATTAACAAGGCAGTGTACTTAAGGGAAATGTGCATATCTCCCTCCATTCCTGCTGCCTTGCAGAGTGGGAGAGTTAACCCTTGAGGGCTCAGCCAATTGCTAGTTCATCATTTAGCAGTAAGGGAAATATCCCACCCTCTGACTCCTCTACCTCAACCAAGCTTCACAATCATCATCACTGTGTACCAGTATTAAATTGTTTGTTTAAAACTTATACTCTGTGTGTGTATATATATATATATACACACACACACACAGTCTTTTGTCTGGTGAAAAAAATTTCCCTGGAACCTAACCCCCTCATTTACATTAATTCTTATGGGGAAATTGGATTCGCTTAACATCGTTTCACTTAAAGTCACATTTTTCAGGAACGTAACTACAAGGTTAAGTGAGGAGTTACTGTCTAGACTGCTAGTTGGAAAAGCAAGAGGGGAGAGCACAGACTGAGTGGTTAGATTTTGTATACTGAATAAAAGAAGTCATTTTTGTAGTGAACCAGAAATCTAGTTATGAGGAAGGTTAGATATAATAGCTTTATTTAGAAACTTGTATAACGCTTAGGTGCAGATAGTCTGGTTTTCTTTTTGCTGGGGTGGGTTTTGAGTAAATAATTAGTCTGCTTGGTTTCTTTCATAATCTGAAGTGGATTGAGCCTCTAAATCCTTCTACTCCTCCCCCCTCCCTCCCAAATGTGAAGGGGAACAGCCTCAAACTTTTTGTCTTATTCTGCTTTGTAGGAGAAAGATGCTCTATTTAAATAGTCATGATCCATTTAGGTTAATTCTTATGCTGAATGGCGGGTAGGAGAGGGTATAAATCATTGGAGACTCTTGTCCCACTCCCTGTGTGGCCTGTGTTTTTCTTTGTTTTAAAATGAGACTGTCTAGTTTTTATGTAAATATATTTGGGGGGTTTCACTCATATTTATATTGCTATGAATTTCATGTGCTCTTGTCTCACAGCAGACATGGGGGAAAAGCCTGTGGCAATGGACTTTGCAAAATTATAGACTAGTGATTCTCAACCTGTGGCCCAATCAGCAGCTGCGGCCGATGTGGCATCCTCAGGGCCATACAGGTAGTATATATTGTGTGGATTCTGCTTACATAACACAGAGAAAGTTGCCTATGCAGCTCACAATGGTAAATAGGGTCAGACCAGAAGATATCTTCTTTCCAAGTGGGAATTGTGCAGGGAGGAACAACAGACCTAGTGCAGCTGTGTTGCCACTGTCTGCTAGCCCTGAAATGGTTCAGAATGCCTTGGTTCAAGTGGCACCAGTTCTAAAAGTAAGGGTGATTTAGTGCTGTGGTTCTCAAACAGGGGTATCCAATGGTCTTCCAGGGGGTACAGCAACTCATCTAGATATTTGCCTAGTTTTACAACAGGCTACATAGAAAGCACTAGCAAATTTGTAACAAATTAAAATTCATACATTGATTTGTTTATACTGTTCTCTATACTATACACTGAAATGTAAGTACAATACTTATATTCAAGGGATTTATGTTTATAAATATTGCATCTGATTTTGTAAGCAAGTAGTTTTTAAGTGAGGTAAAACTTGGGGGTATGCAAGAGAAATCAGACTCCTGAAAGGGGTACAGGTGTCTCTAAAGGTTGAGAGCCACTGATTTAGTGCAGGTACCACCGGTAACATAGAACCCTGCAAAAACTTCTAGTGGAGATGAATTTGAGAGCAAGCCAGAGAGAAACAGCTGCGGAGCATGCTAGAAAGGGCTGACCTGTCCGCATTGTCTGTGCCTGACAAGCTGTCATGTGGCACAGAGGAGTCTGTGAGAGGTATCGCAAAGCAAGAGGGTTTGATTAATTGCTAGGAGCTCCACATGCTAATCAAGAGGTGTGTGTCTGTAAATAGTGACATAAACATTTTCTAATGGCCAGTGTTCTAAAGCTGTCTCAATTGTGCTTTAATGAAATGGGAACCTGGTTTTAGATTTTTGGTCTTTAATTCGCTGGGGGTGAAACCCGTTGTATGAAAACATTCACCATGGGAAGAAAGCTTGCACACATTAGCCTGGGTGTGTTGCCGAGCACAGCTTTATAAGACTATACTTTCAGGGATCATTTCTATAGTTTGTAACTAGAGAAGTGTGGTTGAAAGTGTCTGACCTTGCTAACCATGATGAGAAGTTAAAGTGTTCTCTTCTGAGCATGAAGTGAGTGGATGGTGGTGCTTTAATGCATCTGCTGTCTGCTATTGATGAGTGTTCTTGTTTTCCTTTTGGGAAGCTGAGAGGAAAAGAACACAGACTGAGTGGTTAGTCCTTATAAAACAAGTTTAAAAAATAAATGTTTTGGTTTTCTTTTCTGTTATCTGAATTTGTTTAAAGCTTTTGTGCAGTTCTGTTTAGTGGCAAGTCTTAATTTGATTTAGTAGAACTTGGAAGAGAAGTAAAGTTGTGCACATGGTGTTTTAAAGGTTTCTAGTTCAGTACTTACTGAAAAATTTCTAAAATTTCTTTATGCTGTTCTCTCTCTTTTTTTCTTGTAATCTATTTAAGAATTTAGGTAGGGTGCTGTGTCTGCACGTTCTCTTCCTTTTCCACTTGCCTCTCCGCTTCTCTCTTCTTCCCTTCCCATTTTTTGGGAAGCCCCTATTTTTACTTCTGCTCTGGCAGGGGGTACGCAGTTTGCTCTTGGCCCCAAGCACATCAGACAATCCACAGAGGATCTGAGAGTTGCTGTCTCTTGGCCATATAGTGGGTAGAGGGTTATAAAGCTGTGTCAGGGTATGTCTACACTATGGGATTATTCCGATTTTACAGAAACCGGTTTTTGGAAACAGATTATATAAAGTCAAGTGAACGCGGCCACACTAAGCACATTAATTTGGCAGTGTGCGCCCATGTACCGAGGCTAGTATCAATTTCCAGACCATTGCACTGTGCGTAGCTATCCCATAGTTCCTGCAGTCTCCCCCACCCATTGGAATTCTGGGATGAGATCCCAATGCATGATGGGGCAAAAACAGTGTCGTGGGTGATTCTGAGTAAATGTCGTCAGTCAATCCTCCCTCCATGAAAGCAATTGCAGACAATCATTTTGCGCCCTTTTCCTGGGCAGATTGCCTGGGCAGACACCATAGCACGGCAACCATGGAGCCAGTTCAGCCTTTTTTCACCGTCACTGTATGTCTACTGGATGGTGCTGAGAGACGTGGTACTGCAATGCTATACAGCAGCATTCTTTTGCTTTTTGTAAGTTAGCAAAGATGGTACCAACCATACCATACTGTACTGTCTGCTGCTTTGCAAGTTGACAATGATAGTTATCAATTATACTGTACCACCTGCTGCTGTCCTGGGTGCTCCTGGCCGGTCTCAGTGAGATCGGCTAGAGATGCATGGACAAAATGGGAATGATTCCCCAGGTCATTTTGTTCTTTAAGTTTTGTCTAAAGGGTGTGGAAGCAGGGAAAGAATTAACAGGGATTTGAAGGGAATTTTAATGCATGTCAGTCAGTTAGCAAGAGTTAGGCTAGCTGTAACCCTAATGACGTGAGACTTGTAGAAGCAAAGACAATGTGAGGAAAAGAACTGTGTAAAAAGTTATTACGACCTTGCAACTTGATAACCAAATATGCAGGCTGGCGTCTTTTAGGAGTGAGACAAATAAGATAGCAGAAAGGCTTATGTATAAACAAAATGTATTTGTTGCTTTTTACCGTCTGTATTATTGCTAGTAATTGTCTGTAACAAAGGTATAAAGGCTTGCTGTAATTGTTTACCAGTTGAGAGACCTGTCCAGGACTGGGGTGACCCTGTGTCCTAAGGCACTCCCTCCAGCTATTGTAATTACTAGAGAAAGAATAAAGTATTTGATTTTGCTGCACCCAAAGAAAAAGCGAGAACTGAGTTTTTCTCCGACAAGAGAGAGTCAGTCCTGTCTAGATTATCAAGCAAGCCTACTAAAGAACCAGAGAGGTAAACGGCTGCTCTGGGTCAGAGCCCCAGACACCACACAGAAATGATGAGCTGCATGCTATTCTAGGGGGTGCCCCTGCAACAACCCCACCCGTTGCTTCCCTCCTCCCCCACCCCTCCTGGGCTACTCTGGCAGTTATCCCCCTATTTGTGTGATGAAGTAATAAAGAATGCAGGAATTTGAAACAACACTGACTTTATTGCCTCTGCAAGTAGAGTTCCTAGGAGTCATGCCCCACATTTTGGGGACCACTGAACCCTACTGGCTAATCAGGGGCTAGTGATGCCAAAGCCCAGGGAAAGGGAGAACAAGGGCAGCAGCCCTGGCACCAGAACCATGGCCCCAAACACTCTTCTGCCTGCAGCCCTGCCCTCTTTCATCCCTTCCACGCCTGCCACCCACGGCCCCAGTCACTGGGCACCTCTGCTTCACCCCTTCCCCACTGCCCCCACCCTGCTCACTCATTTACTCCCCCCCCCCTCGCTGCAGCCCTGAGACCAGAGAAGCTCTGTGTCCCTGCTGCAGCCCCTGGGCCAATGCGGGGGATGGGAGCTCCTCTAGCACTTGGGACGACATGGGGAGACTTTTCCAGGGGCCCCAGATCAGCCGGGGCACTCGGTGATCGAAGGGGCACCCTGCGGCAGTGCGAAGGTGCACACTGCCAGTGTAGTGTCAGCCACGGCTTCCTGGGGGGCTCCCACACTTCGCCCTGCTTGGACCCGGTGGGGGAACATTGTGGGGGGAGGGGCAAGTGTTGACACAAAGATGCAGCTCACCCACCCCCAGCGTCCCTCCGTGGCCCCATAGAGGGTTGGGGGGAGCGAGGAGCAACACGAAGTGCCCCATCCGTCCTGGTCACTGTCCCCATCCAACCTGGGCTGTGCTGGGAGGGGAGCATCAGAAGCTGCTGCTCTCTGCCCTCCCCTGATGCAGCCCGGCCGAGGAAAGTGACCTGGATGCAGGGAGCTCGGATGTGCTGGAGATATGTTGGGAAAAGGGACAAACAATCTACAGCGACGTCATTAACCACAAACACACTCTAGCCATGCTCCAGCCAGTACGGAAATGGGCAGGAATTCTTGCTGTTCAGCCATGGCCACACGTACAGAGCTGCACAGCAGTGAGTGTGCTGGGGAAGCTGGTCTGAGCAAACCATTGGAAATGACCCTTCAGTGAGAACAGAACCAGAGTGTAGAAAGGCCCCCTGTGTTAAGTGGTTGTGGCTGAGGGCTTAGGGGGCTGGGCTGATACCATAGAGGTCTTTCTGTGGAGGTTTGAGTCTTGCCAGCTAGGGAAGGCTGGTGTGTGGTGTCTCCATGGCTGTACTTTCAGTCATGCAGGTTTCTCTCTCCCATTGTTCCATGGGCATCCTACTAGATTGCCAGCTGCCTTTCAACTGCCGTGTGGAGACAGTGAGTGTCTGTGGGGAGAGACTATGTTGAGGTAGGTAGGAGCGGATCATTATTATCCCTACTTGAAAGAGGGAGAAGCTAAGGCTGAGAAAGGAGAATTGACTTGTCTTAGGTCACACAGCCAGTCAGTGGCAGAGTTGGGAATAGGACCCAAGATCCCTGATTTTCAAACTAACCATCAAATCTTGAATTTCAGACATTGAATGACCTGAATAAAGTGCTGTCAGATGAGCTCCAGACCAACAACAGTGCACAGTAATTATTCAGCAAGTATTTGAGGAGAACTGCAACGTTAGAGAGAATCATGAACTGCTCAGAGACAATTAATGCAGAGAAGCAGCAAAATTCATCAAACATAGAACTGGTTCTGACTTATTTACTTGGTCTTCAAAGAGAAGAACAAGGACCTGAGTCTCCTCCCTGTCAATAACCCCCTGCTCAGCCAATCAGGGTAAAGACTGAGGATGGGAGGCTGAGGGTTCTCACCAGAGAGCCCAAAGGATGGCCCAGGTCACCGGTAGGGAACACTAACCGAGCACTATTTCAGCCCCACATTTTTGGGTGGACCTCCCACAGTGGGAGCTGCTGAGCACTCCCCGGCAACACACACACACACACCTCGCTCCTGGAGTTGGGAGGGGAGCAGGTGAAAGGACAAAAGAAGCAAGTGAAGAAGAGAAAGGAGGGAGGGAGGGATGGAGGAAAAGGTGAAACAAAAAGGACAAACCCTAATGACCCCAGTGATTCTAAGGGACAAAATCCCAGGTGCGGAATAAAATTCTGCCTCCTTAAGTTCATGTTTTCCATGCCTAGAATTCAACTGTCACCAGATGGATCAGACTGAACAGGTTTCAGACCTCGAGGAGGCTCTTACCTTCTAAACAGGGACGGCTGTTTTCTAGTAAAATCAGGAAAAGGGAAGGAGAAAACTCGAAAGAGGTTCCTACTGGCGCTCACGTCCATGAACCCGAATACTCGCTCAGTCCTCAAAGAGAGACCTGGAGAAGGAAACTTGCTGAAGCAAAGCCACAGGGGTCTCTGAGGTTTCCCTGCTCCCTCACCCCTGTCCAGCCTGGCTGATGTCAGCATCTCTCTGTGAGGTCACCACCTCCCCACCACCTTTGACCAATAGTCTGAGGTCCTGCAAAAGGCCTTTGTGATGTCACTGCCACACCCCTCCCTTGCTGTGCTAATGTCCTGCCCCTGGCCAGGCACTGTGGAGGTTTGAGCTACTCCCTGTGGATCACCCCACTCAAGGAGCGTTTGTTCTAGGAAGCAGGCCGGTAGTTTTGGATCATCTGCAAATTTTGTCATCTCACTGTTTAGCAGGTTGTTTATGAATATGTTGACTAGTACTAGTCCCAGTACACACACCACTAGTTACCTGTTTCCATCCTGAAAACTGACCATTTAGTCCTACCCTTTGTTTCCTGTCTTTTAACCAGTTATTGATCCACATGAGGACCTTCCGGAGGTGAAAGTAAGCCGGTATGTTCTGGTGGGGATACCGGCACGAGCCAGTACACTGTGCCAGCCCGGCCCGGCTTCCCCAGGCTGGTGATTTAAAGGGCCCAGGGCTCCCTGCAGCGGCCGGAGCCCCGGGCCCTTTAAATCACCTCCCGAGCCCCCCTTCCGGAGCCCCGGGGAGCAAATCACTGCCGTGGATGCTGCTCTCTCGCGCTCTGCCAACACAGAGCAGGGACGGCAGAAGCTTCCTTACAGTGATGTGGGGGGGACACTGTTGTCCGAACTGTGGCACCCCCATGACACCCCCTCTCCCCCCGAGGCCACACCCACAGACGCCTCTTCCCCAAGACTGCACCCTTCCCCCCTCCATCATTAGTCCTAACAGCCAGTAAAGAGTGGTGGGGCCATGGCCCTCTAAACCCCCTGTTCCAGCACCCCTGACACAGAGCTAAGCAGGCAGCAGTGTGTGTGTGTGACAGAGAGTGCTGTGCTGAGCTGAGCCAGGGAGAGAAGGGGGCTGATGTCGGGGCTGTCCCCTGCCTCAGGACTGGTTGCTTCCAGCAGCTGTCTGAACTTAGAGACAGTGTGCGACACACTCACTCTTCCCCAACGCACACACTGTCTCTCCCCCCCACACACACTCTCTACCCCACCACGCTCATTGCAGTTGGAAAGCAGCTGGCAATCTAGTAGGATGCCCATGGACCAATGGGATAGAAACCTGCATCATGTAATGCTGTACCAGCCCGTGAGGCATTGCAAACCCTTCCCAAAGCACCCTGCAGCACAGTGGGATAGCTACCCACAGTGCACTGCTCTCTGTGGCAATCCAAGAGATGCTAACATGGATGTGCTCTGGTGACACCAGCATAGGGTGGACATGCAACAGCTGTTCAATTAAAACACTTTAATTTAAGCCATGTTATTCTTTCATGTAGACATAACTGGAGAGTGAGACAAGACCCAGCTCCATTGAAACTAAAGAACCACAACTTCCTGTATAGTTGGCAGGATTTGAACCTGTACAGGGAGACTCCAATGGATTTCTAGTCCATCGCCTTAACCACTCGGCCACAACTACTTGCTTGTGATGTGGCTTTCACTGCACTCTAGTTCTGTTCTCACTGAGTGATCAATTCCAGTTGTTTCCTCAAACCAGCTTCCACAACACACACACTGCTGTGCCCTTGTGTAAGTGTGTCCATGGCTGAACTGCAAGAATTCCTGCTCCTTTCCCTTCTGGCTGGAGCATGAGGAGAGTGTGTTTGTGGCTAATGGCGTTGCTGTAGCTTGTTGTCCATTTCCTGCCCTGATCATTCAGACAGTCCCTTTCCCGTCATATCCCCAGCACATCAGTGATTGCGATAGCAGGGGGCAGGTTTTCTCTGGGGCACTGAGCTTTGCCAGAGGGTTGGTGGCTCCTTTCTTTCCTCACCCTGGAGTAAACTCGCTTTTTATTCCATCCTTGATGTTTCAAGGAATAACAACAGATGGCCAAAGAAAGAGGTGGACAGGGTGGGTCTCAGGGGAGGGGCAGAGAGGTGTGGGTGATGGGCAGGGTGGGTCTCAGGGGAGGGGCAGAGAGGGGTGGGCGATGGGCAGGGTGGGTCTCAGGGGAGGGGGCAGAGAGGGGTGGGCGATGGGCAGGGTGGGTCTCAGGGGAGGGGCAGAGAGGGGTGGGCGATGGGCAGGGTGGGTTTCAGGGGAGGGGCAGAGAGGGGTGGGCGATGGGCAGGGTGGGTCTCAGGGGAGGGGGCAGAGAGGGGTGGGTGATGGGCAGGGCAGGTCTCAGGGGAGGGGGCAGAGGGGTGGGCAGCAGGCAGACCTTGGGGTAGGGGGTGGAGAGGCGCGAGGAGGCCCTGGCGGAGGAGAGGAGCGAGCGACCAGTAGGCCTCAGCCAAAGAGCAGGGGTGGGAAGTGGCCAAATGGGAGTGAGGGCGGAGCACAGGTGGGGCCTCGGAGGGAGGAGAACGAGGGAAGGGGGTGGAGTGGGGGGACAGCACCGCGGTCTGGGCAGGGGCCGCCCACAGGATTCAGGGGTCCTGGGGCAAAACAATTTCAGGGGCCCCTTCCATAAAAAAAAGTTGCAATACTATAGAATCCTGTATTCTCCTGGGGGCCCTGCAGGCTACATTGGTTCCTGTCCATTCAGGAGGTTATTTCCCACCTATTCATAAATAATGAAGCTGCTCTAAGCGGAGGGGAGAGAGCTGTCCCGTCTGTGCAGTTAACCCATCTCCCCGAGAGGTGGTAGCTATGTCACTGGGGGAAGCTATGCTGGTGGGTGTGCAAGCTGTGGTGTCTACATGTGTATATAAAGTTTAATCAAACCCCATTTTTAAAACCCTTGTGGTCTGGGAATAGAAAAGGAGCTCTCTGAGGCAGAGCCTGTCCTTCAAAATCCTTAAGATCACTGACTTGCCAACACAAATGTCCTGGGGGTATAGCTCAGTGGTAGAGTGTTTGACTGCAGATCAAGTGGTCCTTGGTTCAAATCCAAGTGCTCCCTTCCACACTTGTTACTTCAGTAAAAATAATTCTATTTTCAGGAGCTCCACTAAATAGGGATCCCTGAAATGAATGGACACACTCAATGTTTTCCTGTGCAAATGCATAAAAACCTCCCAAACATGTCCCCCAGCTGAAATCAGTTCCAATCCTCTAAGTGTCTAGGTTTGTTTTCATCAACTAAAGAAAGGCACATGAAGACACATTTGCAGGTCCTTGGCCTCCATGGGCTACAATGTGCAGAAGAACAAGAACCACATCCACGTGGGAGGCATGGACTAGTCTGTATTACATTTGGTAAGTAAGTTGCCATTGGGACTGAAAACTCTACTGGAGGTGAACAGGAGCCTGTTGCAAAAATAAAATAACCAAGATTTACCAAAC
This sequence comes from Mauremys mutica, assembly GCF_020497125.1. Lineage (NCBI taxonomy): Eukaryota > Metazoa > Chordata > Testudines > Geoemydidae > Mauremys > Mauremys mutica. Next base: position 104,830 of record NW_025423305.1, read on the forward strand.
TCCCTGTTACACATTCAATCCTCTCTTTGTGCACACGGCATCAACTGGGGCTCTAATAAATGGCAGCCTTCCTTTAACACAGATTGTTGTTCCTTGTAACTTTCAGATACATTCGAATGGCAGCTGTTCAGAGGTCATGTGCTGCTTGTTCATTTTCATGTATGAAGTCCTGGGTTCTATCTCTTTTTTTCGCTCTGCTGCTTTGCTCATGCCCAGCTGGAATGTGGCCCTGCAGGAGTTTTAATCCTGCTGAGTGAGGACCAAGTGCCAAGTGCATGCAAGGTTAGGGGGGTTCTGCGCCTAAGTCACCTCAGTACATTTAAGATTCCCACCTGCTGTGCTGCTTGGGACAAGGGTAGATGAGAAGGGCAAATCCTCCAGCACTGGAGGGAAAGGTCCCATCTGCTCAGACTGAGAGGCAAGGAAACAGAGGGGCAGTCAGTGCTCAGGGAGGAGAGAAATCAGTGATGTACACCCAACAGGGGACACTGTCTTTTTGAGTATCACAGGGGTAGCTATGTTAGTCTGGATCTGTAAAAAGCGACAAAGTCCCGTGGCACCTTACAGACTAACAGACGTACAGGGGCATAAGCTTTCTTGGGTGAATCCAGGGGTGAGCTGCAGCCGGTTCGCACTGGATCGCACGAACCGGTTGTTAAATTTAGAAGCCCCCTTTAGAACCGGTTGTTCCTGGAGGAACAACTAGTTCCAAAAGGGCTTTTAAATTTAACTAAAGCTCTAGTAGCTCCCTACCCTTCCCCCGCCCCAGCTCACCTCACTCCGCCTCCTCTTCTGAAGCGCCTCCGGCTTCTCCTCCCCTCCCCAGCTTCCCGCCAATCAGCTGTTTGCGCGGGAAGCCTGGGAGGGCTGAGAAGAAAGCAGAGGCTTCCAGCAGGTAAGTTTCAGCGGGGGTGGGGGCGCCAGCGGGTGGAGGGCTCCAGGCGCCGCGCTGCCCAGCGAGGTCGGGGCCGGACCTTGGTCCCTGGGGCCGGGCGGCGCAGCGTGGCTCCTGGCCCCCCAGATCCAGCTGCGACCTCGCTGGGCAGGGCAGCGCGGTGTGGCTCCTGTTCGGCCCCCGGGGGCCGGGCCGGGCGGCGGGGTTGCTGGCCCGGGGTCCGGTCCCCAGCGTCCGGGCCCGGCGGTGGGGTTGCTGGCCCGGGGTCCGGTCGGTCCCCAGTGGCCGGGCCAGGCGGTGCAGTTTCTGGCCCAGGATCCGGTCGGTCCCCGGCGGCCGGGCCGGGCCGGGCCCGGCGGCGGGGTTGCTGGCCCGGGGTCCGCTCCCCGGGTGGCGGGGTTGCTGGCCCGGGGTCCGCTCCCCGGGCGGCGGGGTTGCTGGCCCGGGGTCCGCTCCCTCGGCGGCGGGGTTGCTGGCCCAGGGTCCGCTCCCCGGGGTCCGGTCCCCGGGCGGCGGGGTTGCTGGCCCGGGGTCCGGTCCCCGGCGTCCGGGCCCGGCGGTGGGGTTGCTGGCCCGGGGTCCGGTCGGTCCCCAGTGGCCGGGCCAGGCGGCGCAGTTTCTGGCCCAGGGTCCGGTCGGTCCCCGGCGGCCGGGCCGGGCCGGGCCCGGCGGCGGGGTTGCTGGCCCGGGGTCCGCTCCCCCGGTGGCGGGGTTGCTGGCCCGGGGTCCGCTCCCCGGGCGGCGGGGTTGCTGGCCCGGGGTCCGCTCCCCCGGCGGCGGGGTTGCTGGCCCGGGGTCCGCTCCCCGGGCGGCGGGGTTGCTGGCCCGGGGTCCGCTCCCCCGGCGGCGGGGTTGCTGGCCCGGGGTCCGCTCCCCTGGCGGCGGGGTTGCTGGCCCGGGGTCCGCTCCCTGGGCGGCGGGGTTGCTGGCCCGGGGTCCGCTCCCCGGGGTCAGGTCCCCGGGCGGCGGGGTTGCTGGCCAGGGGTCTGCTCCCCGGTGTCCGGTCCCCGGGCGGCGCAGTTGCTGGCCCGGAGTCCAGCCCCGACATCCGCTGGGTGGCTCCGATCCCAGCCCCAGGCCAGCTGGGCCCCCAGCTCCAGGCAGCACGGTAAGGTAGCAGGGAGCCGGTGTGGGAAGAGGGCAGGGGAGTTGGGGGGGGGTGATTAGTGTCAGAGCGGTCAAAGGGCAGGGAACAGGGGGATTGAATGGTGGCAAGGGTCCCCAGGGGCAGTCAGGAAGGAGCAGGGGTTGGATGGGGCGGAGGGGGGCAGTTAGAGGTAGGGATTCCAGGGACAGTCAGGGGACAGAGAGAAGGGGTGATTGGATGGGGTAGGGGTCCCTGGGTGCCATCAGGAATAAGAGAAGGGGTTGGATGGGGTGGCAGGGGGCGGACAGGCAAGGGGGGTGGATAGGGCATAGGTCAGGGGGGGCTGTCAAGGAACATGAGGGGTTGGATGGGGCACGACCCCCCCCGGGGGGGGGAGGGAGGGAACCGGTTGTTAACATTTTGGCAGGAGGAGGGAACCGGTTGTTAACATTTTGGCAGCTCATCACTGGGTGAATCCCCACTTCGTCAGATGAATGCAGTGGGAATTCTGTGACTGGCTAGCCAACTACAAAAGCAATTTCTCCTCCCTTGGTGTTCATACCTCATCCTCACACCTCACCCCTCATCCTCCCTGATTGAACTAATGCTCAAATAAATTTGTAAGTCTCTAAAGGTGCCACAAATACTCCTGTTCTTTCTTTGAACTAACGTTGTTATCTCTAGACTGATTCTTGCCTGCATATTTATACCCGACCCTGGACATTTCCATGACATTCATCTGATGAAGTGGGGATTCACCCGCGAAAGCTTATGCTCCAATATGTCTGTTAGTCTGTAAGGTGCCACAGGACTCTTTGTCTTTTTGAGGCGAGTGCAGCTGGCTTGGGATGGTGCTGACGATGGATAGAAAAAAGGCTGGAGTCAATGACAGCCGAGACCACAGAAGGGGCAGGGGAATGGCAGCCCCACAGAAGGTCCTGGGTGCTCAGATGCCCCAGTTATTGCACCCTGGCCTGTCGTAGAGAGAGAAAAGACACAGTGGGACCCAGGCCCCCTACAGTGATCCCATGGACAAGAACCTGGCTGGGAGTGGGGTGAAAGCTCCCTGTGGGCAAAGGGGAGCTGAAATCCCTCAGTGTCCTGGAATTTAAGCAATGGAAGCTTCAAACCCTGCACGGGTGGGGGCTGAGGTGCATCAGCAGAAGGTTGGACTGGACACGGGAGGCAGGTTTGTATAATTTTTGGTGGTGCCCAGAATGGGACTAAGTCCTGCCCCACACCCCACACACACTTGCCTAAGGCTCTGGGGGGGGAGTTTGGGTGAGGGAGGGAGAGGGGCTGGGCTCTGGGAGAGAGTTTGGGTGCAGGGTCTGGGCTCACTCAGGGGGTTGGGGTGCAGGAGGGTGTGCAATGGGCAGGGTCCTGGAGAATGTTTGGGTGCAGGTTTGGGGTCTGGGTTGGGGCAGGGGGCTGGGGGTGCAGGAGAGGGTGGGGGTGCAGCATTTACCTCAGGCATCTCCCCAAAGCAACCCGCACCCCCCTCTGGCAGCAGCCCCTAAGCGGGAGGGCCGCGGGTGTCTCTGTGCACCGCTGCCCGCAGACTCCAACCCCGCAACTCCCATTGCCACAGTTGACAGAGTTGGCACTCGGGGAGGGAGCAGCGCGTAGAGACCCCACCCCACGCCAGGGGCTGCAGGGACGTGCCAGCCGTTTCCGGGAGTGGTGTGCCACATGGAGCGAGGGCGGGCAGGAAACTGCCTTAGTCCCCTGGTGCTGCTGGCAGTGGTGGCAGGAGTCTGGGCCCAATCTTTTCACCTGGTATAGTCCGTGTTCCAGCTCAAGTGATAGCTGGGGGATGTCTCATGACTGCAGCCACCTTTCTTCTGTTCCACCCCCTTATACAGCTTTGGTACAAGGCAGGAATATTTTGTCTCTCTCCTGGGGAAAAGCCCCAGGTTTAAGATGGATTCCTGTACCAGGTGACATGGTCACATGCCCTGTGAGACCCCCCCCCCCCCAAGCCTTCATTCTTCCTGGCCTGACTCACGGATGGTGCAGGACGGAGCCATCTCCAGTCAATTGTCCTGGTTAATAGGAGCCATCAAGAGTCCAAACCACTATTAATGCCCGACACTTTGCATCATTACAACAGGACCTCAGAGTTATAGTTCATATTTCTAGTTTCAGATACAGGAATGATCGGTTCATACAAATAGGATGAACACACACAGTAGATTATAAACTTTGTAATGATACCTTACAAGAGACCTTTTGCATGAAGCATAGTCCAGTTACATTATATTCACACTCATTAGCATATTTTCATAAAATCCTATGGAGTGCAACGTCACAGCAGGGAAAGGGTTTTACTGCAGCACCTGGGAGCAGTTGAGTTTCATGTTCAGGCTGTGGTATGAGTTCCTCCAGGTTTCTTGTAAGCACACAGGGACCTTAGCGGGTGCTCTCAATACAGGAATGGCCCAGAAACAATAAAGTGATGGGGATTGCATTTTCCTTTTTTATTTTTGTATTTCCAATGACATTTCTGTTTGTGATTTTGTTTTGCTTTGTATAACTGTGTTTTCTCCTATATTTGATAGTTAATGAAAAAAAGAATAATGCCTCAGGGCACCGGATGGAGGAGCAGGCTGGGGCTAGGACTGCTAAGAGAGCGACAGTAGCAGGTTTTCTGTATTGTTTCTGGCCTTCATTTACATGACTAGTTTCTCTTCTGCATGAAATTTGTTTCATTTATGTGTGAGCCTGGCTAGCTCGGTTGGTAGAGTGTCAGACTTTTAATCTGAGGGTCCAGGGTTCAAGTCCCTGGTCAGGTGAAAAAGGAGCTGTTCCCCTCAAAACAAAAGAAGGCATCTCTCCAGGATGTTATCTGACATCACCTTTTTTCCCCCGCAGGACTTGGCTTTTCACTAGGAAGGGCCATGTACTGCCTGGGACTCTATCTTGCTCTCTCCAATGCCATGAAAGCCTGTCTTTTGCCCGCTAGCTTGTTGTGACTTGAGCACAAGAGGGGACGTTTGATCCAGAAGCCTGGCCGTGCCTGGAGTCCTGTAGGGAGGGATGCGAGCTGCATTTCCTCTGAGTCCTGAAGCTGGGCTGCAGCCTGGCCTAGGAGGCAGCCCTTTTGGTTGACCTACTGGCCCAAAGTCACTTGGGTGGCGTTGGTGTTCCCCAGGGATGCTGAAGGGCCTAAGGGAGGGAGGCTCAATACTCCCCCCATCAGTCAAGGCGGAAGAGAAGGGCTGCAAGAGTGGGCAGGTTGATGGCTGGGCCTTCTAGCGTTCGGTTGGGGACGAGGTGAGGAATGCGAACTGGGAGAAATGGTTGCTGGCCTGTGAGGAATGGCTCAGCCGGTGGCGTAAGTGGACCTTGTTGTTACCTACAAGGTTGTCATGCTCAAGACCCATCTGTGGGGAATTTCCTCAGCCAGGTGTTTCCCCCTGTTCCACGAGTGCTGCAGAGACCGAACACGATGGCCTTCCACTCCTTGTGGGGCAATAGGACGTCCCCACCTAGTCAGGAGAAGTGCGGCTTTTCTGCTCTATTAGAAATGGTGGTTGGGCCTGGTGGGCTTCGAAGCCTTTTATGGCTCTACTGTTTTGTTTTTCAATTTTCAGTGGGTGGCTGAGCTGGAGGGCAGGTCAGGCCCGAGGGGAATGGTGTTGGAACCATAAAGAAAGAAACTGACTCTTCCGATACGGCCGTATTTTTTTTACCCCACTGGGTGCAGCACCGGGTATGAAATGGCCGATAGTGGCGGAAGGGGGAGGAGATTAGGAAGGCCCCTCCCTCGTGTTCTTCTATTCCCACCTTACAGCCTACAGGATTTTCAGTGGGTGGCTAAGTGGAAGGTGCTTGCAGGATGGCTTCATCTGCAACAGTGGACACTCTCACAGCAGCGGTGGCCACAACAGCAAGCCCCCTCCCCCTCCCAGGCCTTTGGCTCAGTCTGAACAGAGGTCAATGTACCACTGGGTGAGACAGGCCAATTTTAGGGAGTTTCCGCTGAAGGTGAGCAACTGTCCCCAGAACTTACTGACAGGAGCTTTAAAGTATTTGCAAATGTGCACGGCCAGCATGTGCAGAGCAAAGGCTGCCCGGGGCACTGTGTCAGTCTCTGGCACCACTTGAGACAATGGAGTATCATCAGCCACCAGGTGACCCAGGATCTAAGGCAGGAATGGGGTGAGGAAGCAAGTCAAGCTGAGCAAGGCAGACAAAAATTCATCTTGCCTTTGTGGGCGCTCGTAGTGATGCTCTTTTTGTGTGCCAGGGCTGACAAAAACATCCCGGACAGAGAAGCAGCAGGCCAAAAAAGCAGCCGGGGTATTCTATCTGCTATCCAAGATCCATAAAACTGGAAATCCTGGTTGCGCCATCATCTCAGGCATTGGCACCCTGACAGCAGGATTGTCTGGCTGTGTAGACTCCCGCCTCAGGCCCTACGCTACCAGCACTCCTAGCTATCTTCGAGAGACCACTGACTTCCTGAGGAAACTACAATCCATTGGTGATCTTCCAGAAAACACCATCCTGGCCACTATGGAGGTAGAAGCCCTCTACACCAACGTTCCACACAAAGATGGACTGTAAGCCATGAGGAACAGTATCCCCGATAATGTCACGGCTAACCTGGTGGCTGAACTTTGTGACTTTGTCCTCACCCATTATTATTTCAGATTTGGGGGACAATGTATACCTTCAAGTCAGCAGCACTGCTATGGGTACCCGCATGGTCCCACACTATGCCAACATTTCTATGGCTGACTTAGAACAACGCTTCCTCAGCTCTCATCTCCTAATGCCCCTACTCTACTTGCGCTACACTGATGACATCTTCATCATCTGGACCCATGGAAAAGAAAACCCTTGAGGAATTCCACCATGATTTCAACAATTTCCATCCCACCATCAACCTCAGCCTGGACCAGTCCACACAAGAAATCCACTTCCTGGACACTACTGTGCTAATAAGCGATGGTCACATAAACACCACCCTATACTAGAAACATACTGACCACTATAGTTACCTACATGCCTCCAGCTTTCACCCAGACCACATCACACAATCTATTGTCTACAGCCAAGCTCTAAGATACAATCATATATGCTCCAAACCCTCAGAGAGACAAACACCTACAAGATCTCTATCAAGCGTTCTTACAACTACAGTACCCTGAAGTACAGCTGAAGTGAAGAAACAGGTTGCCAGAGCCAGAAGAGTACCCAGAAGTCACCTACTACAGGACAGGCCCAACAAAGGAAGTAACAGAACCCCACTAGCCGTTACCTTCAGCCTCCAACTGAAACCTCTCCAGTGCATCATCAAGGATCTACAGCCTATCCTGAAGGACAATCCCTCACTCTCACAGATCTTGGGAGACAGGCCAGTCCTTGCTTACAGACAGCTCCCCAACCTGAAGCAAATACTTACCGTCAACCACACAACAAAAACACTAACCCAAGAACCTATCCTTGCAACAAAGCCCATTGCCATCTCTGGCCACATATCTATTCAGGGGACACCATCATAGGACCTAATCACTTCAGCCACACTATCAGAGGCTCGTTCACCTGCACATCTACCAATGTGATATATGCCATCATGTGCCAGCAATGCCTCTCTGCCATGTACATTGGCCAAACCAGACAATCTCAACATAAAAGAATAAATGGACACAGATTACACATCAAGAATTATAACATTCAAAAACCAGTTGGAGAACACTTAAACCTCCCTGGTCACTCGATTACAGACCTAAAAGTCACAATATTACAACAAATAACCTTCAAAAACAGACTCCCACGAGAGACTGCTGAATTGGAATTAATTTGCAAAGTGGACACCATTAAATTAGGCTTGAATAAAGACTGGGACTGGATGGGTCATTACACAAAGTCAAACTATTTCCCCATTTTTATTTGTCCCCCTACTGTTACTCATACCTTCCTGTCAACTGTTGGAAATGGGCCGTCCCGATTATCACTACAAAAGGTTTTTTTCTCCTGCTGGTAATAGCTCACCTTAACTGATCACTCTCGTTATAGTGTGTATGGCAACACCCATTTTTTCATGTTCTCTGTTGGCAGATAGGATGTGAGGTTGGATGGACCTTTGGTCTGACCCAGTATGGCCATTCTTATGTTCTTATGAAGGGAGGGGCACAACACCATAACAGAATTTCTGTAGTGTAGTGGTTATCACGTTTGCCTAACACGCAAAAGGTCCCTGGTTCGAAACCAGGCAGAAACATATGGGCTTAATCATCCCAGCTCTTCCTGGTCTGTCCCTGCTGTTGTAGGAGAAGCAGTGATTTCTATGCTCAAAAGGTCGGTTATACTTTCTCCTCTCCCTCTCTGAATGCCTGTGAAGTGGCTTTTCCCCTCCCGCTCCCCCCTGGAATGCTCCTCGGATGAATGTTCTGGTTGAAGAGCAGAAGAACTTCCAGGTAGACAAGGTGTCTGGGACTCTAATTAGGCAGCACTCACACACCCAGAGCATGGACACTGCCCAAGGTGGAATGTGACCAACCAGATGCAGCCAAGTCATCTCTAGTCGCAGGCCATGAGGTGCAGGCCCTTAAAAGGGGAAGGGACCCTGTGCTCAGGAGAGCACTCACAAGCTTGTACCTCCAGTGAATGCCCTTCGCCTGGACGGCCTGGCCAGTGGTTCTCTGCGTTGTATTTCATTGTGCCTCAGGGAGACTTACCTTCATTGCACCGTCCATAGCTGCGCTGTGGGACACTTACCTTGCAGAATCCTGACATCTCCAGTGCTGTGCCTGTCCTGGGAGCATGAGTATGCAAGTGTGAGTGTGACACACCCCCTCCCCCCCAGCTTCTTCTTTTGAGCATAGCTGTCAGTATAATAAACATGCTATTTTCTGCCAAACTCTGGTGGATCATTAGTCCTCCCTACGCTTGTTAGCTGGCCCAATTTTGGGTAACACCTGTGATAAACTCAACCCCTGCAGGATAGAGGGTGGTGAAACCCCTGCTACAGACTAGGGACCGAATGGCTGGGCAGCAGTTCTGCAGAAAAGGACCTAGGGGTTACGGTGGACGAAAAACTGAATATGAGTCAACAGTGTGCCCTAGTTGCCAAGAAGGCTAATGGCATTTGGGGTTGTATAAGTAGGGGCATTGCCAGCAGATCGAGGAATGTGATCATTCCCCTCTACTCAGCACTGGTGAGGCCTCATTTGGAGTACTGTGTCCAGTTTTGGGCCCCACACTACAAGAAGGATGTGGATAAATTGGAGAGAGTCCAGCGGAGGGCAACAAAAATGATTAGGGGGCTGGAACACATGACTTATGAGGAGAGGCTGAGGGAACTGGGATTGTTTAGCCTGCAGAAGAGAAGAATGAGGGGGGATTTGATAGCTGCTTTCAGCTACCTGAAAGGAGGTTCCAAGGAGGATGGATCTAGACTGTTCTCAGTGGTAGAAGATGACAGAACAAGGAGTAATGGTCTCAAGTTGCAGAGGGGGAGGTTTAGGTTGGACATTGGGAAAAACTTTTTCACTAGCAGGGTGGTGAAGAACTGGAATGGGTTACCTAGGGAGGTGGTGGAATCTCCTTCCTTAGAGGTTTTTAAGGTCAGGCTTGACAAAGCCCTCAGTTTCCCTTCCAGCCCCAGAACATGGAATGGAGCTGGGCAGAGCTTGGAAGGCTGCGTGGATGGGACTCCACATTTGCAGGCAGGCTGACAGTTTATCCAGGCCGGGCTGTGCTTTGGATGATCCCGGTGCAGCGTCCTCTTTGGTTCTGCTTTGAGCAGGGGGTTGGACTAGATGACCTCCTGAGGTCCCTTCCAACCCTGAGATTCTATGATATGAGCTGGGGAAAAGCCTTGGCATCATCAGGGGAAAGCTAGAGGACCTTGGCCAGTCACCTTTTGAAGCCTTGTGGCTTGGCTTCCTCTGCCCTTGGAGGTTGGCCTGTGGCGGCCGGCTCTTGCTGCTGGATTCCTTTGTGTGACTTGTCAAAGGAGGGAGTGAGGCAGGAATGGGGAAAAAGAGGAAAGTCGAACTGAGGAAGGCAGGGCAGAAGGTAAGCACCTCAGTGCAGCTAAATGGGGTTAGTAGAGCGTCACCATTCGTTCAGCAAAGCCTGGGGAGGTGCGGTTGGCTGCTGGGAGGTAGAATCCTGTGCCTGCCTCTTGGCTTCCCAGGGATGGCTACTTGCAGCCCAGGAGAAGGAGGACAGTTCTGGGTGAAAGGAAGACAAGCAAAGCTCTGGGAGGAAATTTGGGTGCAGGGTGCGGGCTCTGCGCTGGGGGAGGGGGTTGGGGTGCAGGAGGGGTGGCGCTTACCCCGGACACTGCAGCTCCCAAAGTGACTGGTACACACAACCCTGTGGCAGCAGCTCATAGGTGGGCCATGACAGGGGGGGGGTCTCTGTGTGCAGTTCCTGGCCAATGGGGGCTGCGGAGTTGGTACTTGGGGCAGGGGCAGTGAATGGAGACACTCCCCTTGCCCCAGGGGATGCTGGGACATGCCAACCACTTCTGGGAGTGGCACGGAGGGACGGAGGCAGAGTGGGCAGGGAACCATCTCAGTGCTGCTGGCACATCTCTGCACACCCATTGGGGGAAGGGAGCAGAGGGCCTCCATGTGCTGCCTGGGGTAGGGGCAGTGCACAGAGCTGCCTCCCCTCCCAGGTGTATTACAGGAGTGGGTGGGTGGGGTCTTTTGGCCTGCAAGGTGCAGCAGGTCGGACTAGATGATCACACTGGTCCCTTCTGACATTAAAGGCTCTGAGTCTAAAAGGCAGAGGGAAGTAAAGGAAGTTTTTTTAAAAAATAAACCAACCATTGTAATACCAGGATAACTCCAACAGCTCATTGTATAGTCCCGCCCCTTTCTTCCTCCATTGTGTGTTGAAACTATACCACCAATGCATCTGGTGAAAGTGCACCTTATGCTTGCCCAATGAGGCTAGAGCACTATTGAGGAGATTTTCTGCCTGTTAAAATGTAGGGGATTCTCATCACTAAAAAAAAAACACCTCCATGTTCACTTGGGTTTGAACCATCAGCCTTCCAATTAGCCACCAAAGTTGTTAATCACAGGTTGTGTCTACACTACGGGATTATTCCGATTTTACAGAAATTGTTTTTTGGAAACAGATTCTGTAAAGTCGAGTGCACGCGGCCACACTAAGCCCATTAATTCAGCGGTGTGCGTCCATGTACGACGCTAGCGTTGATTTCCGGAGCGTTGCACTGTGGGTAGCTATCCCATAGCTATCACATAATTCCCACAGTCTCCCCCGCCCATTGGAATTCTGGGTTGAGATCCCAATGCCTGATGGGGCAAAAACAGTGTCGCGGGTGATTCTGGGTAATTGTCGTCACTCAATCCTCCCTCCGTGACAGCAATGGCAGACAATCATTTCGTGCCCTTTTCCCTGGATTGCCATGGAGCCCGTTCAGCCTTTTTTCACTGTCACCGTATCTCTACTGGATGGTGCTGACAGACGCGGTACTGCAGCGCTACACAGCAGCATCCCCTTGCCTTCTGCAAGTTAGCAAAGATGGTTACCAGCCATACCGGCCCGTTGTGTCCCTGTTGTGGCCTCTGTCTATCATGGCCTTGGAGATTTTTTCAAATGTTTTGGCATTTTGTCTTTTGGAATGGAGTTCTGATAGAACGGATTCATCTCCCCATACAGAGATCAGATTCAGCATCTCACGTACGGTCCATGCTGGATCTCTTTTTTGATTCTGGGACTGCGTGGTCACCTGTGCTGATCGGCACTCCACGCTGGGCAAACAGGAAATGAAATTCAAAAGTTTGCGGGGCTTTTCCTGTCAACCTGGCCAGTGCATCCGAGTTCAGATTGCTGTCCAGAACGGTCACAATGGTGCACTGTGGGATGGCGCCTGGAGGCCAATACCATTGAATTACGGCCACACTAACCCTAATCCGAAATGGCAATACCGATTTCAGCGCTATTCCCCTCGTCGGGGAGGAGTACAGATATTGGTATTAAGAGCCCTTTATATCGATATAAAGGGTTTCGTTGTGTGGACGGGTGCAGGGTTAATGTGATTTAACGCTGCTAAATTCGATATAAACTCGTAGTGTTGACCAGGGCAGAGAGAGCAGCAGGTTTCCCCTATTGTTTCCCACACTTGTTTTCTTGACTAGTTTCTCCTCTGCACCGACTTGCTCTTTTTCTTTGTGAGCCTGGCTAGCTCAGTGGGCAAAGCATCAAACTTTTAATCTGAGGGTCCAGGGTTCAAGTCCCTGGTCAGGTGATAAACTACTCACCAAGATCTTAAGGTGTCTTGCTGGAGTCCTCTTTGATGTTACTTTTTCTCTTCAGGATTTTCCCTTTCCTCAGACGGGCCTTTTTGTGTGTGGGTTTGAAGGGGCAACTTCCTGACAGCCCCTCTGTCCTTGCAGCCTGGAGGAATAAAGGCCTCTGGGCATAGAGCATGTTCCTTCCCTGCACACACACACAGACACACAAACACACAGAATATCCCTAAGGAATTAGAATCACCTGCTGCCTTCCCCTGTCCTGCTGGATCCCCAAATGAAGATGCTCTTCAGCCTAAACCCATGTCCCCTCTTTTCCCAGTGCCCCTCAGTCCCAACCCTCAGTCCCTCCTATGCACATGCTCCTCACTCCCAACCAGAGCCTGCTCCTCTTCACCCTTCTCCTCTGTCCCAACCCACAGCCCCCTCCTATTCCCAGTGCCCCTCAATCCCAACCCACAGGCCCCCCTCCTCACGCTGCTCCTCAATCCCAACCCACAGCTCCCTCCTTCCCTCCAGCAGCAGGTGCTTCAGACCCCCTCAGCAAGATTTTCTTGCAAGGTTTCGTGTATGAGTCTGCATGTGGATTTTACAGTATGTTGGAAATAGGTTGGGTTGCTTGCCGAAATGATCACTTTTGGCTGGTGTTGGATTCCCAGTCTCCATGTTATAGGGGCAGGAGAAATAAAGGGTTGTTATCCTTGTTGTGTGAACCAAGGGCAGCACAACTGTGCTTGGCAGACCCTGATTGAGGGACTCATCCTCAGTTCAATAGCACTTGCTAGGCAGGGGACATGGGTTCCAAAGCTGAGTGGGTTGGGGCTATGTCCATACTGCAATGAAACCCTCATGGCTTTCCTGTGCCAGTGCAGGCTCCCAGGCTAGGGCCGTGGGGTGGTAAATTTGCACTGTAGATATCTCAGCTCAAGCTCAATATCGGGCTCTGGGAGCACTCAAGGTTGGGAGGGAGTTTAGCAAGCAAAAAAGATAAACTGGCAGTGGAGTATTACCCTGGACTTGATGGCATTTCTCCATTGGTCTGTCCGCTTTGGGGCAGGGACAATAACACGTCCTGCTGCATCTGTTATTTCAAAGGGCGGTTTAGGATTTTCATTCTCACACATGGTGCATGAAGCAGGACTCAACCCTCAGTGCAAACTAAATGAGCTGCCCACAGGTTCTGGCAGCCACAATGAGCATTTAGTGTGAGAGCCCAGACCTGCCCCTGTCCCAGAGGGAGGGGGGTCATCTGTGGCAGGCTGGACCACTGACCTATCAGCTCTTAACTCTCAGATTTTCAGTAATTCCGTTCTCAGTGCCTGTGAGTGTAATTGAAACAGCCACACTGGGCTGGACCAAAGGCCCATTTAGTTCTCTGACAGTTGCCAATACCAGGGGCTCCAAGAGGTACTCAACAAGGCACCACTTGGAGTTGAACCCAGGATCTCTTGTTTACAAGACAGGTGCTTTAGCCAGCTAAGCCATGGTGCAAACTGCTTGTGGTTTAGGGACACTCTCTGCCCACACCTGACTCCCTGCCATCCCCACTGGGGCCTGAAAAGCTTTGCTTGTGTTGGATTCTGCAAAGCAGAGGAGCAGGTGAGGTTTTCCTTGCAAGCTCTGTGTGTGTGTGTGTGTGTGTGTGAATCTTTGGCCAGGTCTGCACTACAAAGTTATTTCAGCATCATTATATTGCTCAGGTGTGTGAAAAACAGACAACGCTCCCTCGGTCAGCAGCTTTTGGCTGGTGCACACACTGCAATACCACGTCTGGTGACAAAATAAAACCACCTCGACAACAGGCCTAGAGCTTTGTGCCAAATTGTCAGTGTAAATGCTGCTGGTCATTATATCACCATAATTGGTCTCCACCAGTATCCCACCATGCCTGCCGTGAACTCGCCCGCCCTGCATTCCTGCTACAGAGGCTGGACCTCTCCCCTTTCATAGCTCCAGAAAGTTCTGACAGCTGAGCCACTATCTACACTGGGATTAGGTTGATAGACCTGCATTGCCAGCCTAAGTAATGTAATTACACCAACCTAATTTCATAGTGTAGACGTGTCCAAAGAATCACACACACACCTTGGGAGCAAAACTTCACCTGCTCCTCTGCTTTACAGAAGCCAAACACGAGCAACACTTGTCAGGGCCCAGTGGGGATTGGCAGAGAGTCAGGTGTGGGCAAACACGCTGCTTTAAGTAACAGCAGGTACCATGGCTTGGCTGGTTAAAGCACCTGTTTTGTAAACAAGAGATCCTGGGTTCAACTCCTGGTGGTACCTTAAAGACTGGCTTTTGGAGCACCTGGTATTGGCTACTGTCAGAAGACAAGATTCAGAGCTAGATGGACCTATGGTTTAAATTACACTCGCAGGCACTGATAAAGAGTTACTGAAAGCTTGGGTGTTAAGAGCTGATAGGTCAGTGGTCCAGTACCCTCAATGTGGTTTTAGCTGGAAACACACCTGGAGGACAAAGACTGAACTGAACTGATTCAGAAGAGAATAATAACAATAATACTTACAAACCAAAGTCCCCAAACAGATTAGTACTGGTTTTTCAGTTTGGGGAATTTTGTTTTCCCAGTCAGACCTTGCCAAGGGAAGCAGGGAGAAAATGTTTGAGTTGCCTCCTTCAGAACAGCTTGGCCTAGACACTAGCTCTGGTTCACTGCTCTGGCCTTGCTCGGGTTGAGGGTATTTTAATAATTTGGGCAGGTCCCAGGGTGTTTGGAGGAGATGACGAGGATGTTTTTTAAGAAATCTGGGATTTAGACATTTTATTTAAAGCAAGAGAGTTCTGAGTTTCTGAGAAGGTTTTTGTTTGCAAGAAGCAACATCATACCAAACGGGGACATGGTTGTCTACAAAGGAGAAGTAATGACTAAATGCATACAGAGCACAATGGACTAGCAGTCCATCACCTTAACCACTCAGCCACCTCATCAGAACTATCAAGGAAAAGACAGGAGGAGAAATCTAAGGCCAGCAGAGATAGGGACAATAAGGAGTTTTTAAATACTAAGCGGAAGCAGAGGCTGAATGAGCTCCCCCCTCACATCTAGTGAGGAGCTGGGGGAAAGACTTCAGGAACAGACCGCGTTTGCACAGACACACCTACTCTGCCTAGCTATGCAGCATGATGGGGCCACTTCCCCAAAATGACCAGTTTTGGCTGGTGGCGGGTTACAAATCACTTTAGGATTGAGTGGAATGAAATGTTGTTATCCTTCCTGCATGAGTGAAGGGCAGCAGAACATACCTAGTCGGTCCTGATGGAGGGGTAGGTGGGTGAGGAATAGCTTTCATTGGACTTCATAGAAGCGATTGAGGAGGTCACCCTAAACCAGTGGTCCCCAAACATTTCACACTGTGCCCTCTTATCCAGTTGGGGGAGGGCAAAACCAGAGCTTGAGGGATTCAGCCCTGGGTGGTGAAGCTCAGACTTTTGGCTTCAGCCCCAGGCACCAACAAGTCTAATGCCAGCCTTGGTGACCCCATTAAAACAGGGTTATGACCCATTTTGGGGTCCTGACCCACAGCTTGAGAACCACTGCTCTATGCTGAGGGGAGAGAGTTTCCCTGTGGGTGTAGTTAATCCATTTCCCAAGAGGTGGCAGCTATGTCAGTGGGAGAAGCTATATCGGTGGGTGTGCAAGCTGTGGTGTTCACCACATTTAAGAAGTTTAATCAAACCCCATTTTTAAAACCACTTCTGGTCTGGGAATGGCAAAGGATCTCGAGGAAGCAGGGTCTGTCCTGCAAAGTCTTGGAGATCATGAGTCCATGGTCATGGGGGTATAGCTTAGTGGTACAGTGCTTGATGGTAGATCAAGTGATCCTTGATTCAAGCCCCAGTGTTCTCTTATAACCTTCTTTTTTATTTTTTTTTTAAAAGGAAAACATTTTCATTTCCATTCTTCCTTATGTTCAGGAGCTCCACTATACAGGGGTGCTTGATATGAATGTAAACACTCAACATTTCACTGTCCAAATGCACAAAAACCTAGCAAAGCTGTCCATCAGCTGAAATCAGTTCCAATCCTCTAAGTGTCTAGTTTATGTTTTCATCAATTAAACAAAGGTATCATAGGAATGTACATTTGAAGATCCCTCTTCTCCAGGAGCTATGTTGTGCAGAAGAACAAGAGCCACATCCAGCTACAGTTCAGGAGTCTGATGACCAAAGAGCCAATAAATGTTCTGAGAGATGGAGAAAAATGCCTTCTAGTGAGCTCAACCTGTTTCGCTTATCAAAAGAAGATTGAAAGGTGACTTCATTGAAGTGTTGAAGGGCCTTCATGGAGAGAATAGATTGGGTATTAAAGGGCTCTTGAATCAAGCAGAGAAAGGCATAACAAGACCCAGTGGCTGGAAGGTGAAAAGAGACAAATTCATATTACAACTAAGGCACAAATATTCAACAGCGAAGATGATTCACCACAGGAACAATCTACCAAGGAAAGTGGTGGATTCACCATCTCCTGATGTCATTTCATGAAGACTAGATGTCTTTCTGGAATGTGTTTGCCCCAAAAGTAGCTCTTGTGTCATACAGGAGGCCTGTGATATGCAGTGGGTCAGATTAGATGCTCTAATGGTCTCTTCTGGTCATAAAGTCGACTAATTTCTGAAAAACTGAGTGTAGCATTGGGAGCAGCGTCTGATGTTTTCCTGTCTAGCCAGCTTGCTGCCTAGAACGAACGCTCCTTGAGTGGGGTGATCCACAGGGAGTAGCTCAAACCTCCAAAGTGCCTGGCCAGGGGCGGGACATTGGCACAGCAAGGGAGGGGTGTGGCAGTGACATCACAAAGGCCTTTGGCAGGACCTCAGACTATTGGTCAAAGGTGGTGGGGAGGTGGTGACCTCACAGAGAGATGCTGACATCAGCCAGGCAGGACAGGGGCAAGGGGCCAGGGAAACCTCAGAGACCCCTGTGGCTTTGCTTCAGCAAGTCTCCTTCTCCAGGTCTCTCTCTGAGGACTGAGAGAGTATTCGGGTTCACGGACGTGAGCACCAGGAGGAACCTCTTTTGAGTTTTCTCCTTCCCTTTTAGTGATTTTACTAGAAAACAGCCGTCCCTGTTTAGAAGGTAAGAGCCTCCTCGAGGTTTGAAACCTGTTCAGTCTGATCCATCTGGTGACAGTTGAATTCTAGGCATGGAAAACACGACCTTAAGGAGGCAGAATTTTATTCCGCACCTGGGATTTTGTCCCTTAAAATCACTGGGGACATTAGGGTTTGTTCTTTTTGTTTCACCTTTTCCTCCATCCATCCCTCCTTTCTCTTCGTCTCTTGCTTCTTTTGTCCTCTCTCCTGTTCCCCTCCCAAGACCAGGAGCAGTGTCGGGGTGTGTTTGGGGCGGGGGCAGAAGAGGGGGACAGGCGGCACTGGGGGAGGGGGAGCTTGGGGAGTGTTGGGGGCAGGGGCAGAAGAGGGGGAGGGGCGGCATCGGGGGAGGGGGAGCTCGGGGGGGTGTTTGGGGCTGGGGCAGAAGAGGGGGATGGGCGGCACTAGGGGAGGGGGAGCTCGGGGGTGTGTTTGGGGGCGGGGGTAGAGAGGGGGATGGGCGGCACTGGGGGAGGGGGAGCTCGGGGGGGTGTTGGGGCAGGGGCAGAAGAGGGGGATGGGCGGCATCGGGGGAGTTCGGGGGGGTGTTTGGGGGCGTGGGCAGAGGGGGGATGGGCGGCACTGGGGTAGGGGGCCTCGGGGGGGTGTTTGGGGCTGGGGCAGAAGAGGGGGATGGGCGGCACTGGGGGAGGGGGAGCTCGGGGGGGTGTTTGGGGACGGGGGCAGAGAGGGGGAAAGGGAGGTCGGGGGGTGTTTGGGGCTGGGGCAGAGATGGGGATGGGCGGCACTGGGTGTGGGGGAGCTCGGGGGGGTGTTTGAGTGCGGGAGCAGAAGAGGGGGATGGGCGGCATCGAGGGAGCTCGGGGCGGTGTTGGGGGCGGGGGCAGAGAGGGGGAGGGGCGGCACTGGGGGAGGGGGAGCTCGGGGGGGGTTGGGGGCGGGGGAGGAGGGGGAGGGGCGGCACTGAGGGAGGGGGCGCTCGGGGGGGTGTTTGGGCTGCTCAGGAGCCGCCTCGCGAACGCCTCAAAGCCACGTGACGCCCTATCGGAAACTCCGCCTCTCCCGAGACAGCCAATAGGAAGAGGAGGCAGAGCCCTGACCAATGGGAGCGCGAGAAGAAACCTTCCCCCTCCCCCGTGTCAGGGTGCACGGGGGGGGGGGCTGCAGTGACCAGAGCCCCCAGCAGGGGGGGCTGCCGGCCGGGCCGGTCCCTGCAGCCTGGTGCCATTCACAGGGAGACCCGCAATAGCCTGACCCCCCCACCCCTGTCCGAGCTCCCGCCCTTCCCCCCCGGCCCACTGCCTCTTGAGCAGCCCCCCCCTGCGGTGTCACCACTACCCCCCCCCGGTTGTGTCCCCCCCGCAGCTTCCCAGCCCCCCAGCTCCCCTCCGGTGGCCCCCCCAACACTTCCTCCCTGCAGCCTGCCCCATTCCCCCCCTGAGTCCCAGCTTCACCCCCCGACATCTCTCCAACCCCACCTCCCCCCATCGCAGCCCCTGCCCCCCAGTGCCCCGGCCCTGCTCCCCGTGGGGGGCTTGAGAGGCCCCCACCCCCCGGCCGCTCCACTCCCCACAATGGGCAGCTGCTGGCGCTGAGGAAGGGGGGGAGGGGCCAGGCCAGCAGCTGGGCCGAACCTGGGGAAAAAGAGACGAGCCGGCACGGCTGAGAGGCCCCTCCCCTGCCTGGCTCCCGGCCTCCCCGGCTCTAACCACTAGACCCAGCGGCACTGGGACAATTTGTACAGTGGGAGGTGCTGAGAGCCAGTGACCAAAACTGTAAACCCTGCACAGGATGGAAACCACTTCACGCCAGGGGGGGCACAAGACTGGCCCCCACTCCCTTCCCAGAGCCAGCGGTGGAACCCGGATACCCTGGCTCCCAACCCCCCCACTCTAACCGCTAGTCTGCACTGCCCTGCCACAGCTGGGGAGAAGAACCAGGAGTCCTGGCTCCCAGCCCGGTCGTGGGTGGAGCAGGACGTACTGGCCATGGGCTCAGCTGGGCATCACTTACCATCAGGCTGGATGGTATCCCAGTGCTGACCTCCAGCCCCACAGCTCTGCTGGTGCCCCTCACTCCCGACCCGCAGCCCCTTGGTTCCCCCCAGCACTGACGGTGCCCCTCACTCCCGACCCGCAGCCCCTGCTATCCCAATCCTGATCTCCAGACCCACAGTTCTGCTGGTGCCCCTCACTCCTGACCCGCAGCCCCTGCCATCCCAGTGCTGACCTCCAGCCCCACAGCTCTGCTGGTGCCCCTCACTCCCGAACTGGAGCCCCTTGTTTCCCCCCAGCACTGACGGTGCCCCTCACTCCCAACCCGCAGCCCCTGCTATCCCAGTCCTGACCTCCAGACTCACAGCTCTGCCGGTGCCCCTCACTCCCGACCCGCAGCCCCTGCTATCCCAGTCCTGATCTCCAGACCCACAGTTCTGCTGGTGCCCCTCACTCCCGACCTGCAGCGACTGGGCTTCCCGCGGAGCTCCCCAGTCACTGTGCTACCGGTGCCCCTCACTCCCGACCCGCAGCCCCTCCTATCCCAATCCTGATCTCCACACCCACAGCTCTGCTGGTGCCCCTCACTCCCGACCCGCAGCCCCCTGGATTCCCCGCTGAGCTCCCCAGTTACTGCGCTGCCGGTGCCCCTCACTCCCGACCTGCAGCCCCTGCTTTCCCAGTCCTGACCTCCAGACTCACAGCTCTGCTGGTGCCCCTCACTCCTGACCCACAGACCCCCTGGGCTTTCTTCAGCTCTACCGGTGCCCCTCACTCCCGACCCGCAGCCCCCTGGGTTCCCCCCAGCTCTAGTGGTTCCCCTCACTCCCGACCCGCAGCCCCCTGGATTCCCCGCTGAGCTCCCCAGTTACTGCGCTGCCAGTGCCCCTCACTCCTGACCCGCAGCCCCTCCTATCCCAATCCTGACCTCCAGACTCACAGCTCTGCTGGTGCCCCTCACTCCCGACCTGCAGCCCCTTAGGCGTCCACCAGCTCTGATGGTGCCCCTCACTCGCGACCCGCAGCATCCTGGTCTCCCTCCAGCTCTGCCAGTGCCCCTCACTCCCGACACGCAGCCCCTGCTATCCCAGTCCTGACCTCCAGACTCACAGCTCTGCCGGTGCCCCTCACTCCCGACCCGCAGCCCCTGCTATCCCAGTCCTGACCTCCAGACTCACAGTTCTGCTGCTGCCCCTCACTCCCGACCCGCAGCCCCTCCTATCCCAATCCTGATCTCCACACCCACAGCTCTGCTGGTGCGCCTCACTCCTGACTCGCAGCCCCCTCGATTCCTCGCTGAGCTCCCCAGTTACTGCGCTGCCGGTGCCCCTCACTCCTGACCCGCAGCCCCTACTATCCCAGTCCTGACCTCCAGACTCACAGCTCTGCCGGTGCCCCTCACTCCCGACCCGCAGCCCCTGCTATCCCAGTCCTGACCTCCAGACTCACAGTTCTGCTGCTGCCCCTCACTCCCGACCAGCAGCCCCTCCTATCCCAATCCTGATCTCCACACCCACAGCTCTGCTGGTGCGCCTCACTCCCGACTCGCAGCCCCCTCGATTCCTCGCTGAGCTCCCCAGTTACTGCGCTGCCGGTGCCCCTCACTCCTGACCCGCAGCCCCTACTATCCCAGTCCTGACCTCCAGACTCACAGCTCTGCTGGTGCCCCTCACTCCTGACCCGCAGCCCCTTAGGCGTACACCAGCTCTGACGGTGCCCCTCACTCCTGACCCGCAGCCCCTGCTATCCCAGTCCTGACCTCCAGACTCACAGTTCTGCTGCTGCCCCTCACTCCCGACCCGCAGCCCCTCCTATCCCAGTCCTGACCTCCAGACTCACAGCTCTGCTGGTGCCCCTCACTCCCGACCCGCAGCCCCCTGGATTCCTCGCTGAGCTCCCCAGTTACTGTGCTGCTGGTGCCCCTCACTCCCGACCCGCAGCCCCTTAGGCATCAACCAGCTCTGATGGTGCCCCTCACTCCCGACCCGCAGCCCCTGCTATCCCAGTCCTGACCTCCAGACTCACAGCTCTGCTGGTGCCCCTCACTCCCGACCCGCATGGGTCACCCCTGGAGCAGGTTAAAGCTGCAGGTTGACAGTGGGGTTGCTGCCCCTGTGAACAGCTGCTGTAGCACCGCATGGGCAGGACAGGGAGACCCAGTTATACCCCCCCTGCCCCAGCCTGTATCGGGGGATGGGAGCACTCACACCCTGGGGATCCTGAGTTGGGACGGAGGGAGGCTCCCGTGCACCAGGGATGCTGTAAGGGTGAACAGGGGCACCCACCCACGCACCCAAGATCTTCTGGGGGGGGAGAGTGGCACCCACACACTCAGGATCTTGTAGGGGGGGACAAGGGCATCCACACTCCGGGATCCTCTGAAGAGGGACGGACACCCACACATCCAGGATTCTGTATGGGGGGGGCAGAGGTACCCAGACACCTGGGCTCCTGGACGGGGGATGGGGGGCACCGAAACCTCCGGGATCTTACATGAGAGGACAGCGGCGCCTGCAGCTCGACATGAGACGGGGGCGGGGGAAGCAGGAGCATTTCCCAGTTCCAGGCTGTCCCCGTCTGGCCAAGGCACAGAGCTCACAAGCAGAGTTTAAAGCTCGAGCTGCCAGACAGCAAAACAAGCCGGGCTCCGTGGCTGGTGCCTGTGATTCCCAGCTCCTGGGGAGGCTGCGGCTGGCGGATTGCTTGAGCTCAGGAGTTCTGGGTTGCAGGGGGTTGTGCCGATCAGGTGTCCGCACTAAGTTCGGCATCAATATGGTGATCCCGGGGAAGCTTGGGGTCCCCAGGTTGCCTAAGGAGGGGTGAACCGGCCCAGGTCGGAAACGGAGCAGGTCAAAACTCCTGTGCTGATCAGTAGTGGGATCGCACCTGTGAATATCCCCTGCAGCGCAGCCTGGGCAAGACAGTGAGACATGGTCTCTTTTTATACAGACACCCCCCGCAGAGCCTGCAGGGGGGGATCGGAGCACCCACACGCTGGGGATTCTGACTTGGGGGGAGGGATGCACTCAAGCAACACGGATCTTGAAAAGGGGAACAGAGACACTCACAGATCCCGGATGGGGGCAGGCAGGGGAAACCACACACTGGAGCTAGTTCATGGGGTGGGGGGACAGAGACACCCACCGGAGATCCTGAATGGGAGCACCCACATGATGGGGATCTTGAACTGGGAGGAGGGAAGCACCATGTACTAGAGGTTCTGAAGGGGGAACAGGGACACCCACACACCAGGTGTCTTGCAGCAAGAGCTGCGGTCTTGATTTACACACGGCAGTGATGGGGAATTAACCATTTCCTGCGCGGAGCTTGTTCCACTAGATGATTAGCCTTATTGATCAACACTACGAGTTTATATCGAATTTAGCAGCGTTAAATCGCATTAACCCTGCACCCGTCCACACAATGAAGCCCTTTATATCGATATAAATGGCTCTTAATACCGATATCTGTACTCCTCCCCGACGAGGGGAGTAGCACTGAAATCGGTATTGCCATGTCGGATTAGGGTTAGTGTGGCCGCAATTCGAAGGTATTGGCCTCCAGGCGCCATCCCACAGTGCACCATTGTGACCACTCTGGACAGCAATCTGAACTCGGATGCAGTGGCCAGGTTGACAGGAAAAGCCCTGCGAACTTTTGCATTTAATTTCCTGTTTGCCCAGCGTGGAGCGCCGATCAGCACAGGTGACCACGCAGTCCCAGAATCAAAAAAGAGCTCCAGCATGGACTGTAGGGGAGATACTGAAGCTGATCTCTGTATGGGGAGATGAATCTGTTCTATCAGAACTCCGTTCCAAAAGACGAAATGCCAAAACATTTGAAAAAATCTCCAAGGCTATGATGGACAGAGGCCACAAGAGGGACTCAACACAGTGCTGAAACTTAAGGAGCTGAGACAAGCGTACCAGAAAGCCAAAGAATGAAATGGACACTCATGGAGGGAGGGGCGACTGACGTCTGTAGCTATCCCACAGTTCCTGCACTCTCCGAAAACCATTTGAATTCTTGGCTGAGTTCCCAAAGCCTGAAGGGTCAAAAACATTGTTGCGGGTGGTTCAGGGTATATGTCATCCCCCCTCTCCCCCTGTGAAAGCAAAGGGGAAAAAATCATTTCTCGCCTTTTTTCAATGTCACCGTGTGTCTACTGGATGCTGCTGTCAGACGCGGTGCTGCAGCACTACACAGCAACATCCCCTTCCCTTCCCGATGGCAGACGGTACAGTAGGACTGGTATCCGTCATCGTCGTCCCGTGAGTGCTCCTGGCTGGCCTCGGTGAGGTCGCCCGGGGGTGCCTGGGCAAAAATGGGAATGACTCCCAGGTCATTCTCTTCTTTAAGCTTTGTCTAATGAAGATTCAGTCCTGCCTGGAATATTATAGCAGCTGGAGGCTGCCCTCCCCTCCCCCCTTTGAGCTCTACTTGCAGAGGCAATAAAGTCAGTGCTGTTTCAAATTCCTGCATTCTTTATTACTTCATCACACAAATGGGGGGATAACTGCCACGGTAGCCCAGGAGGGGTGGGGGAGGAGGGAAGCAATGGGTGGGGTTGTTGCAGGGGCACCCCCTAGAATGGCATGCAGCTCATCATTTCTGCAGGATGTCTGGGGCCTCAATTCTGGTCTAGCCTCATTGGGCAAGCATAAGTGGTACTTTTGCCAGCTGCACTGGTGGTATAGTGGTGAGCATAGTTGCCTTTCAAGCAATTGATCTGGGTTTGATTCCCAGCCAGTACAGAGATGTGACATTTTCTCTACTGGGAATTGGTTTTATTTCAGTCACATTGTATACGTTTATCAATGAAATGAGAGAATCAATGTCCTGCAGTTCATTCAACACACAATGGAGGAAGAAAGGGGCAGGACTATACAATGAGCTGTTGGAGTTATCCTGGTATTACAATGTTTGGTTTATTATTAAAAAAAAAAATTGTTTACTTCCCTCTCCCTTTTAGACTCTGAGCCTTTAAGGTTGGAAGGGACCAGTGTGATCATCTAGTCCGACCTGCTGCACCTTGCAGGCCAAAAGACCCCACCCACCCACTCCTGTAATAGACCCGGGAGGGGAGGCAGCTCTGTGCACTGCCCCTACCCCAGGCAGCACATGGACGACCTCTGCTCCCCTCCCGCCATGGGTGGGCAGAGATGTGCCAACAGCACTGAGGTGGCTCCCTGCCCACTCTGCCTCCGTCCCTCCGTGCCGCTCCCAGAAGTGGTTGGCATGTCCCAGCATCCCCTGGGGTGGGGGGAGTGTCTCCATGCGCTGCCCCTGCCCCGAGTACCAACTCCGCAGCCCCCATTGGCCAGGAACTGCAGCCAATGGGAGCTCTGGGGGCAGCGTCTCCAGGCAGTGGCACACAGAGACCCCCTGGCATGGCCCACCTAGGAGCTGCTGCCGCAGGGTTGTGTGTACCAGTCACTTTGGGAGCTGCACTGGCCGGGGTAAGTGCCACCCCTCCTGCACCCCAACCCCCTCCCCCAGCACAGAGCCCGCACCCAAATTTCCTCCCAGAGCTTTGCTTGTCATCCTTTCACCCAGAACTGTCCTTGTCCTGGGCTGCAAGTAGCCACCCCTGGGAAGCCAAGAGGCAGGCACAGGATTCTACCTCCCAGCAGCCAACCGCACCTCCCCAGGCTTTGCAGAACGACTGGTGACGCTCTACTAACGCCACTTAGCCGCACTGAGGTGCTTAGCTTCTGCCCTGCCTTCCTCAGATCGACTTTCCTCTTTTGCCCCATTCCCGCCTCACTTCCTCTTTTGGCAAGTCACACAGAGGAGGCAGCAGGAAGAGCCGGCCGCCATAGGCCAACCTCCCAGGGCAGAGAAGACCAAACCACAAGGCTTCAAAAGGTGACTGGCCAAGGTCCTCTAGCTTTCCCCTTCTGATGCCAAGGCTTTTTCCCAGTTCATTTCACCACGCTCTGCCATGCAGAGGTTGGGGTTATCGCAGGTGTTACCCAAAATTGGGCCAGCTAGTCAGTGTAGGGAGGACTAATGACCCCCCAGAGTTTGGCAGAAAGCAGCACGTTTGTTATACTGACAGCTAAGCTCAAAATAAGCAGGGGGGGGTGTGTCACACTCGCACTCACATACTCACGCTCCCAGGACAGGCTCGGCACTGGAGATGTCAGGATTCTGCAAAGTAAGTGTCCCACAGCACAGCTATGGATGGTGCGATGAAGGTAAGTCTCCCTGAGGCACAATGAAATACAACGCAGAGAACCACTGGCCAGGCGGTCCGGGCAAAGGGCATTCACTGGAGGTACAAGCTTGTGAGTGCTCTCCTGAGCACAGGGCCCCTTCCCCTTTCAAGGGCCTGCACCTCATGGCCTGTGACTAGAGATGACTTGGCTGCATCTGGTTGGTCACACTCCACCTTGGGCAGTGTCCATGCTCTGGGTGTGTGATCGCTGCCTAATCAGAGTCCCAGACACCTTGTCTACCTGGGAGCTCTTCTGCTCTTCAACCAGCCCCTTCATCCCAGGAGCATTCCAGGGGGGAGCGGGAGGGGAAAAGCCACTTCACAGGCCTTCAGAGAGGGAGAGGAGACAAAAGTGGGAGCAGGGGAAGTATAACAGACCTTCTGAGCATAGAAATCACTGCTGCTCCTACAACAGCAGGGACAGGCCAGTAGGAGCTGGGAAAAATAAGCCATCGTGTTTCTGTCTGGTTTTGAACCAGGGACCTTGTGCATGTTAGGCAAATGTGATAACCACTACACTACAGAAACTCTGTCTCAAGCCTCCTCCCCTCCCTTCATAAGAACATAAGAACGGCCATACTGGGTCAGACCAAAGGTCCATCCAACCCCACATCCTATCTCCCAACAGTGGCCAATGCCAGGTGCCCCAGAGGGACTGAACCTAACAGGTAATGATCAAGTGATCTCCCTCCTGCCATCCATCTCCACCCTCTGACAAACAGAGGCTAGGGACACCATTCCTTACCCAGCCTGCCTAATAGCCATTCATGGACTTAACCTCCATTCATTTATCTGCAAAAAGAACAAGGAGTACTTGTGGCACCTTAGAAACGAACAAATTTATTTCAGCATAAGCTTTCCTGGGCTAAAACCAACTTCATTGGATGCATGTAGTGGAAAATACAGAAGGAAGATATATATATATATATTATATATATATTATATATATATATATATATTATATATATACACACACAGAGAGAACATGAAAAATTGGGTGTTGCCATACACACTATAACGAGAGTGATCAGTTAAGGTGAGCTATTATCAGCAGGACGAAAAAACCTTTTGTGGTGGCTTTCATGGCCTTTGAGAAAGCAAGACAGAGCTTTGGAAGACCCAGCAGGGTTTGTGGCACAGGAATTGTTCTCAGATTCCACTGAGACTTCAACTCAGATTGCAGGATTTAAAGTCCTGAGTGCTGGCCCTTACACCATGGGACCAGCAGAGCACCTGTTGATTACTGTAGACTTCCAGCAGGGAGGACTCTGTGGGCAGGTGCGGCTCTAGGCATTTTGCCGCCCCAAGCACGGCAGGCAGGTTGCCTTCGGCGGCTTGCCTGCGGGAGGTCCGCTGAAGTCGCAGAACCAGCGGACCCTTCGCAGGCATGCCGCTGAAGGCAGCCTGCCTGCCGCCCTCGTGGTGACCGGCAGAGCACCCCCCGTGACTTGCTGTCCCAAGCATGCACTTGGCGTGCTGGGGCCTGGAGCCGCCCCTGTCTGTGGGGACAATTTTTTCTGGCAGGGAGGATTCAGTGGGAACATGCCTCTCTGGCCAGCCCTGCATTTGTTCAAAAAGTCAGCACACAGCACTTTGCTGCAGGCAAGAGGCCTTTCTTCCTCCAGACTGTGAAGCCAGTGGACAGATGAGACAGTAGCACCTTGAGTCCCAGGCAGTAAAGGGCCCTTCCTAGGAAAGGCCATGTCCTGAAAAGGAAAAACTAAAGTCAAGTATCAGAGGGGTAGCCGTGTTAGTCTGGTTCTGTAGAAGCAGCAAAGAATCCTGTGGCACCTTATAGACTAACAGACGTTTTGCAGCATGAGCTTTCGTGGGTGAATACCCACTTCTTCAGATGCAAGCCTTTTGTGGTATTCACCCACGAAAGCTCATGCTGCAAAACGTCTGTTAGTCTATAAGGTGCCACAGGATTCTTTGCTGCTTCTAAAGTCAAGCAGAGTCCTTCTAAAACTCTTCGGGGAAGTTACAGGCAGAAAGTGTTTCTTTATCTGGCCAGGGACTTGAACCCTGGACCCTCAGATTAAAAGCCTGATTCTCTGCCAACTGAGCTAGCCATGCTCACATTTGAAAAATGGCAAATTTCGTGCAGAAGAGAAACTAGTCAAGAAAAATGAGGGCAGGAAACAATATGGAAAACCTGCTACTCTCGCTCTCTTAGCAGTCCTAGCCCCAGCCTGCTCCGCTATCCGGTGCCCTGAGGCCTTATTCTTTTTTTCATTAAATATCAAATCCAGGAGAAAACAGTTATACAAAGCAAAATGAAATCACAAACAGAAATGTCATTGGAAATACAGAAATAAAAAAGGAAAATGCAATCCCCATCACTTTATCATGTCAGGGCCATTCCTGTATCGAGAGCACCCGCCAAGGTCCCTGTGTGCTTACGAGAAACCGGGAGGAACTCATACCACAGCCTGAACATGAAACTCAACTGCTCTCAGGTGCTGCAGTAAAACCCTTTCCCTGCTGTGACGTTGCACTCCATAGGGTTTTATGAAAATATGCTAATGAGTATGAATATAAAGTGACTGGACTATGCTTCATGCAAAAGGTCTCTTGTAAGGTATCATTACAAAGCTTATAATCTATGGTGTGTGTTCATCCTATTTGTATGAACCGATCATTCCTGTATCTGAAACTAGAAATATGAACTATAACTCTGAGGTCCTGTTGTAATGATGCAAAGTGTGGGCCATTAATAGTGGTTTGGACTCTTGATGGCTCCCATTAACCAGGACAATAGACTGGAGATGGCTCTGTCCTGCACCATCTGTGAGTCAGGCCAGGAAGAATGAAGGCTTGAGGGTCTCACAGGACATGTGACCATGTCCCCTGGTACAGGAATCCATCTTAAACCTGGGGCTCTTCCTCAGGAGAGAGACAAAAGATTCCTGCCTTGTACCAAAGCAGTATAAGGGGGTGGAACTGAACAAACATGGCTGCATTCATGAGACACCCCCTAACTATCACCTGAGCTGGAACAAGGGCTATACCAGGTGAAAAGATTGGGCCCAGACAAGAAATAAGTCTAGTCTTTGCCTCTCAGTCTGTGCAGATGGGACCTTTCCCTCCAGTGCTGGAGGATTCACCCTTCTCATCTACCCCTTGTCCCAAGCAGCAAGGAATCTTACATGTCCAGAGGAGACTTAGGAGCAGCAAATCCCTCCAGACCTTCCATGCAATTGGCACTTGCCCCTCACTAAGCAGGATTGAAATTCTGGGCATGAGCAAAGCAGCAGGGTGAAAAGAACTTGGAGATACTAGAGATTGAACCCAGGACCTCATACATGCAAAGCAAGCATTTTACCACTGAGCTACATCCCCAGATGGGCCATATGTGCTATAGGTTACACTCAGAGCCCTCCTGTTTCCAGAGCACCTAGTGGCCTAAAAGCAGCATGAGGGACACATTCCCTGCTCTGAGGCCAAACCTGCTGTCCTGGAGGTTGCTGGTTCTTAGGGGTCACTTTGCAGCAGGGCCAGATTCAATGTGTGGGGCAGAGAGAGTGGGTGCCCTGGACTCAGGGTGCAGAGATACACTCAGGCCTCTCCCCGGCATTGGGTGGGGGGTGCTGCCACCTCCTGCTGGAAGGTAATGGGAGGGGAGGGGCTCTGTGAGTCACTCAACACCTGACTCTGGAGGCAGAAGTGCTGTGGGGAGCTCCAGGTGTTTCTAGGATCTGCTCTTTCCACCTGCCTGTGAAGTCCAGCTTTCCCCAGCACATTCACTGTGGTGCAATTGGGTCACTGTTTCCATGGCTGAACAGCAAAGAATCACTCCCACTTTCCCTTCTATCGGCAGCAGGATTAGCCTGTGTCGGTGGTTAATGAGGTGGATCTAGTTGTAGATTGTTATTCATTCCCCACCTTGACAATTCACACAGTCCCTTTCCCATGCAGATTCCCAGCACCTCTGTGATCCTGGTAGCAGGGGTTGGGGCCTGAGATTTTCAGGGTTCTTTCCCCCTCCACCTGGAGTGAACTCAGCTTTTCCCCCATCCCAGACAATCCATGAAATAACAACAGGGGCATAAAGAAAGAGGGGAGGGAACATCTCACGGCCAGGGCTGGATGTGCCCAGGGCCCCCAACTCGTCCACTGTTTCCATGGAATTTGGCCCCCTGCTTTGCACAAGGGACAGACAAAGATCTTGCTGTTCCTGTGTCTGTGCAAAGAAAATTGTGCTTCCCTAGGAAAGAGAGGTGGGAAATGGCCCCATGGTGGGACAATATCCTCAGGATTAAGAGCAAAGGACTCAGGCTGAGAACTGATTTAACCCCCCTCATCTGGGATTTAACAAATTCTCTTCCATGGAGACATGGGGAACTTGTGACATTGATCTAGACGCTGGGGGTTCAGGCTGCTTTAGCTCTTGGTAAAAGCATGAACTTGATTCCAAGAAGGGAGAGAGGAGAAGCCTGAAGCTGACTTTAGTCCCAGGCTGGGGTCTCTTGAATGGTGGGAAACATCCTTGGCTGCTACCCAGGGACAGCAGCTACTGGCGACATACCAGGGCTGGGATGAGAGGGGAATGTTACATGGACTTTATCATACAGGCCCCAGCCTGCTTCTCAGAGCCCACAGGCGAGAATCTAGAGAAGGGTGAGTCATTTCTCAGCTGCATTCTCAGGAGAAGCCGGTAGCTGTCCCTGACCAGAGACCCAGGGGAGCAACCACGGCAGTTCTGCGGAGAGCTCTGGCTGCCAGGGGATCCAGCTAGGAGAGGGAGTGCTGGGGGCTCTGCAGTTTTTGCAGTGGGGCTGTCTCAGGAGTCACAGGTGGCTTTGTTGGGGGAGTGTGGAAGTAGGGACTACAGGATGTGAGGCTGGCTGAAATGAAACTGCACAAAAAACCCTCCCGCTTTGCTCCAGCTAAGGCCCTACTTTGGCCTCTCCCCCTTTCATAAATATCGTCATTACTACCCCAACTGTCAGAAATCCCCTCTCTCCCATGGGTATTTTCACGGTTTCTTCCTTTTTTCATGGAGAGAGAGAGGAAAAACAAACCTATTAATTTGAGCCACTGACACAGTTCACAGCATGAAATACACGATTTTGTGTTCAATGAGTTGTGATCATTTACATAACATGAAAAAATATGTTTTGGGCAATGAATGAAAACCTCACTGCATTGAACAACCCACTTGATCTAGTCAATGTACTACAGAATATTTAAAGAAGTTAAGAAAGATGTGCTTATAAATTAACGTGTTGTGCCATTTACACATGCACAAGACACAGAAGAAACTGAATTATTTGAGCTACTAAAATTTCCACTTTCTCACAGTATTTTAGTTCTCAAAGTTGTTTTAATTTGCTTATTTTTTTTTGAACTAGAAATGGGGAAAGAGCACACTGAAGTCAGTGGAATTACCGCAGTGAGGGATTAGTCTCATTATTTGTCACTAACAACAGCCTTTATTAATAGAGAGTTAACTTTAACTGTGAATATCTCTTACCTTCCAGAACATCGAGTTCAGTAAAACTCAAACTCTGGAAAAAGAGGGAATACAGAGTGAGGGTACATGCCCAAATAACCTTAACTCTGCCCTCTAGAAGAGAAACCCTGATAGCATATGAGAACAAGGAAAGGTTTGGGGACAAATTACAGCTACTTCCCAAGAGTTTGTTTCTTCTGTAATTAATTGATCCTGGCCCCATACATTGATCCTGGCCTAGTGTCTGGCTGTGAAATTTACTGTTTTTATCCCAGCATATTTGTAAAGCAGTCTCTTCTTTAAAAGCTCCTTTATTCTAGGTTATACAAGCAGGTCACTTCCCCAGATATTTCAAGGAGATGGAATTTTCCTGACCCACAGGGAACTTAAACTAACATGCTCAAGTTCACACATTCCTTAGGAGAAAACGAAGGGGGAAAAAAAACAAAACCCACCAAACCGTTGCTGTATCTACCCAAATGATCAATGAGACCAGAAAGTGAGACTGTGCAATTAACTGTCTGGGACTACACTGACTCTGCAGTTACTTGGATGCAGACACACCCAGCTCTACGGTTGGGAAACGTACAGAGACTCTGCTGCTGCTCATGAACTAGCAGCACATGACCTCTGAACAGCTGTCATTCGAATGCATCTGAAAGTCACAAGGAACAACGATCTGTGTTAAAGGAAGGCTGCCATTTATTAGAGCCTCAATTGATGCCGTGTGCACAAAGAGAGGATTGAATGTGTAACAGGGAGTTTGGTAAATCCTGGTTATTTTAGTTTTGTAACAGGCTCCTGTCCACCCCCAGTAGAGTTTTCAGTCCCAATGGCAACTTACTTACCAAATGTAATACAGACTAGTCCATGCCTCCCAAGTGGATGTGGTTCTTGTTCTTCTGCACATTGTAGCCCATGGAGGCCAAGGACCTGCAAATGTGTCTTCATGTGAATTTGTTCAGTTGATGAAAACAAACCTAGACACTTAGAGGATTGGAAGTGATTTCAGCTGGGGGACATGTTTGCTAGGTTTTTATGCATTTGCACAGGAAAATATTCAGTGTGTCCATTCATTTCAGGGATCCCCATTTAGTGGAGCTCCTGAAAATGGAATTATTTCTACTGAAGGAACAGGATTGTGAGAGGGCACTTGGAGTTGAACCAAAGACCACTTGATCTGCAGTCAAACACTCTACCACTGAGCTCTACCCCCAGGACATTTGCATTGGCAAGTCAGTGACCTTAAGGATTTTGAAGGACGGGCTCTGCCTCAGAGAGCTCCTTTTCTATTCCCAGACCACAGGGGTTTAAAAAATGGGGTTTGATTAAACTTTATATACACATGTAGACACCACAGCTTGCACACCCACCAACATAGCTTCCTCCCACTGTCGTAGCTACCACCTCTCGGGGAGATGGGTTAACTGCACGGACGGGACAGCTCT
Organism: Mauremys mutica; assembly: GCF_020497125.1. NCBI lineage: Eukaryota > Metazoa > Chordata > Testudines > Geoemydidae > Mauremys > Mauremys mutica. The sequence continues at coordinate 137,248 of NW_025423305.1, forward strand.
CTCCCCTCTGCTTAGAACAGCTTCATTATTTATGAACAGGTGGGAAATAACCTCCTGACTGGACAGCAACCAATGTATCAGATATTGCTGTGTCTGCATTCAATATGGGTAACTGGTCATATTGGGCTGGATTAGTAGGAGCGTTGCCAGCAGATCGAGGGAAGTGATTATTCCCCTCTAGTCAGCACTGGTGAGGCCACATCTGGAGCCTTGCGTCCAGTTTTCGCCCCCCTCCCACCACTACAGAAACAAATTGGAGAGAGTCTAGGGGAGGGCAACAAAAATGATCAGGGGGCAGGGGACTTACGAGGAGAGGCTGAGGGCAGGGCCGCTCGGGGGGGGGGCGGGGGGGGCAATTTGCCCCAGGCCCTGCAGGGCCCCCAGGAGAATACAGGATTCTATTGTATTGCAACTTTTTTTTATGGAAGGGGCCCCCAAAATTGTTTTGCCCCAGGCCCCCTGAATCCTGTGGGCGGCCCCTGCCCAGACCGTGGTGCTGTCCCCCCACTCCACCCCCTTCCCTCGTTCTCCTGCCTCCGAGGCCCCACCTGTGCTCCGCCCTCACTCCCATTTGGCCACTTCCCACCCCTGCTCTTTGGCTGAGACCTGCTGGTCACTCGCTCCTCTCCTCCCCCAGGGCCTCCTCGCGCCTCTCCACCCCCTACCCCAAGGTCTGCCTGCTGCCCACCCCTCTCTGCCCCCTCCCCTGAGACCAGCCCTGCTCACCACCCACACCTCTCTGCCCCCTCCCCTGAGACCCACCCTGCCCATCGCCCCCACCTCTCTGCCCCCTCCCCTGAGACCTGCCCTGCCCATCGCCCACACCTCTCTGCCCCCTCCCGAGACCCACCCTGCCCATCACCCACATCTCTCTGACCCCTCCCCTGAGACCTGCCCTGCCCCCACCTCTCTGCCCCCTCCCCTGAGACCTGCCCTGCCCATCGCCCACACCTCTCTGCCCCCTCCCCTGAGACCCACCCTGCCCACACCTCTCTGCCCCCTCCCTTAAGACCCACCCTGCCCACACCTCTCTGACCCACCCTGTCCACCTCTTTCTTTGGTCATTTGTTGTTATTCCTTGAAACATCAAGGATGGAATAAAAAGCTGAGTTTACTCCAGGGTGAGGAAAGAAAGGAGCCACCAGCCCCCTGGCCAAGCTCAGTGCCCCAGAGAAAACCTGCCCCCTGCTATCGCAATCACTGATGTATTGGGGATATGACGGGAAAGGGACTGTCTGAATGATCAAGGCAGGAAATGGACAACAAGCTACAGCAACGTCATTAGCCACAAACACACTCTCCTCATGCTCCAGCCAGAAGGGAAAGGAGCAGGAATTCTTGCTGTTCAGCCATGGACACACTTACACAACAGCACAGCAGTGTGTGTGTTGTGGAAGCTGGTTTCAGGAAACAACTGGAATTGATCACTCAGTGAGAACAGAACTAGAGTGCAGTGAGAGCCACTTAACAAGCAAGTAGTTGTGGCTGAGTGGTTAAGGCAATGGACTAGAAATCCCTTGGGGGGTCTTCCTGCGCAGGTTCAAATCCTGGCAACTATAGAGGCAGTTGTGGTTCTTTAGTTTCAATAGAACTGGCTCTTGCCTCAGTCTCAACCTGTGTCTACATGAAAGAGTAACACGGCTTTAGTTAAAGTGTTTTAATTGAACAGCTGTTGCATGTCCAGCCTATGCCCCTGTGTCACCAGAGCACATCCATGCTAGCATCTCTTGGATTGCCACAGAGAGCAGTGCACTGTGGGTAGCTATCCCACTGTGCAGCTGGCTGCAGGGTGCTTTGGGAAGGGTTTGCAATGCCTCACGGGCTGGTACAGCATCACATGATGCAGGTTTTTCTATCCCATTGTTCCATGGGCATCCTACTGTTGGAAAATCATAGTGCTAATAAAGCCTTTCCGTATTAGGCCTGAGTAAACCAAAGTTATGTTATGCTTGTCCAAACTGTGGTGGAAAGCTTACAAAACTCATTAAACTAAAGGCCGTGTATCTACCTAAGTCAGCTATTTCGCTTATCAGTTTTGTTTGGCTCCCCAAGTCTATGTTGGCTCCCCAAAAGAATGCAGCTGTGTTCCCATGTATGTCTTCAAGATATTTAGTACAAAGGGTCAACAGATGTACCTTGTTTCCCCTTCAGAATAACAAATGTATCCTCAACAGCTGTATGTCTCTTGTAGCCCCCACAAAATAATATATGTATCCTGCGTACCCAATTATCCCCTAACAGATACATGTACAGGTTCTACAGGTCAACCAAATAACGTAGACGAACGTAGGCTAAGTTGTTTGTTACTGATTATAAAAAAAAACCGTCCGGGCTTGTGGGGTGTGTCTCTCTCTTTGGCACGAGCCGAGATAAGAGCACCCGCTCAGCTAACCAATCAATAAAGGGTGTGGTACTTGTCTTCCTGGTCTTCCGTGCCTCCTTGGTGTAATTAGGTAAGCTCCGGGGAAAAACAAGCCCTTTTGGCTAACACTACTAGATTGTCAGCTGCTTTTCAACTGCAATGTGCATGGTGGGGGTAGAGAGTGTGTGGGGGAGAGACAGTGTGTGCGTTGCGGAAGAGTGAGTGTGTCGCACACTGTCTCTAAGTTCAGACAGCTGCTGGAAGCAACCAATCCTGAGGCAGGGGACAGCCCCGACATCAGCCCCCTTCTCTCACTGGCTCAGCTCAGCACAGCACTCTCTGTCACACACACACACACACTGCGGCCTGCTTAGCTCTGTGTCAGGGGGGCTGGAACAGGGGGTTTAGAGGGCCATGGCCCCACCACTCTTTACTGACTTTTAGGACATATGATGGGGGGGGGAGGGTGCAGTCTTGGGGAAGAGGCGTCTGTGGGTGTGGCCTCGGGGGGAGAGGTGCTGTGAGTGGGGGTCCTTAGGGAAGGTGTCATGGAGGTGCCACAGTTCGGACAACGGTCCCCCCCCCCACTGTAAGGAAGCTTCTACCGCCCCTGCTCTGTGTTGTCAGAGCGGGAGAGAGCAGCATCCACAACAGTGATTTGCTCCCCGGGGCTCCGGCAGGGGGGCTCAGGAGGCCATTTAAAGGGCCCGGGGCTCCGGACGCTGCAGGGATCCCTGGGCCCTTTAAATCACCAGCCTGGGGAAGCCGGGCCGGGCTGACACAGCGTACCGGCTCTTGCCGGTACCCCATACCGGAACATACCGGCTTACTTTCACCTCCGGAAGGTCCTCACGTGGATCAATAACTGGTTAAAAGACAAGAAGCAAAGAGTAGGAATAAATGGCCAGTTTTCAGGATGGAACTAGGTAACTAGTGGTGTCTGTGCTGGGACCAGGACTAGTCAACATATTCATAAACGATCTAATAAACAGTGAAGTGACAAAATGTGCAGATGATCCAAAACTACCGGCTTGCTTCCTAGAATGAACGCTCCTTGAGTGGGGTGATCCACAGGGAGTAGCTCAAACCTCCAAAGTGCCTGGCCAGGGGCAGGACATTGGCACAGCAAGGGAGGGGTGTGGCAGTGACATCACAAAGGCCTTTTGCAGGACCTCAGACTATTGGTCAAAGGTGGTGGGGAGGTGGTGACCTCACAGAGAGATGCTGACATCAGCCAGGCAGGACAGGGGCGAGGGGCCAGGGAAACCTCAGAGACCCCTGTGGCTTTGCTTCAGCAAGTCTCCTTCTCCAGGTCTCTCTTTGAGGACTGAGAGAGTATTCGGGTTCACGTACGTGAGCGCCAGGAGGAACCTCTTTTGAGTTTTCTCCTTCCCTTTTCCTGATTTTACTAGAAAACAGACGTCCCTGTTTAGAAGGTAAGAGCCTCCTCGAGGTTTGAAACCTGTTCAGTCTGATCCATCTGGTGACAATTGAATTCTAGGCACGGAAAACACGATCTTAAGGATGCAGAATTTTATTGCGCACCTGGGATTTTGTCCCTTAGAATCACTGGGGACATTAGGGTTTGTCCTTTTTGTTTCACCTTTTCCTCCATCCCTTCCTCCTTTCTCTTTGTCTCTTGCTTCTTTTGTCCTTTCTCCTGTTCCCCTCCCAACATCAGGAGTTGTGTGTGTGTGTGTTGTGGGGGAGTGCTCTGCAGCTCCCACTGTGGGAGGTCCACCCAAAAATGTGGGGCTGAAATAGTGCTCGGGCAGTGAGCCCCACCGGTGACCTGGGCCATCCTTTGGCCTCTCTGGTGAGAACCCTCAGCCTCCTGTCCTCAGTCTCTACCCTGATTGGCTGAGCACAGGGGTGGCTCTAGGATTTTGGCTTCCCCAAGCAGGCCGGCACGCCGCAGGGGGCGCGCTGCCGGTCGCCGGTCCCGCGGCTCCAGGGGACCTCTTGTAGACGTGCCTGCGGAGGGTCCGCTGGTCCCGGACCTCCCGCAGGCATGACTCCTCAAATACTTGCTGAATAATTCCTGTGCACTGTTGTTGGTCTGGAGCTCATCTGAGAGCACTTTATTCAGGTCATTCAATGTCTGAAATTCAAGATCTGATGGTTACTTTGAAAATCAGGGCTCTTGGGTCCTATTCCCAACTCTGCCACTGGCTGGCTGTGTGACCTAAGACAAGTCAATTCTCCTTTCTCAGCCTAAGGCTACGTCTACACTACCCGCCGTATCGGCGGGTAGCGATCGATTTTTCAGGGATCGATATATCGCGTCTCATCTAGACGCGATATATCGATCCCCGAACGCGCTTATATCGATTCCGGAACTCCACCACCGCGAACGGCGGTGGCGTCGTCGATATGGAGAGCCCCGGAGATCGATCCCATGCCGTGAGGACGGGTAAGTTATCGATATAAGATACTTCGACTTCAGCTACGTTATTCACGTAGCTGAAGTTGCGTATCTTATATCGATTTTTCCCCTTAGTGTAGACCAGCCCTTAGCTTCTCCCTCCTTGAAAGAGGGAAGATAATGATCTGCTCCTACCTACCTCAACACACACACTCTTCCCCGACACACACACTGTCTCTCCCCACACACAAACAGTCTCCGCACTGCAGTTGAAAGGCAGCTGGCAATCTAGTGGGATGCCCATGGAACATTACACCATGGGACCAGCTCATGCTGCTGTCTCTGTGCATCGGTGACCCTCACGGGCCGGCTTGAGTAAGGGACTGTTGGCCCCTTACTAAAACTTAGTGGGGGTTTTCATTGGTTAGTTCCCAGCACCAATAGAAGGGGGAAGGGCCAATGGGAAATCAGGACCCTGAGAATGACAGTCCCTAGGGGCAATGGGGAGAGGCCAAAGCTCCAAGTTAGCCGCACTGACAGGCCAGGCAGTGTAATGAGGGAGTCACCAGGCCAGAGGGTCCCATCCTCCGTGGGAGCTGGAACTGCCTGCGCCAGAGTGGGGCAGAGCTAAGGAGAGAGCAGGAGCCCGAGAAGAGCCGGGGAGCAGAGCTGCCCCAGCCAGGGAGAACCAGAGCAGAGCTGTGCTGGGAGCCGAGCCGCAGCAGCACGAGCCGTAGAAGCCGCCCAGGGAGCAGGTCTGTGCTGGGAGAAGAGCTGCAGCAAGTGGAGACAGATAGGCCAGAGGAGCAGCCCAGGGAGCTGGAGGCAGAGCCGCAGCAGCACTGGGGCTGGAGGTGGGTGCAGTGAGCAGCGTGGGAGAGCGAGGGGGACCCTGGGCAGAAGGCCCAGTGCAAGGAGATGCCACCCATCAAGAGATCTTGCAGACCAGACTTTTGGGGCTGGGGGGATCATATCCCCTACATGGGGGCTGACACTGGGAACAAGGGGCCTGTCACCTAGAGCATGTGGCCACTGCCAGAGCAAGTGTCCAGCCCGTGGTGTCCCTGCAGCACAGCCAGGGCCTGGGAAGGAGGCCTGGGACATGTGAGGGAGAGACTGTGAGCTGCCCTGACCCTCCACAGACGCTGGTTGTGATCTCCCTGCGCCACAGAACAGGGTAACGTGTTTTCCTTTAATCTTTCCTTATGTTTTACATTGATTGCTGTGTAATAAATGGTGTTTGCTTGAAGCACATGCAATGAGGAGTGGGTCAGGGAAGTGCCCAGAGTGGAGAAACTGTTGCCCCCGTTCAAGTGATCATGACAAGATTGGGGGTCATCAAATCCCCCAGGATTCCTGGGCCCAGCCTTCTTGGGGTTACGAGGTCTCTGCCACACAGGAGAGTAGAAAGAGCATCCTTGGGGTCAGGCAGCCTCTGGGTAAGGGTGTGGGGACTCAGATCCTTCCGCCGCCAGTTGCACCAGGGTTGTGTATAAACCAGGAAAGTTCCCCACAATAGCCGGACCTGAACCCCCTGTACACTTGTGCTCTGTCCTCATTGCTTCTCTGTCTCTCTTCCCCTCATCTCTGCTGCTCCCCCTCTGGGCTTTCTCAGCACCTGGCCCCACAGCGCTTCCTGCCAGCCAGAGACTGCCTGTTCCAGGCCTGCTCCTGTGGATGTGGCCTCTCTCCTGATTCCTGAGGAAAGGAACCTTTCCAGGAAATGGCCACAGCTTCTGGGAATCCACATGTGGCTGGTAGACAGCACCAGGAATCATTTGGCTGCTGGCACACAAGGCAACTTAAAAGCTGGGCACCTAGAGAGGGGCTTGAACGCTGGACCCTCAGATTAAGAGCCTGATGCTCTATCCACTGAGCTACCTGGGTTGGGTAAGACCCTTTTCACCGTTCACCACAAAAGCGAGCAGGCAGGCAAAAGAGAGGCAAAAATAGTCCCAGGAACCCCTCCTCTTTTTCTGCACGGCCACTGCCTGTCAGCAGGATTCCTCCTCCTCCTCCCTCCTGTGCCTCAGTGAGACTGAATCTCCGCACCTAGACAGCCAGTCCGTCTGCTGCACCCCAATCCCCCATGCCTGAGCCTCCCTGCCAAAACCCTGCACCTGCCTCCAGAGAATTAAGTCTCATGTGTCACTGTGAACTCAACTTCTTGTGCCCAGAGAGTCTCGGCTCCCCTTAGCAGATGACCTGAGAAACACAATGCCTGCCTTTTCCAAAGAAGCAGTTGGAGTGGTTTTTCTCATGTGGCCTAATGGATAAAGCATCTGAGTGTGGATAAGAAGACTGATTGTTCAAGTCCCTTGGTGGTTGTGTTTCTGCTTTTTTACTGTTGTGCTGAACGTCCTGCTCCCTTCAGGGCTGGAACCTCTTCTTGGCCGCTCAGGCCGATGCTCTGGCTTCAGCTAGAGCCCCAGGAAGGAGTTGGGGGGTGGGCGTCACAAAGGCTGGGGCATGAGCCCCAGGTGCTTCCAGTGTCGCCTTTGCCCTTCCTGACTTGCCAAAGAAACTGGGCGGCTGCCTGGGCTAGCGTGTGCGCCTCTCCCTGTGCTGGAGGGTACTTGCTACATAGCGTCTTCGGAGCCTGGGTGTTTCCCGGCTTCTCACCAGCTCTGGAAAAGCCTTTTGGGGTAAAATCTCTTGCCCCACTGCAGAAGTCAGCACCTTGAGTGAGACCACTCAGAGGTCCCACCATGGGGGCTGGCCCTGCTTTCCTACTATCTTGTTACCTTGGCCACAGAGCATCAGCAGCCGCCCCGCATGCTGGTGACCTTCAGTGGGTGTTTGGCATGGCAGGGAGCAGCCTGGCTGGGTGTTGGGTGTTTGTGCCTGTCTGAAGGCCACACATAGGCATGGTCCTGCCCTCCTCTAGCCCTGACCTCAGTTGCTCTGTGGCTTTTAAGCCTTCCCTTGGAGCTGTCAGCATCAGCCAACTCTGCTCTAGGTGCCCAGAGGAGGAGAGGTGTTGCTGGGTCACTTTTACAGATGCCCCTTCCCTGCTACTGCCCTTGCTCAGCTGAGCTTCTATCCCCAATTCCTTCCTGTCACTGCCCAGCAGCCCTCTGGCACCATTCCTGAGGGCTGCTCTGCCTCACTCTCTTCCTGCCATGTTGGGAAAGACAGCTCCCATCTCTCCTTGTTAAAGGTCAGGTGGGCCAACTAGGGGCAGAAGCCCATTCTATGTTTTCCTACTGCAAAGCCCAAGTTCAGGAACTCACCTTGGCTGCAGGCACTGCTGTGCTCCCAGAGAACAAGCCACCCCTGCACAAGTGTGGATGACAGGGCCTGCCAAAGCCCGGGATTGATTTTCAGTCTAGCACTCTCTCAACTGAACTACTTTGGCAGCTGCATAATAGTATTTTGGCCTGTTGCTTTTCTGTCTGGGATGTTTTTGTCAGCCGTTGCACACAAAAAGGACAGGAAAATGAACGGTTGCTCCACACCCCCACCGGAGGAACCCGGCGCCCTTAGCTGTGGGGAGTAAGAAGTGGCTGTTGGCTGACAGGGCCTGTCCCCGAGGAGCTGGAACAGCAGCTGTCGCCTCCCCCTCAGCTCCAGGCTGTGGGAAATGCTCATTGCCTGGCTGCATGGGCAGCTGCTGCTCCCTGCTCTGGAGAGCGTCTGTATTGCTCTGTCAACACCCCAGTCTTCACTGAGCCAGTCTGGTAAGGTCCTAAGTGCCCCTCCGGCCTGGCAGCTGAGAGTCTGTGCAGACATCAGCCCCCCTGCCAGCCCCACAGGCAGCAGCAGCGCCAGCCCCCCCAGCACCACAGGGGCACTCAATGCACTTCCTGTGGGGAAATGGCTCCTTGGCCTCCAGCTGCTAGAGTGAGAGCCAGGAGAGAGCAGTGTCTGGCTCACCGTGGGGGAGAGAAGAGACCTGGTGAGTGCGGATCTCCCTCAGCCTCCCCCGCAAGGCTGGTCAGTTGTATTGTCACTGTCATAGTCAGTGCTTCCCTTCAGGGCCGGCCCGGAACAACTCCCCCCCTTTCCTCCCCAGGCCCTGCCCCCACTCCACCCCTTCCTCCAAACTCCCACCCCTGTCCCCTCCCTCTCCCACCTCTATCCGTCTATGCTCCTCCCCCTCCCCGCCCAGCGCCTCCTGCACCCCACTGAACAGCTGATCACTGGCAGGTGGGAGGTGCTGAAGGGGAAGAGGAGGAGCTTGTCGGTAAGGCCTGTAGTGGGGGGCGGGGGGGGGAGCTGGCTGCCAGTGGGCGCTGAGCACCTATTTTTTCTCTGTTGGTTCTGCAGCCCCGTAGCTCCCATGGAGTCACTGACTTGGCTCCTTTCGCACTCTAGAGAGAGGAGCAGAACCAGGGCTATGGCTGATCTATGGGGCACCAGATGAGCGGCAGAGGCTTCAGGGGCTGAGAGTTTGCCTGACCCCTCAGGGACACAGTGTGAGGGGGTGTCCCAGGGATCTCTATGAAAGGAGCAGAACAGGATTTACTTGGGGTGGGGAGAGAATTGAGAGTGTCTCAGCAGGTTATACAGAGGTATTGCCCGGGTGAGAGAGTGGCTAAAACACAAGCCTCGCTGTGAGCAGAATTTGAACCTGCACAGGGGAACCCTATTGGATTTTGACTCCAACGCCTTAACCACTCGGCCATCACAGCTGAGAGCCTAAAACTGCCTCAATGCCAGAGAAACTGGTAAAGAATCCCAATGCCCAGGTGTGATGTCATCTCTGAACTACAGAATTCCCACCGCAAACCTGGCTCCCAAAGCACCGGGGGGATTTGGGGTTTGTTCTCTTTGCTTAGCCGTGTGCAGTCGCACAGCAGAATGCGGCTGGTGGGACAGGGATACTGAATGCTCAAGGGTCAGACCCAGGAAGGGTGAAGCTGCATAAGCTTCTTGCCCTGCAGACAGCCTGCTCAGAGAAAGGAAACTCCCGCAGCGGGGTCTATGCTTGGGATCGCGTCGCGAGAGTCTCGCGCCGGGCCGGCAGCATGTCCAACAACGAGGACAACTTCGATGGTGACGACTTTGACGATGTGGAGGAAGATGAAGGGCTAGATGATTTGGAGAACGCAGAGGAGGAGGGTCAAGAGAATGTAGAAATCCTTCCATCTGGAGAGAGACAGCAGGCAAATCAGAAGCGGATCACAACTCCATACATGACCAAATATAAGCGAGCCAGAGTCCTGGGCACTCGTGCACTCCAGAGAGCGATGTGTGCTCCAGTCATGGTAGAGTTGGAAGGAGAGACAGATCCTCTGCTGATTGCAATGAAAGAACTCAAAGCTCGGAAGATTCCCATAATCATCCGCAGGTACCTGCCAGATGGAAGCTATGAAGACTGGGGTGTGGATGAGCTAATTATCACCGACTGACCTGCTTCCTGTCTTTGTCCCTGGTTCCTCCTTCACCTGCAGATGCTTTTATATTTGTGTAAATAAATAATAAACCCCCATTTTTAAGCAAAAAAAAAATCCGGACTGGCTGTATATAGCGCACTTCCACAGCATTGCCCAGCGCCCCAGCGACAAGCCAGAGCTGTGGTTTGGGAGTGAGAGGCACAGGCAGAGCGCTGACTGGAAGCTCAGGGCTGGGATAGCAGAGGCTGCGGGCTGGGAGTCAGGGGCACCGGCAGAGCATGTAATTGAACCGATTTAAATCTCAGGTTTGATCATTCCTGGGACTGGACCCGGCTATGTCTATCGGGCATCACTGAAGTGTTCTTGAAATCAGGTTCCAGCGTTGTCCAGCCCCCTCCTTTTCTGAGCTGGGCTGCAGCCCCTGACGCAGCCACCGGCCCGCCGGGGAGAGCTGGACCCAGCAGAGGCCCCGGCGGGGACCAGGCGGCCCTTTGGCAAGGGCCCCTGGTGGGGCTGGCAGCCGGGCTCTTAGCGCCAAAGAGCCTGGGCTGGCCAGGGGAGTGCCCCAGGCCGGGCAGGTAGGCAGGGGGAGGGACCTGACTGGAGGGCTGGAGCCACGTGAGCAGGTGTGGGAGCAGAGCATTGCGGGAGAGGAAGCAGGAGTAATCAAGTTTATTTACCTGTTTAGTTTGCATCAAGGACAGAGTAACTGTACCGGGCACTTGAAACCTGAAAGCTTCACACTCGCCTGAAAAGTACTCACCATTAAGGGGTATGGTTTCCAAATGCCAAAGGGTATGGGTTCCTGCTGATTTTTTTTTCTGCTGTTCCTAATGTGTAAAAGCAAAAGTATTTTTGGATCACTTAGAATTGTTGTTAAAATATGGCAGTGCTGAAATCATTAGCTTTAAGCTTATGCTATGCGATCTCTTTCATGGTATATTTGGGCCCTGGCCCTGGGATATAAAAGGCTGCTCTGTGTGTGGTGTTATGGAGTGAGGTAGCAAACATTGGTTGCAGAGATGGTGCATGTGCCACTGAAGTTGTGTGCCTGCCCCCAATCCCAGCTCTGGTCCCAGAGTCCAGAATTTGCATAAACACACCCTATGATCTGTGACTAACAATCTCGTTCTGCTAACTCTTCCAGCAAAAGAGGCCAAAGAAAGTGTATGAAAGCGCTATACCGCAGCCCCAGTGCTATTTTTGGTTCCTTCCCACAGAACTTTCGCTCCATACCAGTCCAGTTTCTTGCTGTTGCTTGTCTAACCACTGCATGTATGTGCTATACCGTACCCTGAGCTGATTCCCGGCTTTTGTGCTCAGTACAGCCTGGTCCCTCCGTGTCTCTGTGGTGCAATGGGTCAGTGTGTTTGGCTGTTAACCGAAAGGCTGGTGGTTCGAGCCCACCCAGGGACGGTGCTAAGCCTGTGCTGCTTCCTTGCTTCCCCGAGGCCGGTGGGGGAGCCTCAAAGGTCCCATTTTGCTGCCTCTTGGCCTCAGTGCTTTCAGCTGGTGGTCCAAAGAGCGGGCTGGATGCCATTCAGAAACCCATCTGCCAGCAGCCGTGCTGGAGGCTCAGGCTTAATCCTCAAGGCCGAGCACAAAAACTTTCAGCCGGGAACATTTCGCTCCCTTCCCGCCTCCACCCAAGCGGCAAGGGAGAAGCGGAGGAGACAGGCCGGCTCAAAGACGCCTCCCTCCCACTTCCCTCTACGCTGTGCAAAGCTCTTGGCCCGCCTCATGCCTCGTCAGGAAAGCGCGGCCATACGGCCCAAGCCTGAGTCACGTCCGCGGCCTGGCCCGCCCCGGCTGACGGCACGCAGAGCCACGCGAGTCAATGGCAGGTCGAGTCAGGAGCCTCGGCTCTTTCCCCTGACAGCCACACACACAGCGCTGCCTAGCGCCCCCAGAGCCTCCCTCGTGTTCTCCCGCAGCAGCCGCCTGCCGGTGTGGGTGGGAAAAGGGGACCAGGAAGCACTGCAGCCTCATTCCAGGACAGGAGGCCCTCACCATGCCTAGGCCTGCCTCTTGCCTTCAGCCCAGGCAGCCAGAGAGCTCCCTGGCAGGCCGCCGCTTCGCCTCAGCCACCTCTTGCCTCATGGCCTAGGCTCTTGGGGCTCTGCTGGTCACCGGCTCGCTTGAAGGCCCAGAGGGAAAAGAAACAAGCGCAGGCGTAGCAGAGGATGGTTTTGATCCATCGACCTCTGGGTTATGGGCTCAGCACGCTCCCGCTGCGCCACTCTGCTGCTTCTTCACACCTGCCCCCTGCCACCCAGCCGCCACTATCCGGATTAGTGCCTTACGCGCCCTCGCTCTGGCAGGCAGATGCGCAGGCTGCTAGGCAGCTGCCCTGGTCACAGGATTTTACAGCTTCTACAGGGTAAAAAGGATTTATTTGGGGTTTGGACCCCATTGGGAGCTGGGTAGCTGAGTGCCGGAGACGGGAGCACTTCTTAAACAGTTTTCAGTTAAGCTTTCAAGCTTGTGGGGGACGAGGTTCAGCCTTGGATCCGTGTCTGCAGCAGGCAAGCGCCTCTGGCTCAATCGCCCCCCCCGCCCCCCGCTGTATTAGCAGACTAAAAACCGGAGCAAACGCACACGCCTTGCAAAGGAACAGGAGCCGGGATCTCGAACAAAAGTCAACTTTTTATTAAGATGACGTTCAAAGAAAAAAAAAGTGTATGGTACAGAGTTTCGGCATAGAAGTTTCTGGTGCTCAGGGAACAACGTACAGCTTACCCAAGGGGCGCAAAGTTCGGTTTAAGATCGGGTGGCATAAGGAATACATAATCTGCAATAGCCCTGATTGGGGGGTAAAAGGTTAACGTACAGATACTGAGTTAGGAGGGTATTATGTCCATATCAGGGCTACGTTCGGGTGTGGAGTATAACGAGCGGTTAGATGAGGATGGATTGACCCGCGTTTGGTGAGTTTTAACGTTCGGTGTTTTGGAATCTTTGCCACAATCTAGTTGAAGCAGGGTCAATATGAAGTCTGCCCTGCCATCTGTTGGTGATGTGTTGTCAAGGCATTTTGGGGCTGATGTCATTTGCATGGTTACACCCACCTCGGATTGCATGATGGGAGTGCTTGTCCAAACGGTCATTTCAGCTGCTGCGATATCCCCAGTCTCTTTGTTATTGGGGCAGGAGTAATCCAGTGTATTTTCCTGTTGATTTTGGATCAAGGACAGAGTAACTGTACCTGGCATTTGAGGCCTGAGAGCGTCACCCTCTCCTGAAAAGTACTCACCATTAAGGGGTATGGATTCCTAACGGCTGCTCCTGGTGGGAGGTAGAAATGGATGTTTGTTGGTGTCTTGTAGGTGGGGCTGATGTCCTTTCTGCTGTCCCTGGTGTGGAAAGACAGAGGCCGTTTTGAATCTTTTAAAATTGTTGTTAGTGCTGTTGTTGCTTACCCTAAGCTTATGCCGTTAGATCTCTTTCACGGTGTAATTTGGTCCTGAGAGGTAAAAGGTGTGTTGTTATGGAGTGAGGTAGCAAACGTCAGTTGCAGAGGTGGTACATGTGCCCTGCCCCCCGGTCCCAGAGTCCAGAATTTGCATAAACCCACCCACTGTCCTGTGATTAACAATCTCACTCTGCTAACTCTTCCAGCAAAACTTTTCTACCAGGTTCTCCTTCAGCAGTATATTTCTACCAACTTTAGCTTTTAAGTACCCTCAAAGACAACCTGTTTAAGTATAACTAAAATTGCTACTTCTGCTTTGAAGATTTTCAGTGTATGCTATAACACATTTAAAATGGAATACTAATTAATTCTATTTTTAAACTGAAAAGAGAAGAAAACCATAAAATGTGTGTTTAGAGATTGCTAAAGAATCCCCTTGTACAAAACACAAATATTGATTTTCAATCTCTTTTAACTTGCTATTGTTTGGAACCCATGTGCCTTGTCTAAAGATTTTTATATTGTTTTGGGTGAGTTCTGAAATCAAGAACTGCTAAGTACCGTTCTACTGTTCTTCATTCATGTCACCAGGATTACTACACTTAATTACTCTTGCCCTAATAAGAAATTGTTTGGAGATACCACAGCAGCCAAAATCACCATTTGGACAAGCACCCCCATCATGCAATGCGGGGTGGGTGTGACCATGCACATCAGCAACTAAATGCCTTTGCATCACATCACCAACAGATGGCAGCGTAGAGTTCATTCTGACCCTGCTTACATCCTCCCCCCAGCCAAGAATTGGTGGTCCTGATAAATCACACTCCCTGTTATACCAACTCATTGGTATTGAATGCTGAAGTTATGGCTAGCAAAAAAGGAGGGGGGGTGCTCCATGGGGCAGGGCGGGAGAAGAATGGATGTTATGGGGGACAACAAAGGATACTGGTTCCAGAGCCGCAGAGCCTGCCTCACCTCACCTCAGCCGGGGGAAAGAGTCACACTCACAGGTGAGCTCCTTCCCCAACCCCAACCCCAACCCCAACCCCAACCCCCTCCCCTTCCCAGAGACCCCAGCAGCCAATCCCCTCCCTCAGACTGTGCTGCATTCGGCTCTCTCTAGGACCCAGCATCTCTGCCCTGTAGCATCAGCTTAGGCCTTGTTAACACAGAAGTCAGTGGATTGTTCTCTGTCCATAGCTGAAACTGAGCACCGGACAAGTAGTCTGGAAATTTCTCAGTCATGGCCCATTTCAAGACCAAAAACTGCAGCTGGTGGATGGGATAGCGAGTTTTGCTATCAGACAGTCCTCAGCTGGCAAAGGCCACAGATTTACATTTACCTTCCACTTCCTGGTAGGAGAGTGCTCCCATACCCTCCAAACTGGCATCAGCATGCAGGATAAACCGTTCGTTTGGGTCAGCAAGGACTAGGACTGGCACATGAATCAGGCAAATAATGATTTCCCGTAAAGCCCTGTCTCATCACTCATCCCGCCATGTCCCCAATGGAGAGGAGAGGAGCCCCTCCCCTGTCCCAGGCCAAGCACACCAGATCTGTGGGGGGAGATGTCCATGGCCCAGCCCAGGTGTGCTGGAGCTGCTGGGGAGAGAAGTTCCTCTCTCAGCCCAAGCGCACCAGAGTTGATGTTGCAGTGGGGGAGAGGTCTCTCTCACCTGGTTCTTAGATGCTCTGATGTGAGGGAGCAGGAGGAAGATTTTTCTTCTCCTTGCATTTCAAACCCTTCACCCCCCCTGCCCCCAACCACTTTCTGCTCTAGCCTGATCTCTCTCTCATGTCTCCAGGGCCGTCCTTAGCTATAGGCAGCTGCCTAGGGCACCACTAGCTCTGGGGGCACTGCTCTGCTGGGAGGCTGGACAGATGGGAAGCAGTGGAGCATGTAAGAGCCGGGCTGCTGGATCCTAGAGAGAGCCGAATGCAGCACAGGCTGAGGGAGGGGATTGGCTGCTAGTGTCTCTGGGAAGGGGAGGGGGAGCGGTTGGGGAAGGAGCTCACCTGTGAGTGTGACTCTTTCCCCCCCCCCCGGCTGAGGTGAGGTGAGGCAGGATCTGCGGCTCTGGAACCAGTATCCTCTGTTGTCCCCCATAACATCCATTCTTCTCCCCCATGCCCCATGGAGCACCCCCTCCTTTCTCCCTCCTCCCGAGGAGCATCCCGCTCTCTCTCCTCCCTCCCCTCCGTCAGGGCTGGGTTGGGTGAGGTGCTGGGGGGTAGGTGCGGGGAGGAGGCTGGCTGGCTGCCTGCTTAGGAATGACAGTGAAAGTAACTCACTTCCTGGCAGTGAGCCAGGATTGGAATGTCACACAGGGCTGGGCTGGGGTTAGCCAGATGTGTGAAAAATCAGGACAGGGGGTTGAGGTAGGGTGAGCAGATATCCCTATTTTATAGGGCCAGGCCCAATTTTGGGGTCTTTTTCTTATATAGGCTCCTTTTACCCCCCCACCCCCACCCCCTGTCCTGATTTTTCACACTTGCTGTCTGGTCACTCTAGGTGGGGGTAATTGGTGCCTATATAAGACAAAGCCCCAAATATCGGGACTGGCCCTATAAAATCAGGATATCTGGATCTGGTCACACTAGCTGGGGAGCGCCTCTCCCCCGGGCTGGCAGCTGCCAGCGATCCATCGCATCCGGGGGGAGCTACACAGGCAGGATGAGCTGCTGTGGCTCCATGGGTGACCTGTCCCTGAGATCAGATGCTGTGCTAACTTCACCATGGTCCGTAAGGCTGGTGGTGGTGCCCATTGGCGTGTGATTGGACCTGAGGGTTTGCTGCTGCTGTTGCCACTCTGCACCCCAAGAGATGGATTTTGGGGTGTACTGCAGCTGTTGGACCAGCAGGCTGGGGGGTGAGCCAAGCATGAAAGCAGTACTGTGTTGCCATTTAGATTGTCATTTAACAACTTTGTTTGCCAAAAATTCTTGCTAACAATCCTGAATCCAATTTCAAAGTTTTTTTTTTTAAATCAATATCTTAGCCAAAAACAGAAAATTAAGTTGTTGACAATTATTAGTGACAGGTTTGGTTTGAGGCAGGGAGTGGTCCAGTTTTCATCAGAGAAACAAAAAATGTTGACTGACTTTCCTATAGCCTGTTACTCCTGATAAGAGCCCTCCAACAACTGTAATATGCTCGTCTCCTTACTAGTGTATAAAGCAGGGGTCGGCAACCTATGGCACACGCACCAAAGGTGGCAGGTGAGCTGATTTTTGGTGGTACGCAGCGGCAGGCTGAGCAGCTCAGCCCATCACTGCTCTGGGGTTCCGACTGCTGCCCTATTGCCAGCTGGGATACCGGCCGTCGGCCCCACTCAGCACCTGCTGCTGGCCTGGGGACCCCCAAGGAACCCCAGGCTGGCAGCGGGCTGAGCAGGCTGGCAGAACCACCCAACCTGCTGTCAGCCTGGGGTTCCATTCACTCAGCCGGCAGCGGGCTGAGTGGGCTGGTGGCGGGCTGAGCAGGGCCGGTGGAGGGTTGAGTGGCTCAGTCTGCTGCCAGTCTGGGGTGCCGGCAGCACTCAGCCTGCTGCTACTCCGGGGTTCCGGCTGCCGGCCCCTTGCCAGTCAGGAGCCCAGCCGCCGGCCCCACTCTGCCTCCTGCCAGCCTGGGTGAGCAGAACCCCAGACCAGCAGCGGGCTGACCAGGGCCTGGGATCCTTGTCTAGGGTTCCAGCCACCAGTCCCACTCAGCGTGCTGCCTGTCTGGGGTTTCATTTACTCAGCTGGCAGTGGCCTGAGCAGGACTGGTGGCCAGGACCTCAGATAATAACAATAGTTTATTTATATAATATAGACATAGAGAGAGACCTTCTACAAACGTTAAAGTGTATTACTGGCATGAGAAACCTTAAATTACAGTGAACTTGGCACACCACTTCTGAAAGGTTGCCGACCCCTGGTATAGACTGACCATATGTTGTACTAAGATTCTCCTGCTTTTTTTTTTTTCCTGTGAGTCAGTATAGCTTTTGCCAGCCCAGAAGTTGGGCAGCCAATGTTTTACGTTTTCACAATGTTTTCTCCAACTTTCATAATGTAAATACATAGTTAATATGAGTTAAAAAGGCCAGGGACAGTTCCTTGTGAAGAATCTGTACAGCAGATCATGCTAGAGCTGTGAAAATGTCAGTTTTTGATGGAACTTTAGGGGCAGTGATTTATCATGTATTTTATCATGTGAATGTGCTGCTATTGCTAATGTCTTTCCAAACAAAATAAGGCACAATAGGACTTCTGTAACATTTCTGTGCTACCTTAATCTAGATGAGATGATTCTGTGCTGACTTCATTTTAGTCACTTTGTGCTTTACCTAGCAGTAAAACTAGGGTTATATTTTCCCACTGTTTGGAAACCCAGCTTATTAAACTGATTTTGCAGCCAAAAAAGCCAGAAAGATTGCTTTTCATTAAAAACAAATCTTTGTTTCAATACCTCTTTATATAAATTTCCAATAAAATTTTGACAAATTAAAAAATTTATATTATTTGCATCATTCTGTCAAATCAGAATTTTTTCTATAGTGCTACTTCTTTAGTGCTAGTGCATCAGCATTACAGTGTGCTTAATTAAGTTAAACTGGTTTTAATAACGTGAATGTGGCAAGTTTTCCAATACTGTATGCTTATATTTGTGTTGCTAAGAGCAGATCAGGCACAGGGGCACCAGTTTAATAATCTCGCCTAGGGCACCAGAAATCCTAAGGACGGCCCTGAACATAAGACTAACACGCCTTGCCTGGCTAGTTACTTACAAATTTGAAACATGAGAGACTGATTCAGAAAGATTTGGAGAGCCTGGATTGACGTCTGGTCCCTCTCAGTCCCGAGAACGAACAAACCCCAAAACAAAGAACACAAAACAAAGCCTTCCTGCCACCAAAATTTGAAAGTATCTTGTCCCCCTATTGGTCCTTTGGTCAGGTGTCAGCCAGGTTTACTGAGCTTCTTAACGCTTTACAGGTAAAAGAGACATTAACCCTTAACTTCTGTTTATGACAGGGGCTTAAGCAGATTGTGTGTTGTATTGTTGAAGAGGAGCCCCAATCACCCAAACAGGAAATTGTAACTTCAACCTTGAGAGTAAGAGCCACAGGTGCTGCCAGCTGAGCTAGCCAGGCTGCCTAAACATATTAACCCCTTTCACCGCAAGAGCAAAGACCGGGTACTTCTGTGCTTCTCAGCAGCTGGGAAAAAGCCTCTTAGGAGAAGTATCTCCTGCCCCACTGCCAAAAGGAGCCCTCTGAGTGGGAACAGTCGGAGGCCCCACCTGCTTTCCAACCACCTTGTGATGCTGGCCGGCCGCAGAACGAATGCTGGTCTGTGGGTGGCCTTCAGTGGGGGTTCGGCATGGCAGGGAGCAGGCTGGCCGGGTGTCTCTGTGGCTGTCTGCTGGCCACTCATAGGCATGGTCCTGCCCTCCTCTTGCCCTGCCCTTGGTTGCTTTGTGGCTTTTAAGCCTTCCCTTGGAGCTGTCAGCCTCTGCTCCAGGTGCCCAGAGGAGGAGAGGTGCTGGGCTCCAGCCTGGGACTCTTCCTCCCTCCTGCCTAGCCCTGACTGTGAAATCTGGCCCTGGCCGTCCTTCCTTTAAATGCCATGTGGACAAGAGGAAGAGTGTGGCAGCTGCAGGGACCAAAATTACGGACATCAGGTGAAGCAGCGAGAAACAACCATATGATCAATCCACAGGAATCTCTAGCCAGACTGTTAAGTTCTAGGATCCCAACCTATAGCCGCCAGCACATTGAACCGACAGACTAAAGACCTACCTCTAGTTGGCATCAGTCACCCAGCATGAAGGTAGCCAAGCATATTGGGGTCCAGGGCTTTGCAGCAAACCAACATATCTCCAGAAAGTCCCACTGAGATTTTAACTCAGATTCCAGGATTCAAAGTCCTGAGTGCTGCCTATTACACCATGGGACCTGCTGCTGTTTCATTTTCTAGACCCCTGTGACTTTTGGCTCATTTGCATGCTGCACTTATTGCTTCCCACCAGCGGCTTCCTCTCGCGCGACTCTGTCTCCTCCTCCAGCGACTGCGGTCCTGCACTATCAGATCCGTGGGTCCTGCCCTGAGTCCCCACATCCCCCTGCTTGGTCTCCATTCCCTGCAGGCCGCAAAAATGTCAGGGGAGGCTGCTTCTCCCTTCACTCAGTGCTCCCGCTCATATCAGCCAGCTGCAGCCTCATCTCCTGGAACTCGGGCAGCTGTCGCTTGATCCGGTCGTACAGTCACATGCTGACTGGCTCCCTAGCCTGGATGCTCTTGTAGAAATCCCACAGGCAACGCTGCAGGACTTGGCACTGTTGGTTTCTTTAATGTTGTGGTGTTTCACCAACCACCGGAACAAGCCGCCAACTCCTCCCTCACCGACTCCCACCAATCCCCCTGGTTACCATAGAACCCTCTGATGCTTTCCCGTTCTGCCAACACTGCCAGGCCTCGCCCCCCTGCTCCTTTATCTTGCAAGCTCTGGATGTTCAGCTTCCAATATCCTCTGCCCTGGGTCAGGGAATTGCCCACATTGAGCACACGGTGAGAGCTGCGGGATCCGAACAGTCCATTGGCACCACCCTGCACTGGGCTGTCAACGTGCCCTCCTTCACAGAAATCCGATCAATGCGACTCCTGGTCTGTCCCCACAGAAAGGTGTATCCCCTCTGCGGCTGCTGTGAGCTCGGGTCAGAGGAATAGGAGGCTACCGCCTGCCTTCCACTGGTTCCACTGTGGAGAAACACGTCCTCTAAGCCAACCTCACTACAGACCTGCGCCAGGTAGTGCTCATCGTAGAAGAGTTTCCTCTGACGGTCGGGAAAACAGGACCAGCAGTCCTCAGGCCGGTGCAACAATTGAAATCCCGCCCCAACACCAAACAACGTGCGGTCCAGAGGAAGGGAGCCAGTTCCTTCATAGAACTTTCCTTTTACGCCTTAACTGGGGACCATACACTAATAGAGCCACAACCAGTGCTGCAGAGCACAACGCCCACCAGTAATGCTCTCCCTGGTCAGATCTCCAGCCCCTTCTGTACTCACTCCGCGAATGTGAAGAACAAGACTCCAACCCCATCATTCCTCACTGGCCTAGAGGACCAGAGAGATGGGCCCTTCCACCAATCACCCTCTGCCCATCGAGCTACCCTAGAGTTGTTAATGTGCATTTCCTGAACACCCACCCTGTCCAAGTCCAGCTGCTCCAAGGCAATGAACATCAAGTGCCACCTCCTGGGCCCCCAAATCCCTTCCACCTTCCACATGGCCACTTTCACAGATACCCCTTCCAGGGCACTGCCCTCACTCAGCTGCACAGAGAAGTTTTCATCCCCTATACCTGCCTGTCACTGCCCTGCAGCCCTCTGGCCCCATTCCTGAGGGCCACCCTGCCTCACCCTCTTCCTGCCATATTGGGTCCACCAATAACTCATGTAGAAGAGACAACTCCCGTCCCTCACTGTTAAAGGTCAGGCCAGCCAAATAGGGGCAGAAGCCCACAGTATCTTTTCCTACTGCAGAGCCCAAGCTCAGGGATTCACCTTGGGTGCAATCACCGCTGTGCTCCCAGAAAACAAGCCACCCCTGCACAAAGAGGAATGAAAGGATTTTCCAAAGCCTGTGATTGAACCAGGTACCTTTAGACCTTCAGTCTAACGCTCTCCCAACTGAGCTACTTTAGCAGCTGTGTAGGAGCATTTTGGCCTGTTGCTTCTCTTTCCGGGAGGTTTTTGCAGCAGTTGCACACAAAAAGGACGTCATTGTGAGCGGCCCATGAAGACAAGACTCGCTTTTGCTGCCTCACCCTGTTCCTGCCCTAGTGCCCGGGTTCACCTGGTGGTGGAAGGGGACTTGGGGCCAGTGACAGGGGGAGGAGGTTGAGCTGGACCCAGAGCTAGACTAGACCCTGGCGGTGAGAGTCTGGCCACCACTTGCCGGCCCACCCTGTTGTCCTGGCTTCCCCCACTGGGTGTCATTTCAGGAGGGAAGTGGGGCTTCTGCCTCCCCTCCCCGATTTTCACACCGCAGAGGAGTGCGAACAGGAAAACGAACGGCTGCTCCACACCCCCACCGGAGGAACGCGACATAACCTCAGGATTAAGACCTAAGGACTCAGGCTGAGAACTGATATAACTCCACTCATCTGGGATTTAACAACTTGTCTTCCACGGAGCAGGGCCAGACCCAGTGTTTTTCCTGCCCCAAGCGGCAACAAAATAAATAAATAAATTTAAAAAAATCCACAATCGATGGCAGCTCTACGATTTTCAGCAGCAAGTCTTTCCCTCTGAGAGGGACTGAGTGGGCGAAATTGCCGCTGAAGAGCCGGACGTACCTCGCCTTTCCGTTGGCTGCCCCAGGCACCTCCTTGCTGCGCTGGCAGCACCACATGATGTAGCAGGTGATAGCTAACTCAGGTGGAGCCCCACACACGCTCTCTGCAAGTGTTGCCTCTGAAATTAGGAAAACTGGTGAGTTCTAGGCACAGCTGCACACCCAGGAGAAAGCCCAGCACGACACGCCCAGGGTGAGGGGGTGCTAAAGCCTGGTATCAAACCAGAAACCTTCAGATCTTCACTCTAATGCACTCGCAGCTGAGCTACTTTGGCAACAGCCAGGCCCACCAGAAAGGCTTAATACACGAGCCACAGCACATGCTGGGAAGATTTAAATCTGGATGTCACAACGCAGGAGACAAGCAGTGGACTTGGCCCCGAGGGGCAGGCAGGGTTCCCTATATCCCAGTCACTCAAGCCAGCACCTGCCCCCTCAAGCTGTCACTGCGCCCCCAGGTCTGCAAGACAAGAGCAGCGGTTCTCACTGGAACAACTCCACCCACAGCTCGCAGGCTCCTCCCAAGCCTAAAGCAGAAAACCATCTTGCCAGAAAGCCGCCCACTAGGACTCACCATTGCTTCTTTTCCTTCCACCCAGAACCCCATTTCTTCTCCTGGGCTGCAAGTAGCCACCCCTGGGAAGCCAAGAGGCAGGCACAGGATTCTACCTCCCAGCAGCCAACCGCACCTCCCCAGGCTTTGCAGAACGACTGGTGACACTCTACTAACCCCACTTAGCCACACTGAGGCGCTTAGCTTCTGCCCTGCCTTCCTCAGCTCGACTTTCCTCTTTTGCCCCATTCCTGTCTCACTTCCTCCTTTGGCAAGTCACACAAAGGAGGCCAGCAGGAAGGGCCGGCCGCCATAGGCCAACCTCCCAGAGCAGAGGAGACCAAGCCACAAGGCTTCAAAAGGTGCCTGGCCCAGATCCTCTAGCTTTCCCCTGCTGATGCCAAGGCTTTTTCTCAGCTCATTTCACCACCCTCTGCCATGCAGGGGTTGGGGTTACTGCAGGACAGGCCAGTGGCAGCAGTAGGAGCGCCTTGCTGGACAGGCAGAAAAAGTAAACCTGGTTGTTTCTGAACCAGTGACCTTCTGCGGGTTAGGCAAATGTGATAACCACTGCACTACAGAAACTCTGCTGCAGTGTTTTTTCCCTCCCTTCATAAGAACATAAGAATGGCCGTACTGGCTCAGACCAAAGGTCCATCCAGCCCAGTATCCTGTCTGCCAACAATGGCCAAAGCCAGGTGCCCAAGAGGGACTGAACCTAACAGGCAATGATCAAGTGATCTCTCTCCTGCCATCCATCTCCATCCTCTGACAAACAGAGGCTAGGGACACCATTCCTTACCCATCCTGGATAATACCCATTCATGGACTTAACCTCCATTAATGTATCTAATTCTCTTTTAAACCCTGTTATAGTCCTAGCCTTCACAACCTCCTCAGGCAAGGAGTTCCACAGGTTGACTGTGCACTGTGTGAAGAACCTCCTTTTATTTGTTTTTAACCTGCTGCCTATTACTTTTATTTGGTGTTCCCTAGTTCTTATATTATGGGAACAAGTAATTAACTTTTCCTTATTCACTTTAGGGTGTGGGGGCTGGGCTGGGCTGACTTTAATCCCAGGCTGGGATCCCCTGAATGGTGGGAAACATCCTTTGCTGCTACCCAGGGACAGCAGCTACTGGCAACATACCAAGGCTGGGATGAGAGTGGAATGTTGCATGGACTTTATCATACAGGGCCCATCCTGCTTCTCAGAGCCCACAGGTGAGAATCTAGAGAAGGGTGAGTCATTTCTCAGCTGCATTCTCAGGAGAAGCCGGTAGCCGTCCTTGACCGGACACCCAGGAGAGCAACCACGGCAGTTCTGCGGAGAGCTCTGGCTGCCAGGGGGTCCAGCTAGGAGAGGGAGTGCTGGAGGCTCTGCAGTTTTTGCAGTGGGGCTGTCTCAGGAGTCACAGGTGGCTTTGTTGGGGGGGTGGGGAAGTAGGGACTACAGGATGTGAGGCTGGCTGAAATGAAACTGCACAAAAACCTCCCCCTTTGCTCCAGCTAAGGCCCTACTTTGGCTTCTCCCCCTTTCATAAATATCTTCATATCTACCCCAGCTCTCAGAAACCCCCTCTCTCCCATGGGTATTTTCACGGTTTCTTCCATTTTTCATGGAGAGAGAGAGGGAAAAAACCTATTAATTTGAGCCACCAACACAGTTCACAGCATGAAATACACAATTTTGTGTTCAATGAGTTGTGTTCGTTTACATAACATGAAAAAATATGTTTTGGGCAATGCATGAAAACCTCACTGCATTGAACAACCCACTTGATCTAGTCAATGTACTACAGAACATTTAAAGAAGTTAAGAAAGATGTGCTTAATAATTAACATGTTGTGCCATTTACACACGCACAAGACACAGAAGAAACTGAATTATTTGAGCTACTAAAATTTCCACTTTCTCACAGTATTTTAGTTCTCAAGGTTGTTTTAATTTGCTTATTTTTTTGGAACTAGAAATGGGAAAAGAGCACATTGAAGTCACTGGAATTACCGCAGTGAGGGATTAGTCTCATTATTTGTCACTAACAAAACCTTTGTTAACAGAGAGTTAACTTTGACTGTGACTATCTCTTACCTTCCAGAACATCGAGTTCAGTACAACTCAAACTCTGGAAAAACAGGGAATACAGAGTGATGGTACATGCCCAGATAACCTTAACTCTGCCCTCTAAAAGAGAATCCCTGATAGCATATGAGAACAAGGAAAGGTTTCGGGACAAATTACATCTACTTCCCAAGAGTTTGTTTCTTCTGTAATTAATTGATCCTGGCCCCATCAGTTGATCCTGGCCTGGTGTCTGGCCGCAGAACTTACTATCTTTATCCCAGTATATTTAAAGGCAAAACTGCTTTACAAAAGCTCCTTTATTCTAGGTTATACAAACAGGTCACTTCCCAGCTATTTCAAGGAGATGGAATTTTCCTGACCCACAGAGAACTTAAACTAACATGCTCAAGATCACACATTCCTTAGGAGAAAATGAAGGGGAAAAAAAACCAAAACCCACCAAACCGTTGCTGTTTCTACCCAAATGATCGATGAGACCAGAAAGTGAGACTGTGCAATTAACTGTCTGGTACTACACTGACTCTGCAGTTACTTGGATGCAGACACACCCAGCTCTACGGTTGGTAAACGTACAGAGACTCTGCTGCTGCTCATGAACTAGCAGCACATGACCTCTAAGCAGCTGCCATTCGAATGTATCTGAAAGTCACAAGGAACAACGATCTGTGTTAAAGGAAGGCTGCCATTTACTACAGCCCCAGTTGATGCCGTGTGCACAAACAGAGGATTGAATGTGTAACAGGGAGTTTGTAAATCTTGGTTATTTTAGTTTTGTAACAGGCTCCTGTCCACCCCCAGTAGAGTTTTCAGTCCCAATGGCAACTTACTTACCAAATGTAATACAGACTAGGCCATTCCTCCCACATGGATGTGGTTCTTGTTCTTCTGCACATTGTAGCCCATGGAGACCAAGGACCTGCAAATGTGTCTTCATGTGCCTTTGTTTAGTTGATGAAAACAAAACTAGACACTTAGCAGATTGGAACTGATTTCAGCTGGGGACATGTTTGCTAGGTTTTTATGCATTTGCACAGGAAAACATTGAGTGTGTCCATTCATTTCAGGGATCCCTATTTAGTGGAGCTCCTGAGCATACTGGAAATAAAATTATTTTTATTTAAGAAATTGGGATCCTTGGATTTGAACTAAGGACCACTTGATTTATAGTCAAACACTCTACCACTGAGCTATACCCCCATAACATTTGTGTGGGCAAGTCAGTGATCTTAAGGATTTTGAAGGACGGGCTCTGCCTCAGAGAGCTCCTTTTCTATTCCCAGGCCACAGGGGTTTTAAAAATAGGGTTTGATTAAACTTTATATACACATGTAGATACCACAGCTTGCACACCCACCAACATAGCTTCCCCCACTGACATAGCTACCACCTCTTGGGGAGATGGGTTAACTGCATGGACGGGACAGCTCTCTCCCCTCCGCTTAGAGCAGCTTCATTATTTATGAATAGGTGGGAAATAACCTCCTGAATGGACAGGAACCAATGTATCAGATATTGCTGTGTCTGCATTCAATATTGGTAACTGGTCATATTGGGCTGGATTAGTAGGAGCATTGCCAGCAGATCGAGGGAAGTGATTATTCCCCTCTAGTCAGCACTGGTGAGGCCACATCTGGAGCATTGCGTTCAGTTCCCCCCCCCCCCGCCCCTCCCCTGAGACCCACCCTGTCCATCCAAACAGCGTCTGATGTTTTCCTGTCTAGCCGGCTTGCTTCCTAGAACGAATGCTCCTTGAATGGGGTGATCCACAGGGAGTAGCTCAAACCTCCAAAATGCCTGGCCAGGGGCAGGACATTAGCCCAGCAAGGGAGGGGTGTGGCAGTGACATCACTAAGGCCTTTTGCAGGACCTCAGACTATTGGTCAAAGGCGGTGGGGAGGTGGTGACCTCACAGAGAGATGCTGACATCAGCCAGGCACGACAGGGGCGAGGGGCCAGGGAAAACTCAGAGACCCCTGTGGCTTTGCTTCAGCAAGTCTCCTTCTCCAGGTCTCTCTTTGAGGACTGAGAGAGTATTTGGGTTCACGTACGTGAGCGCCAGGAGGAACCTCTTTTGAGTTTTCTCCTTCCCTTTTCGTGATTTTACTAGAAAACAGAAGTCCCTGTTTAGAAGGTAAGAGCCTCCTCGAGGGAAGGGGTGTCATGGGCATGTCACAGTTCAGATGCCAGTGGCCTCCCTACACTGTAAGGAAGTTCCCACCACCCTGCTCTGTGTTCGCAGTGCGGGAGAGAGCAGCATCCATGGCAGTGATTTGCTCCTGGCAGCCGGAGCAGAGCAGCAGGCTCAGCTGTCAGAACTTCCCAGAGCGATGAAAGGGGAGGGGCCCATGGCTCTGTAGCAGGAATGCAGGGCAGGCGAGTTCACGGCAGGCATTGTGGGATACTGGGGAAGGCCAGTTATGGTGATATAATGAACAGCAGTGTTTACTCTGTTACTTTAAGTTTGCTGCAAAAAGCTCTAGACCTCTTATTGAAGTCGTTTTATTTTGTCAGCAAAACAGGGCAGTTTTGTCGCCAGACATGGCATTGCAGTGTGTACACCAGCCACAAGCCACTGACCGAGAGAATGTTGTGTGTTTTTCACACACCTGAGCAATATAATTCTGCTGAAACAACTTTGTAGTGCAGACCTGGCCAAAGATTCACTCACACACAACTTGCCAGGAAAACCTCACCTGCTCCTCTGCTTTGCAGAATCCAAACACAAGCAAAGCTTGTCAGGCCCTGGTGGCGATGGCAGGGAGTCAGGTGTGGGCAGACAGTGTGTTACAGTGCCCCACAGGCACCATGGCTTAGCTGGCTAAAGCTTCTGTTTTGTAAACAAGAGAGCCTGGGTTCAACTCCCAGTGGTGCCTTGTTGACTGGTTGTTGGGGCACCTGGTATTGGCTACTGTCAGAAAACAAGGTTCAGAGCTAGATGAGCCTTTGGTCTGGCCCAGTGTGGTTTTTCTTATGGTTTAAATAACACTCACAGGCACTGATAACAGAGTTACTGAACGTTTGGGAGTTAGGAGCGGGTAGGTCAGTGGTCCAGTCCCCACACAGATGACCCCCCTCCCTCTGAGACAGGGGCAGGTCTGAGCTCTCACCCAAATGCTCATTGTGGCTGCCAGAATCTGTGGGCAGCTCGTTTAGTTTACGGCAAAGGATGAGTCCTGCTTTGTGCACCGTGTGTGAGAATGAAAATCCTAAACCGCCCTTTGAAATAACGAATGCAGCAGGACATGTTATTGTCCCTGCCCCAAAGCAGACAGACCAATGGAGAAATGCCGTCGAGTCCAAGGTAACATTCCACTGCCATTTTACCTTTTTTGCTTGCTAAACTCCTTCTTATCTGCCCAGCCCAGGCTGTCCTCTGCCTCAGCTGCTGCTCCCGGCCTGCTCTAGAGTCAAACACGCAGGGCCCCCAGGGGAACAGAGGCTGGGACAGGGCAGCAGCCTGGGCTGGGCTGGGAAGATGCTGGGAGTTCTCGTTCCCTGAGAACTGGCCTGGCTCCCTTCTCAACAGCAAACAAATCAATTCCACGTCCCCTCCCCAGAAAAACCAGCCTGGAGCCAAGGGCAGCAGGGGACAATTCCCTCCAGTTCCCACCGAGGCAGGAGAAAACCCAGGGTGTTTCTAGCAGAGCTTATGGAACTGACGTGGGGAAACCAGCCTTTAATGACAGGCAATTCCAGTTTAAGCTCAGTGTTTTTAACAATTTTTACAACATTAAATAACCCTTCAATCGTAGTGTCACCATCCATAACATTGCTTGAGCCTTACAAATTCCCAAGTGCAAAACTAAACATCTCTTCAAACACAAGGGAGTGGAGATCAGTCAGTGTTCAGAGTCATCCCACATAAAAGAACCATGTTGTGGTACATACTGGCCCCATCATGTGGCCATCGCCTTTCCCTCCTCTCTGTTAAAAGTTTTGGTATTTTGCACAGAAACTTTCTTCCCTCAGGAGAGACCTGGGAACCAGGGCTGCCAGCCAGACAAACACCCTTAAGAGGAGGCGTAACCTGTCAAAAAGTGATCTCCCTCCTTCAGTTCAGTGACAGCCTGAAATGTTACTTATCCCAGCAGAGCCAGAGGACTGAAAGCAGCTACATCAAACCCCTGTGTAGCTCGCAGGAATGAACACAAACACTCTCTTGTACCTGAAGTGATGTTTAGTTTTACCCTTTGTTAACTACAAGACTAAAGGGAAAGGCAGTGGAGGTGCCAGATATTAACAGTGAAACACGAAACAATCATCATAGTTATGCCCATAGTGACTGCAAAATCTTTCTATATACTTCTTATTATCATCAGTGTATTATTTTCTCTGCTGTCTAGACATTGACTGGACCTTGACCAAGAAATTTGGATCTTGATAAAATAATCGACTACCCCTGATTAAGGCAATGGACTTGATACCCACTCAGGTGTCTCCACGCAGGTTCAAGTACTAACAACAGTGGCTGCCGTTAGCCATAGCTTTTAATCAGGGCAATACATTGATACCAATTCCTGTTAAATAATTTCTCAGCCAGAGTCCGTCACCCACATTCCTTAAGGCACTGGGCCACCATGTGGACGTTTCATTTCCCGCCTCAATTTCACACAGAGACACAATTTCCTTTGCACAGATCCGTGAACAGCAAAACCTCCCTGTGTCTCTGGTCTGAGCCAGGGCATTCGATTCCAGTGAACCCTTCTCTCCTGCAATGGCAATGGTCAGAGAGAGGGGACATGGTCACCTGCATCCCTGCCAGGGAGATATTGGCTTGGCTCTTTCTTTCTGCTGCTGTTGTTAGTCCATGAAACATCAGGGATGGAATGCAAGGCTGAGTTCATGCACCACCCCCGTGAAACATTTCAGTGCCCCAGAGAAATCCTGCCCCCGGCTATTGCCATGATATGGTGGAGATTTGAATAGGAAAGGGACTGTCTGAATTGTCAGTGTGGGGAATGAACAACAATCTATAGCAATGTCATTAACCACAAACACACTCTCATCCTGCTCCAGCTGGAAGGGAAATGGGCAGGAACTCTTGCTGTTCAGATAAGGACACACTTACACTAATGCTCAGCCGTGAGTGTGCTGGAGGAGCTGGTCTGAGGAATTTGAAGAGACAATTCTGTGAGAACAGAAACATTGTGTAGTGAAACAGCTATATATCAAGTAGTTGTGGCTGAGTAGTTAAGGCAATGGGCTAGCAATCTTCCTCATGCAGGTTTGAATCCTGCCAACTATGGAAGCATTAGTGTATTGTCATTGCTGTTGTCTTAGTGCCTGAGCATCCATGGAGCCAGATCTGGTCTCACTCTAAAGCTGTCTACACTTAAAGTACTGCTGTAGCACTGTGGTGTAGACAGTTGCTACAGTGAGGGGAGGGGTTTTCCATCCATGTAACAGCTGCACTGGCAGAACAATTTTTCCTTTCATTTAGCACTATCTAACCACGGCTTAGGTCAGCTTAATTATACTGGTTCTGGGGTTTTTCACACCCTAAAAATGTACTTGTTAGAGGGTTTATCCCATCACCCTCCCATTCCGTGGTCCTTCTCGCATGACCAGAGAGCAGCAATGCACGAAGCTCAAAGGTGCAAACAATTCAATGTTTATTGGGGTAAACTTCCAGCAAGCAATGATTCCAATTTCCTTCCTCAGGATCCCCCTTCCCAGCTCTGACACCACAGAGGCTTGTCTGTGTCCCTGTTCCCCTTCCCTGTTCCTATTCCCCGCCCCCATTCCCATTCCCATTCCCATTCCCCCCTTACTTCCTGATGACTGCAGACTATATAGTAAAACTTGAGTTCTGCTTAGCTATGCCTTAACCAAGCATTTTACTGAAATTTAACTAACCAATCCTAACACATTGTAACATGATTATCTAACCAATTATACCCCACCACCTTAATTGGTTTACACCCAACAAATTAATTATACAGCAGACAGAAACAATCACAGCGCCAGACAGAGATTATACAGACAAGCAATAGGAAAGTGGGGACTACAGTGGTAGAACAACAAAGAAATGAAGATGTCACACCCCAGCTGTTGGTAAGTGAGTTGTTCCCAGAGAGGATGCTATCAACAGGGGCGGCTCTAGGAATCCGGCTGCCCCAAGCACGGCAGCATGCCGCAGGGGGCGCGCTGCCGGTCGCCAGTCCCGCGGCTCCGGGGGACCTCTTGCAGACGTGCCTGCGGAGGTTCCGCTGGTCCCGCGGCTCTGGTGGAGCTTCCGCAGGAATGACTGTGGAAGGTCCACCGGAGCCGCCTGCCGCCCTGCCGGCAAAATGCCGCCCCAAGCGCGCGCTTGGCGTGCTGGGGTCTGGAGCCGGCCCTGGCTATCAAGGTAGAGGTTGTGGGTGCTTGTTGCTTAACTGTCTGGCCCCCAGGGCAGGATTTTGAGGTTCACCATTACTTTCTCAGAATGCCAGCACCCATCTTTTGTTCACTTAAAATGTGAGCAGGGAGATTACAACACCATAGAACTCATGGAGCTCCAGGAAACGGGTAACTTTAGATCTGGGTGAGTGTGTCTAAAATTCAGCTGTGCTGTAGAAGGTCTCTAGGAGTTGAAAGAGATGTGCCATCTCGACCGCCCTAAAGAGTTTATCAACTATTAATGAAAGCTAGGGTTGATAAGTCATATTCTTTGTAGTATCAGGATGGTGGACTGGTCTAAAGTGCTAGTTATAAGACTCATTTTTTTTCCAGTCCCTTGGGTGTTCTGGTCTCTGCATAGAGATGTGGTTTCAAATCCCACTCCTGACATTACCATTTAATTCTGTCTGGAGAAAATGGCCTCACTTCAATCTCCTTTGGAACAATAGAACCCCATTTGCTTAGCTTTTCTATTCCAGTAGTTGTGAGAGAAGCTCCAAACCAGGGGGAAACAGGGCCTGTTCTCTCGACTGATCACTTTTTGTCTTTCTTCATTCCAAGCCATTTTCTCAGATACATCCGTATTTCCCGCACTTTTATGAAACTTTAGGGTTATCATTTCATTGCCACACAACTATACTTATGAAGTAAAGTGAAACACAGCATTTTTTGGATATTCTTGCAGAAGAGTTTTGCTTTCTGACCTGGAATTGAACAGGGGCTACCCGAGGGGGACAATGCTGCTCCCTTTTCTTGGCTCATCCAAAAAACATAAGTTCGTGGTGCCCTTTGTTTCCCTGTTCTTCAAACACCTGTCAGGGGTGGCCTAGGGAGATTTGGTCCTGACTCTCGGGTTCCCTCGCAACCCTACCTTTCTATATGATTCTGTTGTGTGGGTTTGTGCTGTGTCGTTGTTCCACACTGAGCTGTTTTGCACAGTGTCACTGTGCACTCTGACGCATTGTTTCGTGTTGTATGGTTTTTGCACCGCCTTGTGTTGCGTTGGTTTGAGCTGAGCTCTTTTGCAGTGTGTCATTTTGCCCCTTGGGGCGTTCATTTGCATGGTGCTGAATTGTCGGGCTTTGCACTCCTACGTGTTGTCACTTTGTGCTGTGGAATGTCAGTTCACGCTGAATTGTTAGATGTTACATTGGGGTGTTTCCACTTTTGTTGTTGTTTATATTATATTGCGATGGCATCGAATTACAGAGCTGTACGGCTGCAAGGGCCCTGGAGAGGTCATGAAATCCAGCCCTCTCTGCTGAGGCAGGGCCTAGCAGAGATGATGTGTCAGGGCCATGTGGGGTCAAGTGCCCACAGCAGCCGGCCCAGGCAGGGAGCAGAAGGAGGGAACCAGAGCCAGAGCAGGTTGTCTATGGGACCAAGTATATGTAAAGTATCCTTGACAGAGGTTTGTTCAACCTGTTCTTAAAAACCTCCGAGGACAGAGACTCCACAGACACCCTTGGGAGCCTATTCCAGAGCTTAACTACACTCAGAGTTAGAAAGCTGTTCCCAACATCTAACGTGAATCTCCCTGGCTGCAGATTAAGCCCATTACTTCTTGTCCTACCGTCAGTGGACGTGGAGAACAATGGATCATCGTCCTATTTATAAAGACCAAACTTTTCTCTCTGCAATCATCTGTTAAATGGTTATTATCCCCTCTTCTTGCCTGGGGTAGAATGGAAGAGGAGAAATTCCTCTCTTAACGGAGGGTGCAAATGTCAGTTTGGTCTCTCTTCATGTTTTACTGAAGCTCAGAGAGAGGAGGAAACATGACCTGCCGAAGAGCATGGAGAGTTTGTTTCATTTTGGTCTGTCACTATTAGCAGAAGAGTGACACCTAAGGGCTGTCGCTACCACCCACCATGGGGCTTGGATTTATGATGGTGGGATTAAGAGCATCAGGCTCTACCAACTGAGCTAGCTAGATTTAAAGTCAGTCAACTGCCCAGTCGCAGTGTAGAAGGAGCCTGAGGGTGTTTATTTGTGAGCTGAGGTTCCCTGTCTGACATTTGCCTTCTTTCCTGGTTCGTTATGTCTCCAGCGAGCAAACCGGAGCTGTCACAAGGCTGGTTAGATGCTGCTTTCTAGACCAGAGAGCTGGGGTTGATTTAACATGCTGCCGCCATCAGCTGGTCAGAGTAACCAGGGTGGGAGGGTGGAATTTAGGAATCTCCCACCAAGGGGAGGTGCTGTTGGACTCCTCTAGTGGGGGAGAGTCTGAGTTCCCCACATGCCACACACACATTTTCACAGGGAGTCAGGCCCCCTAGGGAAAAACTCAAAAGAAGCCCAGGCCCAGGAGTGTCAGAGAAGGGAATCACTGTTTGCCTTAAGAGGTGGGTTTGGGAAACCTGCAGGTCCTTAGATCCCTCCAGCGCCTGATAGAACCATTTGTGGGGAAGGTCTGGGGAAGCTGAGGAGGACAAGGAGACGGGAAAAGGGCTTCCAACTGTTGTGCAATCACCATGCTCCCAGCAGAAGGGTCCGGGGGGCTCAGCACTCAGAACTCACAAGGTGGCAAAGCTCAGAGCCCCGTTACACAGAGTCAGAATGTGATCAGCTCACACCCAGGGGGAGCAACACCCCTCCCTTGGTCTCTATGCCAGAGCTCCTATCAGCTCAGTGTCCTTCCCGCAAGATTCGGCTGCTGAGAGGGTTGCGATGGGGTAAATGAAGGCAGAGGAGGATTGTTCCTCATGGGTTTTTTTTGTGTGGCTCTGTGATCCTGCTGGAGGAAGCATCATTTGAGTTTGTTTCAGTGACTTGGGTTGGGCTGAGGTTGTGACCTTGAGCACAGGGGTTCTCTGCTCTTAGCCCCTCAGGGAGTGGACAGTGGAACAGTTTCAGAAAGTGGCTAGAAAGTAGCCTAAGAAAGTGTAGTATAAGTGAGAAGAAAAGCCACATCATCATCATCTCCCTGGTAGTCTAGTGGTTAGGATTTAGCACTTTCACTGCTAAGGCCTGGGTTCAATTTCCAGTCAGGGAAAAATGACTTTAAACCAGAAGAGCTTCAATTATTCTTCACTTGCAATGTAAACAAATCCGTGGTGTTGTTCCTGATTCCCCCATCTTCCCAGTGTCTTCATGGCAGGGTTGGCTCCAGGAAGCAGGTTCCTGGGCTGGTCAATGGAAAGGGGAGGCTTCAGCGGCAATTTGGCCCTCTCAGTCCCTCTCAGAGGGAAGGACTTGCCACCAAAAGTGGCAGCGGTAGAGCTGCCATTGATCGCAGCTTTTTTATTTTTTTTTCCGCTTGGGGTGCCAAAAACACTGGAACTGGCCCTGCTCCATGAAAGACAATTTGTTAAATCCCAGATGAGTGCAGTTCTATCAGTTCTCAGCCTGAGCCCTTAGGTCTTAATCCTGAGGATATTGTCCCATCATGGGGCCATTTCCCGCCTCTCTTTCCTAGGGAAGCACAATTTTCCTTGCAGACACACAGGAACAGTAAGATCTTTCTCTGTCCCTTGTGCAAAGCAGGGGGCCGAATTCCATGGAAACAATGGACAAGCAGGGGGCCCTGGGCACATCCAGCCCTGGCCGTGAGATGTTCCCTCCCCTCTTTCTTTATGCCCCTGTTGTTATTTCATGGATTGTCTGGGATGGGGGAAAAGCTGAGTTCACTCCAGGTGGAGGGGAAAAAGGACCCTGAAAATCTCAGGACCCAACTCCTGCTACCAGGATCACCGAGGTGCTGGGAATCTGCATGGGAAAGGGACTGTGTGAATTGTCAAAGTGGGGAATGAATAACAATCTACAACTAGATTCACCTCATTAATCACTGACACAGGCTAATCCTGCCGCCGATAGAAGGGAAACTGGGAGAAATTCTTTGCTGCTCAGCTATGGAAACAGTGACCCAATTGCACCGCAGTGAATGTGCTGGGGAAAGCTGGACTTTACAGGCAGGTGGAAAAAGCAGATCCTAGAAACACCTGGAGCTCCCCACAGGACTGCTGCCACCAGGGTCAGGTGCTGAGCGACTCACAGTGCCCCCTCCCCTCCCATTACCTTCCAGCAGGGGGTGGCAGCACCCCTCACCCAATGCAGGGGAGAGGGCTGAGTGGATCTCTGCACCCTGAGCCCAGGGCACCCACTCTCTCTGCCCCACACATCGAATCTGGCCCTGCTGCAAAGTGACCCTAAGAACCAGCAATCTCCAGGACAGCAGGTTTGCCCTCAGAGCAGGGAATGTGTCCCCCATGCTGCTCTTAGGCCACTGGGTGCTCTGGAAACAAGAGGGCTCTGAGTGTAACCCAGGGGTCAGCAACCTTTCAGAAGTGCTGTGCCGAGTCTTCATTTATTCACTCTAATTCAAGGTTCCGCATGCCAGTGATACATTTTAATGTTTTTAGAAGGTCTCTTTCTATAAGTCTATAATATATAACCAACTATTGTTGTATGTAAAGTAAATAAGGTTTTTTAAAATGTTTAAGAAGCTTCATTTAAAATTAAATTAAAATGCAGAGCCCCCAAGACTGGTGGCCAGGACCTGGGCAGTGTGAGTGCCACTGAAAATCAGCTCGTGTGCCACCTTCGGCACACGTGCCATAGGTTGCCTACCCCTGGTGTAACCCATAGCAAGCGAAAACTATCTGGGGATGTAGCTCAGTGGTAGAGCACATACTTTGCATGTATGAGGTCCTGGGTTGGATCTCCAGGTTGATTTTTTCACCCTGCTGCTTTGCTCATGCCCAGAGGGGATGTGGCCCAGCAGTCTCCCTGCAGGAGTTTCAATCCTGCTCAATGAGGGGCAAGTGCCAACTGCATGGAAGGTCTGGGGGGTTTTTTGCTCCTAAGTCACCTCAGTACATGTAAGATTCCCACCCGCTGTGCTGCTTGGGACAAGGGTAGATGAGAAGGGCGAATCCTCCAGCACTGGAGGGAAAGGTCCCATCTGCACAGACTGAGAGGCAAGGAAACAGAGGGGCAGTCAGTGCTCAGAGAGGAGGGAGGTCAGTGATTTACACCCACCAGGGGACACTGTCTTTTGAAGGCGAGTGCAGCTGGCTTGGGATGGTGCTGACGATGGATAGAAAAAAGGCTGGAGTCAATGACTTATGAGACCACAGAAGTGGCAGGGGAATGACAGCCCCACAGAAGGTCCTGGGTGTTCAGATGCCCCAGTTATTGCACCCTGGCCTGTCACAGAGAGAGAAAAGACCCAGCGGGACCCAGCCCCCCTACAGTGATCCCATGGACAAGAACCTGGTTGGGAGTGGGGTGAAAGCTCCCTGTGGGCAAAGGGGAGCTGAAATCCCTCCGTGTGCTGGAATTTAAGCAATGGAAGCTTCAAACCCTGCACGGGTCTGGGCTGAGGTGCATCAGCAGAAGGTTGGGCTGGACAGGGGCGGCAGGTTTGTATAATTTTTGGTGGTGCCCAGAATGGGACCAAGTCCTGCCCCACCCCCACCCCCACCCCAGCTTTAGGCCGATTCTCCTGATTCCCCTGAATCGGGCCCCACCCCTAAGAGGGCCCCGTGCCCAAGCCCTGGTACTGCGTACTGGCAAGAGCTGGTGCGCTGTACCAGGGTGGCCCGGCTTCCCCAGGGGGCAATTTAAAGGGCCTGGGGCTCCCAGTAGGGGCTGGGGTAGGGCTGCGGGGTGCTGGGGGCTATTTAAAAAGTCCAGGGTTCCCATTACTTCTACCGCCCGGCCCTTTAAATAGCCCCCAGAGCCCTGCAGCTTCCCCAGGGCTCCCTCAGCTATTTACAGGGCCGGGGCGGTGGAAGCAGGGGAGCCCCGGGCCATTTAAATAGCCCCCAAGCCCCGGGCTGCTGCTGCTACCCCGGTGCTGACGGAGGGAGGAGGGGGCACTTACCGTACAGGGTGGGCTGTACCCTCTGTACCTGCACCCCCTGCCTGCAGCCAGCCCCTGCTGCACCCCCTGCCCTGACTGCCACCCCTCACCCCCTGCCCTGCCTGCACCAGCCCCTGCCTCCAGCCAGCCCCACACCCCCTGCCTGCAGCCAGCCCATCTCCAGCCAGCCCTGCACCCCCTGCCCTGCCTGCACCAGCCCATCTCCAGCCAGCCCTGCATCTCCTGCTCGCAGCCAGTCCCTGCTGCACCCCCTGCCTTGCCTCCAGCCCCTCACCCCCTGCCCTGCCTGCACCAGCCCCTACCTCCAGCCAGCCCCACACCCCCTGCCTGCAGCCAGCCCATCTCCAGCCAGCCCTGCACCCCCTGCCCTGCCTCCAGCCCCGCACCCCCTGCCCTGCCTGCACCAGCCCCTGCCTCCAGGCAGCCCCACACCCCCTGCCCACAGCCAGCCCATCTCCAGCCAGCCCTGCACCCCCTGCCCTGCCTGCACCAGCCCCTGCCCACAGCCAGCCCGTCTCCAGCCAGCCCCTGCTGCACACCCTGCCTGCACCAGCCCCACACCCCCTGCAGCCAGCCCTGCACCCCGTGCCCTGTCTCCAGCCAACCCCTGTCGTACCCCCTGCGGCCCTGCCTGAAGCCAGCCAGCTCCCCACACCCCGCTGCCCGCACCAGCCCTACACCACCGGCCCTGCAACTCCTGCCCTGCCTGCAGCCAGCCCCTGCTGCACCCCCCTGCCTGAAGCCAGCCAGCCCCGCACCCCTTGCCCTGCCTGCAGCCAGACCCTACCTCCAGTCAGCCACTGCACTGCCTCCAGCCAGCCCCATGTCCACTGGTGCCCTGCAGTTCCCAGGGCAGTAACCCTGCACACCTGCTTCAATGAGGGGGGCAGGGAGCAGCTGGAACCCACACATGTGCACACCGTAGGGTGACCAGACAGCAAGTGTGAAAAATCGGGACAGGGGGTGGGGGTTATTAGGATCCTATATAAGGAAAAGTCCCAAAAATTGGGACTGTCCCTATAAAATCAGGACATCTGGTCACCCTAGCACACCCCCAGGGAGTGGCGGGGACCCACACATGTAAAACGGAATTCGTTTCTAGTTCAGGCCCATCTTTTTAAAAAAGAACTTTAGGTAGGGTTAACATACACCCGTATTTTCCTGGACATGTCAGGCTTTTTGGTTCTTAAATCACTGTCTGGGAGGAATTTTTAAAATTTAAAAATTTAAAAATTCCTCCTGGGAAAATACGGACGCATGGTAACGCTATTGGTACAAAAAATACATACTGTGGCACATCCCTTAAATCAGAACTTTTTATAGGGAACCGGTTCCTAAGGAACGAAAGTCTTTTTTATATATACATATAAATATCTATATAATTTTTTTGTTATCCCTGCCGGGGCCCGGCTGAAAATGACTGCCCAGAGTTCGAGAACTGTCCCTGTTCTCATTGGACAGATGGGGAGAAGCCTGAAGTATAAAGAAGGGACGTGACCTTCCCAAGGGCCTACACAGCAAGGTGGTGGCAGAGCCAGAAAGAGAAGCCAACAGTCCTGACTCCTGTTCTAATGGACAAAAAAAAAAAAAAACCAGAGAAAGGGATAGAGCCCAGGAATCGAGATGGTGGGGAAATTTCATTGAAACCATTTCTGTCAGAAAATCCCCT
Organism: Mauremys mutica; assembly: GCF_020497125.1. Lineage (NCBI taxonomy): Eukaryota > Metazoa > Chordata > Testudines > Geoemydidae > Mauremys > Mauremys mutica. The sequence continues at coordinate 175,591 of NW_025423305.1, forward strand.
TCAGACTAAACCAGTTTGTTTCCCGAAATCAAAACAAGTGAGATGAAAGTTCTTTGCAAAAATATTTTGTTGCAAAACAAAAGCATCTCCTGTTTGTCACAGTGTGTTAAATTGTCTCCTCGCACACAAAGAGGAGACACTTAGATCTCAAACATTAGATAAGATGCTTCAGTCTGAGCTAAGTAATTGCTGCTCTTAACAATTTCAAAATAAAAAAATACAAATCAAATAGACTATTTCAGCTATTCTATTATGTCATAATCTGCTCTGAGTAAACGTGATAGGACACCGCATATTACGCACTACTCCTAGTGACACTCGCCAATGGATCCCCACCCACCATGAGGTAGGTAGGAGAGGATCATTATTATCCCTACTCGAAAGAGGAAGAAGCTAAGGCTGAGAAAGGAGAATTGACTTGTCTTAGGTCACACGGCCAGCCAGTGGCAGAGTTGGGAATAGGACCCAAGAGCCCTGATTTTCAAACTAACCATCGGATCTTGAATTTCAGACACTGAATGACCTGAATAAAGTGCTCTCAGATGAGCTCCAGACCAACAACAGTGCACAATAAATATTCAGCAAGTACTTGAGGCGAACTGCAATGTTAGAGAGAATCATGAACTGCTCAGAGACAATTAATGCAGAGGAGCAGCAAAATTCATCAAACATATGACTGGTTATGACTTATTTCCTTGGTCTTAAAAGAGAACAACAAGGACCTGAGTCTCCTCCCTGTCAATAACCCCCTGCTCAGCCAATCAGGTTAGAGACTGAGGACAGGAGGCTGAGGGTTCTCGCCCAAAGGATGGCCCAGGTCACTGGTGGGGATCACTGCCCGAGCACTATTTCAGCCCCACATTTTCGGGTGGACCACCCACAGTGGGAGCTGCAGAGCATTCCCCTGAGACAGATACGCACACCCTTCCTGGTGCTGGGAGGGGAACAGGAGAAAGGACAAAAGAAGCAAGAGACAAAGAGAAAGGAGGAAGGGATGGATGGAGGAAAAGGTGAAACCAAAAGGACAAACCCTAATGACCCCAGTGATTCTAAGGGACAAAATCCCAGGTGCGCAATAAAATTCTGCCTCCTTAAGCTCGTGTTTTCCATGCCTAGAATTCAACTGTCACCAGATGGATCAGACTGAACAGGTTTCAAACCCCAAGGAGGCTCTTACCTTCTAAACAGGGACGGCTGTTTTCTAGTAAAATCAGGAAAAGGGAAGGAGAAAACTCGAAAGAGGTTCCTCCTGGCGCTCACGTACGTGAACCCGAATACTCTCTCAGTCCTCAAAGAGAGACCTAGAGAAGGAGACTTGCTGAAGCAAAGCCACAGGGGTGTCTGAGGTTTCCCTGGCCCGTCGCCCCTGTCCTGCCTGGCTGATGTCAGCATCTCTCTGTGAGGTCACCACCTCCCCACCACCTTTGACCAATAGTCTGAGGTCCTGCAAAAAGCCTTTGTGATGTCACTGCCACACCCCTCCCTTGCTGTGCTAATGTCCTGCCCCTGGCCAGGCACTTTGGAGGTTTGAGCTACTCCCTGTGGATCACCCCACTCAAGGAGCATTCGTTCTAGGCAGCAAGCCGGCTAGACAGGAAAACATCAAACGCTGCTCCCAATGCTACACTCAGTTTTTCAGAAATTAGTCGACTTTATGGCCAGAAGAGACCATTAGAGCATCTAATCTGACCCCCTGCATATCACAGGCCTCCTGTATGACACAAGAGCTACTTTTGGGGCAAACACATTCCAGAAAGGCATCTAGTCTCCATTAGATGACATCAGGAGATGGAGAATCCACCACTTTCCTTGGTAGCTTGTTCCTGTGGTGAATCATCCTCGCTGTTGAATATTTGTGTCTTATTTCTAATATGAATTTGTCTCTTTTCACCTTCCAGCCACTGGGTCTTGTTATGCCTTTCTCTGCTAGATTCAAGAGCCCTTTAATACCCAATCTTTTCTCTCCATTAAGGCCTTTCAACACTTCAATGAAGTCACCTTTCAATCTTCTTTTGATAAGCTAAACAGGTTGAGCTCGTTTAATAGCTCACTAGAAGGCATTTTTCTCCAGCCCTCAGAACACTTCGTGGCTCTTTGGCCATCAGACTCCTGAACTGCAGCTGGATGTGGCTCTTGTTCTTCTGCACAGCATAGCTCCTGGAGAAGAGGGATCTGCGAATGTACATTCGTATGATACCTTTGGTTAACTGATGAAAACATAAACTAGACACTTAGAGGATTGGAACTGATTTCAGTGGATGGACAGCTTTGCTAGGTTTTTGTGCATTTGGACAGCAAAATGTTGAGTGTTTACATTGATATCAAGCACCCCTGTAGAGAGGAGCCCCTGAACAGAATGGAGAATGGAAATGAAAATGTTTTCCTTTTTTTTTAAAAAAGAAAGAGGGTTATAAGAGAACACGCAGGTTTGAACTGAGGACTACTTAAACTGCAGTTTAGCACTCTACCATTGAGCAATATCCCCATGACAACAGAATCATGATGTCCAGCACTTTGAAGGACAGACCCTGCTTCATCGAGGCCCTTTGCCATTCCCAGACCACAGGTGGTTTTAAAAATGGGGTTTGATTAAACTTCTTAAATGTGGTAAACACCACAGCTTGCACACCCACCGATATAGCTTCTCCCACTGACATAGCTGCCACCTCTTGGGAAGTGGATTAACTGCACCCACAGGAAAACTCTCTCCCCTCAGTATAGAGGAGTGGTTCTCAAACTGTGTCAGGACCCCAAAGTGGGATGTGACCCTGTTTTAATGGGGTCACCAGAGCTGGCATTAGACTTGTTGGTGCCTGGGGCTGAAACCAAAAGTCTGAGCCCCACCACCCAGGGCTGAATCCCTCAAGCTCTGGTTTTGCCCTCCCCCAACTGGGGCAGGGCTCAGGCTTTGTCTCCTCTGCCTGTGCCCAGTGTAGAGGGGCTTGGTGCGTCTTTCTAGGGTCAGGTAGTAAGTTGGTTTTTTTTGGCAGAAGGGGGTTGCAGCGAAAGGAAGTTTGAGAAACCCTGGCATAGAGCCTCTGAGTATGTCTAGACTTGGCTCCCTGTGGCAAACCAGACACTGAAAGTGCAGCCATGGAGACACCACACACCAGCCTTGCCTAACAGGCAAGAATCAAACCTCCACAGACAAATGCCCGTTGTTTTGTAACCCATCTCCCTCAGCCCTCAGCCACCACCACTTAACAAAGGGGCTTTTCTACACGATGGTTCTGGTCTCACTGAAGGGTCATTTCCAGTTGTTTGCTCAGACCAGCGTTAGGGGAAATGGTGCCCTGGGCAAAGCTTGTACTTTGGCACTTCCCCATTGCCCCTGGATGATTCCCACTCCTCCTTTACCGCTAGCTCCTGCACCCCCAACCCTTGCACCTCCTTCACCCCTAACTCCTGCCCCCTCCTGTGCCCCCTTTGCCCTTAACTCCCTGGGCCACCAGCCATTGCCCCTCTCCTGCAGCCCCTTCACATGGTTCCAGTGCTGGGGGCCCCACACTTGTTCTCCCTTTCCCTGGGCTTTGGCATCACTAGCCCCTGATTAGCAAGTAGGGTTCAGTGGTCCCCAAAATGTGGGGCATGACTCCTAGGGGGACACAGAGGAACATTTATGGAGTCAATGAAATCAATTGAGCTTTTTCAGTCTCTCACTGTAGACATTTCCCTTGTTTTTAAAGGCAAAAATCCTGATCTTTCCGACGGGAGCTGCTGCTTCAATGTTTAGTTTGGGGAGGGATTTGGCTGCACTCAGAGATCTGCCAGCGGGTTACAATCTGCGATCCGAAGGGTCGAACACAAACAGCGTTTAGATAGGACCGTCAGTGCCGCCCCCTTGTGGCCAAAGATCAGAATTGACCAGCAGAGTTTACAGCTGGAGCCTGGGATGCTCCTGAACAAACTGGGCCCAAAGCCTCTCGCGTGGGACCCTCGCTGTGCGGTAGGAGGCGGAGGGAAGCTGATTGTCAGGGCTCAGGGCAGCTCCCTGCCATGCTGAGCCGGTGTCTGTGCTAAGCTCGGCATCAATCAGGTGATTCTGGGCAGTTCGGGGTCCCCGGGCTCCCACAGGAGGGTGAAGCAGGTCACCCCTGGAGCAGGTTAAAGCTGCAGGGTGACAGTGGGGTTGCTGCCCCTGTGAACAGCTGCTGTAGCACCACCTGGGCAGGACAGGGAGAGTCAGTTATACCCTCCCCCAGCCTGTATCGGGGGATGGGAGCACTCACACCCTGGGGACCCACCCACCAGAGATCTACTGGGGGGGAGAGTGGCACCCACACACCCAGGATGTTGTGGGGGGGGACAAGGGCATCCACACTCCGGGATCCTCTGCAGAGGGACGGACACCCACACAGCCAGGATTCTGTCTGGGGGGCAGAGGTACCCGGACACCTGGGTGGGGGAAGGGGGCACCGAAACAGCCGGGATCTTACCTGGCAGGACAGCGGCACCTGCAGCTCGACATGAGACGGGGACGGGGGAAGCAGGAGCATTTCCCAGTCCCAGGCTGTCCCCATCTGGCCAAGGCACAGAGCTCACAAGCAGAGTTTAAAGCTCCAGCTGCCAGGCCACAAAACAAGCCGGGCTCTGTGGCTGGCGCCTGTCATCCCAGCTCCTGGGGAGACTGAGGCCGGCGGATTGCTTGAGCTCAGGAGTTCTGGGCTGTAAGGGGCTGTGCTGATCAGGTGTCCGCACTAAGTTCAGCATCAATATGGTGATCCCGGGGAAGCTTGGGGTCCCCTGGTTGCCTAAGGAGGGGTGAACCGGCCCAGGTTGGAAACAGAGCAGGTCAAAACTCTTGTGCTGATCAGTAGTGGGATCGCACCTGTGAATAGCCCCTGCTGCGTAGCCTGGGCAAGACAGTGAGACACGGTCTCTTTTTACAGGTTTCAGAGTAGCAGCCGTGTTAGTCTGTATCCGCAAAAAGAACAGGAGTACTTGTGGCACCTTAAAGACTAACAAATTTATTTTAGCATGAGCTTTCGTGAGCTGCAGCTCACTTCTTCGGATGCATAGACACCCCTACCCCGCAGAGCCTGGCTGGGGGGATGGGAGCACCCACAGGATGGGGATTCTGACTTGGGGGGAGGGACACCCCCTGCAACACAGATCTTGAAAATAGAAACAGCGACACCCACACACCACAGATCCTGGATGGGGTCAGGGGAACCACACACGGGAGCTAGTTCATGGGGTGGGGGACACACCCTTATGCTCCGTTGCACCATTCTTAATGAGAAGAACGGGGGCATCCACACAACACGGATCCTTAACGGGCGGGGGGTCACCCACACACTCCACTATTAACCAGGAGGGACAGGGGCACCAGACACCCCCAGTAACATGGGGAACACCGACATCCACCAGATCCCTCATGGGGAGTAAGACAGAGGGGATTGTAATGGGGCCCGGCGCACCAACGCACCGGGGATTGTTAAGGGTTGAAGGGACAGGGACACCCACACACACTGAGATCACGGCCTTGAAGGAACGTAAACCCTCCACAGAAGGACCTGGTCTGTTCCATGATGGCAGCCCAGCCTGGGTGAGTCAAAGTCTCTTTTTATACAGGCACGCCCCAGAGATCCTGACTAGGGGAGAGAGACACCCACCCCCCAGAGATCCTTAATGGTCTAGGGTGCACCCACACACCAGGGATTCTTATGGGTGGGAGGAATGGAGACAGCCAGACACACTGAGATCACTTCCTCCCAGGAGCCTGGGCCAGACAGGGAGACACAGTTCCCCTTTACAGATCTGCCAGACAACCTTCCTCCCACCCCCTCCACACAATGTTCTTATCTGGAGGTGAAGCCAGGGAAACCACATGGAGGATTCTTATCTGGGGAACTGGGGGACCCACTTACTACCAGAGATTCTTAAGGGCAGGAGGAACAGGGACTCCCAGCTCTGCAGCATGGGGGTGGGTCGCCTGCTGGGATCATCGGGGCATATTTCACCTTGTCAGCTCCCTGCCATTGCCTTGGGGGACCCTTGTTCGCTGCCTCTGGCATCCAGTTTAGCCTCCTTCCTGAGGGCTGAAACGCTTTGATCTGTCTAAGGTCTGTGGGATCAATGTGTGTCATGGTGCAATTCTGTGTTATTCGGGGCTCAGACTAGCTGAGCTAATGGCCCCTTCTGCCCTTAAACACCATGAAAACATTTCCCTGGTTTCTCCTTGCGCCTGACAGACACCACGGTGAGGGGCCCAATAGAAGATCCTGGACACAGCGCTCTGGCTCTTACTTTACTTGGGGACGTCAGCGCTTTCCTAGCAAAGCTGCTGCTAAAGCACTGGATTTGGGGAACTGTTCGGCTCCGATTCAGAGATCTGCCTGCGGGCTGTGAACCTGCCACGAGGAGCGGGAAACGCAACCAGCAACGGGAGGCGTTGGCTGAGCTCCACGCTGCCCCCGTGTGGCCAAAGCTTGGAACTGAGCAGCGGAGTTTAAAGCTGGCGCTGGGAGGGACCTGAACACACGGGGCACGAAGGCTCCTGCGTGTAACACTTGTTGGGTGGGCAGCTGGGCGTAGCTGATTGCCAGGGTTCAGGGCTGCAACCCGGGGTGCTGAGCAGGTGTCTGTGCTCAGGTTGGCCTCGCTATGATGGTTTCTGGAAAGTTTGGGGTCACCAGTCTCCCTAAAGAGAGAGGAGCCAGGTCAGCCCATGAAAGGAGGCCGGCAAAACTCTGGTACCAATTGGCCGTGGGACTGCCCCTGTGAAGAGCCACGGCAGCCCCGCCAGGGAGAGCCGGTCTCTCTTTATGCAGCGCCCCCCCCCCCGCCACCATTCCTCAGGATGAGGGTTGTGCTCAAAGATCTGTGCCCCGTGTTTTCACCTCCATGTGAAGCGCACAGTGCAAATAACCCTCAGCGCATCAGCTCAGTTCCAGGATCCACTTCCACCGGCTCATGCAAGATGGTGCAGAGGAGCCCCTGGGTGGCTGTGGGCCTGGGGAGGATGGCTTTTGATTTTTCGGCTTGACTGCTACGGGCAGCAAGGCCAAAAGTCAGATGGCCGACTCTCCCGTCCACCACACTCATCAGGAGCCCTTAGTCGACAGGCTCGGAGAATGCGGGCAGCGTCCCCCGCTACCTCTCGCATGCAAAGCGAGCGCTCCGCCGCTTGAGCTAATTCCCCGCAGCTGGCCTGACTCTCAGGCACCGAGCAAAAAAAGGCAAGAGCTCTGTGGCCTTAAGCAGAACACAGCCTGAAATGGGGGCGGGGCACTACCCAGAGCTGGGGAAGGGGGTCCGAGTCCCAGCCACGCTCCTCCGCACAAACACCAACGCTCCCTCCCTGGAGTGTGTCTGGGCTGAGAGTTAGCCCCTGAAACAAGCACCAAGCTTCAGAAGACAACGCAGGGATAGATCACTTGACGATTGCCGGCTCTGGCCATTGCCTCTGAAGCGCCTGGCATCGGTTACTGTCAGAAGACGGGATAGTGGCCTAGCTGGACCATCGGTCTCACCCAGGAGGGCCGTTCCTATCTTCACCACTTTCCTCTAACCCAAGCAAAGCCCGGAGCAGGCCCAGCTCAGCAACTCTAGCAGACTCCCTGGCCCCTGGCCCAGCATACAGCAAAGCGACCCTGCCTCCACCAGGATAGACAGCCACCGACTCCCTCTTCCAGACCAACGCAGCCCTTCCCCGCTTTGGCTGTCTCCAAGCTGTCTGCGTGCTCTGCTCTGCTCCACGGCTGCCATGCTGCCTGAGATCAGGAGGCTGCGAGGTCTCACGGTCTCAGCTGAGCTGGTTTCGCGTGCCACCCCGCCCATCTCCTCATTCCCTTCATGGACCCCTGGGATGTGAGTAATTCTGTATTTGAGTGGCTCTCCCTCCCGGCCAATGAGCTTGGCGTAGACTAGCAGGGAGGGAGGAGGAAAGGGATTGTGCTCCAGTGAGAGCTCAGAAAGAAAGGTGCAGGTCCCCCACTAGAGCCCAGCCCAGCCCAGCAGAGCAGAGCAGAGCAGGCTGGAGAATGTGTGTATGGGTCTGACTACTTCTCCCCTGCTCTTCCATTTGAGCTAACTTCCCCCAGCTGTCTCCAGCCTCCCAGTCAGCGCAAGGGGGAGAAGGGCCGGGGAGGAAGAGCTTTGTGCTCCGCAAGGGCTGGCTTTCTGGGAGGCCAAGCGGGGAGAGGGATGGAGGCCACTGGAGGAGCTGAGCCGGCTGACTGTCCATGGCTTCTAAAAGAAGGGCAAGAGAAGGTCCTGGGGCTACCTTGCCGCTGGAGAATGCGGGCATTGATCCCGCTGCCTCTCGCATGCAAAGCGAGCGCTCTACCACTTGAGCTAATTCCCCTACCTTGGCAGATGGTGTCTCGATCCATCCATTCGATAACGGAGGCCACATCGTTCCCCGCGCCAGCCAGTGACTCCTTCCAAAAGGGTCAGGCAGACAGGCCTTGCCGTTGGCCGGCTAGCTCAGTTGGTTAGAGCGTGGTGCTAATAACGCCAAGGTCATGGGTTCAAGCCCCATGCTGGCCACTCCAGGAGGGAGAGGGTGGCTACTGCTCTTTTGGCTGACTGCTAGGGGTGTCAGAGGCCAAAACCAGGTGGGCCGGGAGCGGGCAAGAGCCCTGCTGGGCGCAGGCGCCGGGCAGGACCAGGCTCCGGACACCTCCTTGGGCTCCTCGCTCCACCTGCTGCCTGAAAGGAACTTGGAGATGGGTGAGCCCGGCCGGCTGCCTTCCAGGCTCATAGGAGGCCAGGCTTGAGCTGCCCGCCCGCGAAGCCAAAATCGCAGGCCTGCCGGCTCGCCCCCAGTGTCCACAGAGGGTTGACCTGATGGCCCGAATTCTTGCCGGCCGCCAGCTCCACCCAAATGTACCCGACGCCGGATCACGCTCCCCAGCCCAAGCCACAGAGGAAGGCTTAATACTCGGCACCCCAACCTAGGGGAGAGGCTTCACACTCCGCCGGCGCAGGGTGACCTTTGGGACTTCCCTGGACACCATCCTCCCACCGCCCACAGCCAGACCCCCCAAGCCCACCCCTCCGACAGGAAGGAGCAGGAGGACCACTCCGCCCAGGGGCACCACCACTTGAAGTCAGCTTCACTTGCTTTCTCTTCTACCCCTTTCCTCCCAAGTTATGCGCGCCTCACGGGAGCCGGCCCTGGGAAGACGCAGGCACCGCACTCTGACTGGCGCAAGCCAAACGCCCACACCGAGAGTTTAGCACGGGCTCTTGAGGCACTGGAGGAACCCCATGCAGACACACTGAGGGAGCTAAGCTTTACGGCCAAGGGCCCTACCTGTGCAGAAAGCCAACTTGCTTGTGAAAAAGACTCCTCTTTCGGCTCCCCTTCCAAACTTCCAAATGCCTCCAAATGGGAAAACACACACACTGTAACACCCAAACGGTCCTAACGCTGGGGCCAGGCGAAAAAGAAAAGCAAGGAAAAGATTTCTAAATGGCCACCCTGCCAGAGTCATACAGTTCCACAAGTGAAACCCGTGGGAGGGACATTACACAGAAAAGGGGAATGGAAAGCTGCCCAAATTGAGATGCTGTGGAAAGCTACAGCCCCATCGCTACTCCTACTCTGCACACTTCTTGCAACAGCTGATGAACGGCCAGGTGCTTTTCGCATCCAAGCCTACACCAGGGGAAGACCTTGAGAAGTTTCCCGTGGCTTGCCTGGTTCAGCTGGTCAGAGTGCGGCACTAGTGGAGGCAAGATGGTGCAGAGGAGCCCCTGGGTGGCTGTGGGCCTGGGGAGGATGGCTTTTAATTTTTCGGCCTGACCGCTACGGGCAGCAAGGCCAAAAGTCAGATGGCCGAATTTCCCGTCCACCACGCTCATCAGGAGCCCTTAGTCGACAGGCTGGGAGAATGCGGGCATCGCCCCGTCATATGTTTATTCCCCACTTCGAACTTTAGCATCCACAAGATGGGGACCTGCATGGGCCCCACTCAACTTAAATCCTAGTTTAGATCTGGTAAAGCTGCCACCCTCTAGAAGTTCCATTGTCTAGCAATCGCCCTGTTCCCCCAAACCTTCCCTGGGGAACACAGATCCAAACTCCTTGACTCTTAACCCTAAGGGAAATAAACCATTCCCCCACCTTCTTCCCCCTCTCCTAGTTGTTGGGAAAGATACCTTGATTCAAACTCCTTGAATCAAACAAAGAAGGATTCACTTTTCCCCCTCCACTTCCCCTGAAAATCCAAACAAGGGAAGAAATCAATCAGGTTCTAAAAAGAAAAGGATTTTATTAAAAGAAAGAAAGAAAGTACATTATCTCTGTAACACCAGGATGGAAAAACCACGAGGCGTGCTGCAGGATAGCCCCTCCCCACCAAAAAGCAAGGCCGTGACCCGGATTCGAACCGAGGTTGCTGCGGCCACGGCGCAGAGTACTAACCACTATACGATCACGGCCAGGCGCTGGGGGTATGGGAAGCAGCACACTGGAAAATGCTCAGCTCTGTGCTCTCGGGGCGGCCACCTACCTCGCCGGCGGCCACAGGTCTTTCTCAAGTCTCCCCATTACAGTCACAGGTCAAATGCTGAGCAAAGGAAAAAAGACAGGAAGCCAATCCCATGCCTGTCCCTTTTTCTGTCTTCCTCCACCCCTGGACCAAGTCCCTCCCCGTTTGTCTGGGCCATTGTCCTCATGCCCCTGGCCAGCCTATTTCCCTTTGCCGCTCTGAAACGTGCCACACGTGCAGGCCCCGAAGCTGGGCCCGGGGGCGGAAGGCCAGGGAGAGGCTTTGGCTAGGGCCAGCATGTCCTTGCGAGGTAATTGTCTCTCTGGAGGTGAAAGTCATCAGTGCGGGCTGTGAAGGGAAGTGGCCGTAGAAGGACAATGGAAGGCATGGGGTGGGCAGGCCAGGGATTTCTTTGTTCCCCCCTTGAAAAGGGGTCACCCTCCCCACCAGCGAATCAAACCCCGGTCTCCCGCGTGACAGGCGCGGATACTCACCACTATACTAACGAGGAAAGGGGCACGGTGAGTGGCCCCAGCTCCCACAGACCAGCTATGGTCAGCGTACACCTTCCCTTCAACGCGCACTGGACGGACATTCCAAACACAGCCCTTTCCAGGAGGGAACGCGCTGCTTTTGGACCCTGGAGCCCAGCAAGAAGTCCTGGGACTCTTTTTCTGACGGATGGACCCCACTGACTTGCCTTTACCAAGCAGAAACCAAGGACCGGCTGATGGCTCTCTTTGCAAACGGACGCCATCAGACTGAGCCACGAGGCGTGCTGCAGGATAGCCCCTCCCCACCAAAAATTAATGCCGTGACCCAGATTCGAACGGAGGTTGCTGCGGCCACGGCGCAGAATACTAACCACTGTACGATCACGGGCAGGCGCTGGGCGAACAGGCAGCAGCCCAGCAGAAAATGCTCAGCTCTGCGCTCTCGGGGCGGCCACCTACCTCGCCGGCAGCCACAGGTATTTCTCAAGTCTCCCCATTACAGTCACAGGTAAAATGCTGAGCAAAGGAAAAATAGAGGAAGCCAATCCCATGCCTGTCCCTTTTTCTGTCTTCCTCCACCCCTGGACCAAGTCCCTCCCCGTTTGTCTGGGCCATTGTCCTCATGGCCCTGGTCAGCCTATTTCCCTTTGCCGCTCTGAAACGTGCCCCCACGTGCAAGCCCCGGGGGAGGCTTTGGCTAGGGCCAGCGTGTCCTTGCGAGGTAATTGTCTCTCTGGAGGTGAAAGTCATCAGTGCGGGGTGCGAAGGGAAGTGGCTGTAGAAGGAGAATGCAAGGCATGTGGTGGGCAGGCCAGGGATTTCTTTGTCCCCCCTTCAAAAGGGGTCACCCTCCCCATCAGGGAATCGAACCCCGGTCTCCCACGTGACAGGCAGGGATACTCACCACTATACTAATGAGGAAAGGGGCACGGTGAGTGGCCCCAGCTCCCACAGACCAGCCTTGGTCAGTGTACACCTACACCGTCGCATGGGCCCCAGCAGGCAACAACACCCCTGGCCCTCTTCTGCTTCCCAAAGGCTTTGGCCGCAGCAACAGCCCTGGGAAAAGCCCTGGCCCTCCTCACCTGCCCTTGCCCAGCAGGACGCCTTTCGGGGCCTACACCGCTCCTCACACAACACCCACCTGGGACCTTGCCCTCACCTACCAGCTCAGCAGCACCTTTTTTCCTCTCAAAACCTCCTCTTGCCACCCTCCCCCTTCCACACTTCACACTCACCTCATCACAAACTCACCCACGGCCCCTTTGGCTTCTCAAGCGCCTCTGGCGGGACGCAGCTTCCCAGGCACGCAGATCCGGCTGATGGCTCCCAAGTGTGCAAGTCCGTCCCCGCAGAGCTGCCCCATAGGGTGACCTTGAAGAAACTGTGGAAAACGGGACAGGGGTGGGGGGGTAATAGGCTCCTATATAAGAAAAAGTCCTCCCGGACCTGCCTGTCCCTTTAAACATGGGACATCTGGTCACCCTGGAGCAGCCCCACACTCCTGCTCCCCGGTTGGTGCGTTTGTAACCCGGGGGCTGAAGCCGACGCGAGAAAGGGAATTGAGCGAGCTCGGAGCTCTCCGGCGCCACCTGCTGGGAGCAGAGGGAAATGACTGAGCAGCGTCCTGGCTAATTTAAATATCACCTGGTTCTCTGCTGGGTGGCTCCACGGCAGAGCTCGGGTGTGGCCTGAGTGTGGCAGCACCTTATTTGCATATATTAAAAGTGGCAGTTTGGGGCCATTGGGGTAAAATATGAGTAAGTTTTGGGGTTGGGCCCCACATGTTTAGTGCAGGCTGTGGAGAGCCGGGCTGAGCAGAGCCTGCCCCAACGGGGTGTGTGGTCACCCTGAGCTGGGAGCGTGTGGCCAGACATGGGGAAGGGGCTGCGGGAGAAGCTTGGGTGTAAGAAGCAGAAAGTGTGTCCTTTCTTTTTTGGTGTCTGGGGGAGGTTCTTGTTATCTAATGAAGAGCAGTGGTGGGGGAGGGGAATTGAGACTCTGCTTTGGGGGTTGCTGTGGGGTGTGACATGAGCCACCTGGTGCTGGTTGCTGCTGTGGGGCATAGGACAGGTGGGGGGTGGGGGGGCTGTTTGGGGGCTTGAGATGAGGGGCGGTTCCTGGTTGGCTGGTGCCAGCCTGCCTAGTGTTTTTTGACAGCTAATCACCCATTGGCCCTCGCGTGGGGTGGGTCTCTGAAAGCTGGTCTCCCATTGGGCCCTCCCCAACTGACGTTTCTGACAGGCTCATCTCCCATTGGTGACGTTGTCTGACAGCGATGCAGGGCGGAGCCGCCAGGGCCTTGTGTGCTCAGAGCTCAGCGCCGCCCGCGAGAAGTGGCGCGAGGCCGCGCGGGGCCCGGTCCCGCTGCCGGGCAGAGGAACCGAGACCGCAGCAGCGGCGCCGCCTCCCGCCTCGCGAGAAGCCGCAGCACCGGGGGGGTCACAGGGCGTGAGGTGCTTCCGCGCGCGGCTGTTTTCTGCCGGTCGCGGGGTGACGGGTCCTGCCCGGGGCGGCCGGGGGCCGCGGGGTCCCGATGGCAGCTGGGGGCTCTGGCGTCCGTCCGCCCGCGGCGGCTGGGAGCTACGGGGCCACCTGCACTGGCCGAGGGCTGCGGCTTCTCCCCCCCCCCGCCCCGGTGACTGGGAGCTCCGGGCTCTGCCTGCGGTGTCTGAGCGCTGGGGGCTCCTCTCCTGCCCGGGGCGGCCGGGAGCTCCCGGGGCTTCGGCGCTGCAGGGTCTATTAGCAATGACGTGGGGCTGCAGGGTCCTCCCGCCATCAAGGCCTGTTGGGAAATCCTGGGTCCATCCGCAGCAGTGGGGTGGGGCTGTGGGGGCTCCCCGGCCACCCATGGCTGCTGGGAGCTCCAGGGTCTGCCTGCGGGAGCTGTGGGGAGACGAGGGGTTTGGAGTGGAGGAGGGGGCTGCAGTGTGGGGCTGAGGGATTCGCAGTGCAGGAGGGGGCTGTGAGTTGAGACAGGGGGTTGGGGTCCAGGATGTGGTGATGGCTCTGGGGTGAGGACAGGGATGAGGGGTTCCAGGTGTGGGAGGAAGCTCTGGGCTGGGGCAGGAGGTTGAAGTGCAGAGGGGTGAGGGCTCTGGGGTGCAAGAGGGGGCTCTGGGTTTCGGGGGGTTCAGGGCTGGGGAAAGGGGTTGGGGTGCAGACTTACCTCAGGCGGCTCCTAGTCAGCGGTGCAGCAGGGGGGACCTACTGGCCACTTCCAGGGCACAGTGCGGTGCCCTAGGACACGTAGGGACCAGCCTGCCTGAGCCCCGCAGCACCGCTGACCGGACTTTATAACCCAGTCACCCCACTGGGAGCTCCAGGGTCCCCCTGTCCCATGTGGTGGCTGGGAGCTCTGGGATCCACTCACAGCAGCTGGGAGCTGTGGGGTCCATCCGTGGTGGCATGGGCCTGTGGGAGCCCCTTCCGACACTGGTGGCTGATAGCTGTGAGGCCCCCACCGGCCGACAGCTCCAGTCTTGCTGCCCCAGGGCTGAGGTGGAAAATGTCACTGAGATCTCTGAAAGTCACAGTTTCTGTGACGCCATTTATATAATCTTAGCCTTAATAGTTGTTGACTGTCTCTCTCAATCTAGAGGTCTGCTCTAGCGCGGATGGGACAGGGAAGACAGAGGCTCACCCCCCAGCACAGGTTTGGGCAGAAATGGCTCTTGGGCTATTTGCTGTGCATGCAGAGGACTTGTCCAGGCAGGTGGAGCAGCTCAGCCAGATGAGGAGCTGGAAGAAGGAGACCGGAGCAGCCTGGACATCCCACTTTTTCTCCACAGCCACTGCCTATCAGCAGGATTCCTCCTTCTCCTCCTCAGTGAGACCAAATCTAAGCACCTAGACAGCTGGTCTGTCCGCTGCACCCCAATCCCTCATGCCTGAGCCTCCCTGCCAAAGTCCTGTACCTGGCTCCAGAGAATTGTCTCACATCTCGCTGGGAACTCGACTTCTTGTGCCCAGAGAGTCTCGGCCCCATTCAGTAGAGGACCTGAGAAACACAGTGTCTGCCTTTTCCAAATCAGTGCTTGGAAAGGTTTTGTTCCTGTGACCACATGGCCTAATGGATAAGTTGTCTGACTTTGGGTCAGGCGATTGAGGGTTCAAGTCTCTTCATGGTTGTGTTGGTGTAGTTTTACCTTTATGCTGAAAGTCCTGCTCCCTTCAGGGCTGGAACCTCTTCTTGGCCGCTCAGGCCAATGCTCTGGCTTCAGCTAGAGCCCCAGGAAGGAGTTGGGGGGTGGGTGTCACAAAGGCTGGGGCATGAGCCCCAGGTGCTTCCAGTCTCACCTTTGCCCTTCCTGACTTGCCAAAGAAAATGGGCAGCTGCCCGGGCTAGAGTGTGGAGCAGTTTCCCTCTTCCAAGTGTGCACCTGTCCCTGTGCTGGACGGTACTTGCTAAATAGCACCTTGGGAGCCTGGGTGTTTCTCTGCTTCTCGCCAGCTGGGGAAAAGCCTCTTGGGGTAAAATCTCCTGCCCCACTGCCAAAGTGAGCACCGTGAGTGGGAACGGTAAGAGGCCCCACCAGGGGGGCTGGCCCTGCTTTCCTACCATCTTCTGATGTTGGCCACAAAGCAGCAGCAGCTGGCTGTGGGTGGTTTTCAGTGGGTGTTCGGCATGCCAGGGAGCAGGGAGCAGCCTGGCTGGGTGTCTCTGTGGCTGTCTGCTGGCCACGCATAGGCATGGTTCTCCCCTCCTCTTGCCCTGCCCTTGGTTGCTCTGTGGCTTTTAAGCCGTCCCTTGGAGCTGTCAGCACCAGCCGCCTCTGTCCTAGGTGCCCAGAGGAGGAGAGGTGCTGGGCTCCAGCCTGGGACTCTTCCTCCCTCCTGCCTTTTCCTGACTATGAAATCTGACCCTGACACCCCTTTCTTCAAGTGCCATGTGGGCAAGAGAAAAAGTGTGGTAGAAAGCACAAGGGCCAAACGTGTGGGCATCAAAAATCCCAAACACCCAGTCAAACCATAGCCACTTCTAGACCCCATTCCAACCAAAGACCTGGCTCCAGGGGGTATGAGTCACTCAGCACAAGGTAAACAACTCATTTTCATACAGCTGGAGATAGGAAAGCACTTGGATCTCCAGGGATTTACCACAAGGTCCCACTGAGATTTGAACTCAGATTTCAGCATGCCAACCATTACACCATGGGCCCAGCCTGTGCTAGTTTCTCTGAACATTGGTGACCCTATCATAGAATACCAGGATTGGAAGGGACCTCAGGAGGTATCTAGTCCAACCCCCTACTCAAAGCAGGGCCAATCCACAGACAGATTGTTATCCTAGATCCCTACATGGCCCTCTCAAGGACTGAGCTCACACACCTGGGTTTAGCAGGCCAATACTCAAACCACTGAGCTCTCCCTCCCTCACAGGCCCAGCTTGTGTAAGGGGACTGTTGGCCCTTTACTAAAACTGAGTGGGGTTTTTTGGTTGGCTAGTTCCCAGTCCCAATAGAAGGGGGAAGGGCCAATGGGAAATCAGGACCTGGAGACTGACAGGCCCCTGGGGCAATGGTCACCAACTGGTAGGGAACAAGTTAGAATTTGTTAATGAGTAAAATTCCTGGTGAAAATTGGCAAAGCTGTGGAGAGTTTGAAATGTTCCAGTGAATTTACACATGAAGATACAAACAGAGAGACAAACAGAGAGAAAGAGACCATCACAGACTGCACAGGCCCACACAGACATAAACAAAACCCAAACCCACACAGCACACAGAGCCATAGACACACAAGGGAAAGCCACACAAAACATAGAACAAATCCACACCAAAAAATACAGCAAAAGCCCACAACAGGAAAGCACAAAAACCACATACCAGAATACATAGCAAAAAACAATCTGCATGCAAAAGTCATACACCCACACACAAAACTATATGGCATCCACAAAAATCACACAGGACCCACATGCACATCAACATGACAGACAACAAAAAACCCCCAACATACAGAAAGCCAGGCAGGGTTTGAGTCTCACAGCGAAGAGGGTGAGCACACAGGTGGTTTGGGGAGCAAAGACTGAGGGGGAGTCGGGGGCAGTGCTCTGGGCTCTGCTCGACCCCTCCTGACACAGGCGGCTGGTGGAGAGCAGAGCCTGGTAGATCTGTGGAATCTGCCCTGCTCTCTGTAAAGCAAGGGGACCTCGGTGTCTTCTGAGCTGCAACTGTATTTTCTGCAGGGCAAAATGATTGGCAGAAGCCATTTGCTTAAAGGAAACTAGTGCTGTAGATGAAGTTTGAACTCACAACCTCAGCATGACTCCTCTCAGCACTGCTCTGTAAGTACTGGACACTAACTCATTGCACCCCTGGACCCTGCTTTCAGGAGCTTGTCTCCATGTTTCATGGATGGATTAGTGGAGGGGGGGGGTTGCATTAGCTAAAACAAATCCATATTAAAGGCTGCAGGATGGCAGCAGCAGAGGTGGGGAGCCTCCTTCCATGTGATAGAGCTGGTTCCCCCTTCCGTTGCTGAGGGGAAGGTTGGTGCTTTGAGCCCACCCGGTGCTGGAACGTCCCATGGGTGAGATTAACGGGACTGAAGGGAGGGGAAGTCTTTTCTATCCCTGCCTAGCTCCATTGGCCTCCTGTGGCCCTTTCGGCTCTCTGCTCCCCTGTTGGGGAGATGCAGAGACAAGCCCCCATCTGGGTGAGTCACCGAGAGGCTGTGTCCCATGGCGTGTGTGGGGGAGAGGGGGAGGGATGGGATGGGATGGGGCTCAAGGGGAGAAGGTTGTGTGTGACAAGGGGGGGAGGGTGTGTTCCTTAGGATTGAAATGATGGAAAACACAGGGGCAGTGACAGTGAAGCCCCGTGTCTGAGTGTTATGACCCTGTGTGGTGCCGCCATTCACCTTCCCCTCCTATGGTCTCAGCTTTCATTGAATCCAGCATTTTTTCACCTGTCCTCACCACAGAGGTGTCCCACGTGCCTCAGCTACCGAGTGTCCCTCTTAGAGATGCCGAGGACTGGAACTGATTTCAGCTGCTGGACAGCTCTGCTAGGTCTTTATACCTTTGCTCAGGAAAATGCTGAGTGTTTAAATTCATTTCAAGCCCCCTGCCCCCATTCAGCGAACTCCTGAACATACTGGAGATGGGTCTGGAAATCGATTTTCATTCAAAAAAGTTTTTAAAGGGAATCACTTGGATTGGAATCCATTATCCTGGAGGGAAACATTCACCCACTGAGCTACCCTCACAACAGAGAGTGTCATGTAGAGCCCAGAGCAGAAACAGTTTTTAACCTGGGGGTTAGTAAACTTTCTCTCTATACAAACACCACAGCTTACAAACTCCCCACCCCCGCTCCGTGTCACCAGAGCACAACAACAACTCTCCTTGGGGCACACACAGCTCCCCAGCTCCCTGCCCGTCAGTCTCTCCAGCATTGCTCCAATCCCTTAAAGCAGGGTCTCAACCACAATTTACCTTAGGGCCAGTGCCAGTCCTCCAGTCCTCCCAGTGGGCCAATAATGTCACTCATACCGCCCAGAACCCGCCCCCCAAAACTCCACCCTCCACCTGCCTAAGGCTCTGGGAGGGAGTTTGTATAGGAGGAGGAGGTCTAGGGTGCAGGCCCTGGGCTGGGGATTGGGGTGCAGGCTCTGGGGGGAGTTTGGGTGCAGAAGGGGTGAGAGGCTGGTCTCTGGGAGGGAGTTTGGGTAGGGGAGGGGTTCTGGAGTGCAGGCTCTGGGGGGAGTTTGGGTGCAGAAGGGGTGAGAGGCTGGTCTCTGGAAGGGAGTTTGGGTCGGGGGAGGAGGTCTGGGGTGCAGGCCCTGGGCTGGGGTTTGGGATGCAGGAGGGGTGCAGGCTCTGGGGGGAGTTTGGGTGCAGGAGGGGTGAGAGGCTGGTCTCTGGGAGGGAGTTTGGGTGGGGGAGGGGTTCTGGGGGGCAGGTTCTGGGATGGAGTTTGCAGCACCGTAACATGGGCGAGGCGAGTGGGGCACTTGCCTCGGATGCGCAAAGTGGAGGGGCGCAGCTCTACCCCGATCAGTGGCGCTTCATCAGCAGCTCTATTGCTTCCGCTTCTTCGGCAGCAATTCGGCAGTGGGTCCTTCTCTCCGAGAGGGACTCAGGGACCCGCTGCCCAATTGCCGCCGAAGGATGAATGAAGCAGCGGCGGCAATTGGGCGGCAGGTCCTTCCCTCCAACAGGGACTCAGGGACCTGCCGCCAAAGATCCTGGAGCCGGCCCTTGCCTCGGGCACAAAAATTCCTTGTTATGGCTCTGGGAGTTTGGGTGCTGGGTGCAGGCTCTGGGCTGGGGCAGGGGGTGGGGGAACAGGAGGATGGGTGGCGGTGCAGGCTCTGGGCGGGAGATTGGGGCAGGTGGGAGGGGGTGTGTGGAGGGAGAGGGCACAGGCTGTGGGAGGGAGTTGGGGGCAGGCGTGTGTGGAGGGCGGTGCAGGCTCTGGGAGGGAGTCAGGAGTGTGGCGCTTACCTGGCGCTCCAAGGCGGGGCGGGCTGGGGGGCCTCCGTGTGCTGCTGCCCCCAGGCATCACCCCCACAGCGTCCCATTGGCCACAGGGGTGATCAGGCAGAGGCAGCGTGCGGAGGCACAGACCCACCCTGCCCTGCCATGGGGAGGGGCCGGCAGCCACTGGAGCAAGCAGGCAGATGCTGCTCAGCTCCACTGCACTGCTGGGGTCCCTGGGGGGGAACGCCTGGGGGCGGCAGGTGGGGCCAAGGGAGTGACCTGGTCCCAAAACTGCTGGAGCCCCACGGGTGAGACCTGGGAACCAGGACTGCCAGCCAGACAAACACCTTTAAGAGGAGGCGTCCCTCTCCCTGTCAAAAACTGATCTTCCTCCTTCAGTTCAGTGACAGCCTGAATTGTTCCTTATCCCGGCAGAGCCAGAGGACTGAAACAGCAACATCAAACCCCTGTGTAGCTCGCAGGAATGGACATAAACACTCCCTGGTATCTGAGGAGATGTTCAGCTTTGCCCTTGGTCAACTACAAGGCTAAAGGGAAAGGAGGTGGCGCCAGATATAAAGAGTGAAACATGACACATCATAGTTATGCCCACGGTGGCTGCAAAATCTTTTTTGTACTTCTTCCTATCAGCAGTGTATTGTTTTCTCTGGAGTCTAGACCTTGACCAAGAAATTTGTACTTTGCTAAAATAATCGACTGCCCCTGGTGAAGACAATGGACTTGACACCCACTGGGGTGTCCCTACACAGGTACAAGTACTAACAACAGTGGCTGCCTTTTAGCCTTAGATTTTAATCAGGGCAATAAATTGAAACAACCCCCTGTTAAATCATTTCTCAGCCCGAGTCCTTCACCCACATTCCCTAGAGCATTGGGCCACCATGTGGACGTTTAATTTCCGACCTCAGTTTCACACAAAGACAAAATTTGCTTTGCACAGATCCATGAAAAGCAAAATCTTCCTGTGTCTCTGGTCTGAGCCAGGGCATTCGATTCCAGTGAACCCTTCTCTCCTGCAATGGCGACGGTCAGACAGAGGGGACGTGGCACCTCCATCCCTGCCAGGGAGATATTGGCTCGGCTCTTTCTTTCTGCTGCTGTTGTTAGTCCATGAAACATCAAGGGTGTAATGCAAGGCTGAGTTCATGCACCAGCCCCCTGAAAAAATTTCAGTGCCCCAGAGAAATCCTGCCGCCTGCTATTGGAATGATGTGCTGGAGATTTGACTAGGAAAGGGACTGTCTGAATTGTCAGAGTGGGGAATGAACAACAATCTACAGCAATGTCATTCACACAGACACACTCTCATCCTGCTCCAGCTGGAAGGGAAATGGGCAGGAATTCTCGCTGTTCAGCCCAGGACACACTTACACTGATGCGCAGTCATGAGTGTGCTGGGGAAGCTGGTCTGAGCAATTTGAAGTGACAATTCAGTGAGAACAGAATCATCATGTAGTGAAACAACTGTGTATTGAGTAGTTGTAGCCAAGTGGTTAAGGCAACGGACTAGAAATCCATTGGGGTCTGTCCGCGCAGGTTCAAATCCTGCTAGCTACGCAAGCACTGTGCTGTTGTTATTATTACTGTAGTCTTAGTGCCTGAGCATCCACAGTGCAAACTGGAGCCAGATCTACTTTCACTCTGTCTACACTTAAAACGCTGCTGTGGCACTGCTATAGCACTTTGGAGTAGACAGTGACTGGAGGGGTTTTCCCATCTCTGTAATAGCTACATGGACAGAACAATTCTTCCTTTTCTTTAGCACTAACTAACCCGGGCTTAGGTCACCTTAACTCTATGGGTTTGGGGGGGGGGGTTCACACCCTGAGAGATGTCACTCTGCCAGTTCAGTGCCCAGCGTACACCAGCCCTTAGATCCCTCTTGGTATTTCAATGCAGGTACTGACCTGTGAGAGGAAAACATCAGCTCACAAACACAGAGACTGAATTCCCCACATTCAATCTCTCTGCACTTTCCAGAAAATCACGAAATTCAATTCATTCTTGCTAGGCCAGAGAAAAAATAAGTGACACCAAGTTTTTGGCTTGGTTAAATAAAATTAAGTGTTTAATTAATATGGTAAAAATCTGCACTGATTCCTCTAACTAACACCACAGCGTGAAATAGGAACAGAGACAAAGCTTGTCAGTGACGACTAATTTCACAAATGACCTTCCCATTATTAATTTCCACGCCGCCCCCATTGGAGGTCTGGGCATCTCCAGTGTCACTGCTCTGCATTCACCTTCCCCTTAGAATTGTTCTCGGACATTCCCAAATTTGGAAAATTGTGCAGGTCAGAATGTGAATAGTGACCCCGTCTCCTTCCTGCACCTGCTCCACAGCAGCTTCTCCACCTGCAGAGTCACCCCAGCACTGCAGTGCAGCCGCCCAGGGTTCAGCAGGGGCCCCTGGCAAGGACAGTGGGTGCAGCTAACAGCCCGGTGTGCCTGGCCCTGAGGCAGCTGTAAAAAGGCAGCCCCCCCCACCCCCCAGAAGTAGAGAGACTGAATTCCCCAACTATAACATCATGACCCCCTGTAGAAAGCCACACGTGTCAGTTGTATTTTCACAGGGAGATGCAAAAATCAAGTGACACCAATTTTTAAGTTGAGTAAAAAAAGTTGAGGAGATAGTTATTAACCTCACAAAAATACACTAAAGATCCCTCAACATAACACCTGAAGGTGAAATATGAACAGAGACAAACCTTGTCAGCAAAGGCTCATTTCCCAAACGATCCTCAAAATGTTACTAATTCCCACCCCTCCTCCACAGGAGCTCTGTGCAGTGTAACTGTTCTGCAGGCAGCTTCCCATTCAATGCTGTTGTGGGACATTCCCAGGCCTGGAAATGTACCAACAGAATTTGAAGTACAAACCTGGCTCCCCGCACCAGGCGGGATTTGAGTGTTTTGTCCCTGTCATTTAGTCTTTGTCAATAGTACAGACGCCAGGGGCAGGACTCCAGGCTCTGCTTGAGGGATCCTGGCACAGGGGCTGGGGGGGGAGAAAGGATTGTAGCTTCTGACCTGCACTCTGGAGAGGAGGTAATAAGTGAAGGGGGCATTTCTGACTCTGCCCCTCCTCCGTGTCCCTGGGCTGGAATTCTACATTCCACAGGCCAAATGAGGGGGTGATGCCACTTGGCTAATGAAAACCAGTGCTTCAGGTGAGGCTTGAACTCACAACCTCAGCATAGCTCCTCTCAGCACTACCCTATAAGTACTGTGCGCTAACCAATTGTGCCACTGGAGCACCTGTTAATTGCTGTTCTCCCAGTTCCCTAGGCTGATAAAGGCGAGGAGTGACCTCAAAACAGTCTCTGTGGAGCTTGAGAGCAGGTAGCGACAAGTGTTGTCCTCGGTGGGGTGGATCCTTCTTAAGGCTTCCAGGCACCATTTGACCCTTTTGTTCTTCCCTGTGTAATAACAGAGCTGGTTAAGACTCAATGGAGAGTCTTGCTGCAGCCCAACACATCTGAAATCACTGAGAACCAGCTCTAAGCATTAGTCCTGCTTTGGGACAGTGTCTCTCATGCAAGAAACTGCCCAGTCTGCGCTAGCAGTGAGGCTCCCTCACTAACAGCTGAAATCAGGGAGAGCTGTGTGAAGTGCAGGGCCCCAGGGGTGCCTGAACAGGGGGGAACAACACCCCAGGACTTTTAAAAATGGGAGGGCTCTGCCTTGCCACTTTGTAATGACCGTAAGGGCAGGAGGAAGGGGCAGCATAGGAATCTATGTAGCTCTGATTTTTGTCTTCTGACAGTAGCCAATACCAGGTGCCCTAAAAGCCACTCCCCAAGACACCACTGAGAGTTGAACCCAGGATCTTCTGTTTACAAAACAGGTGTTTTAACCAGCTAAGCCATGGTGCCTGCTGTCACTTACAGTATCGTGTCTGCACATACCTGACTCTGTGCCAGTCCCCACTGGGCCCTGACAAGTGTTGCTCGTGATTGGATTCTGTAAAGCAGAGGAGCAGGTGAAGTTTTGCTCCCAAGGTGGGTGTGTGATTCTTTGGACAGGTCTACACTACAAAATTAGGTTGGTGTAATTACATTACTTAGGCTGGCAATGCAGTTCTATCAACCTAATCCCAGTGCAGATATCAGCTCAGCTGTCAGAACTTTCCCTTGGAGCAGGGGGACACTGAAAGGGGAAGGGCCCAGCCTCTGTAGCAGAAATACAGGGCAGGCGAGTTCACAGCAGGCATGGTGGGATACTGGTGGCGACCAGTCATGGTGATATAATGACCAGCAGCATTTACACTGACAATTTATCGCTTGAAGTTTGCTGCAAAAAGCTCTAGGCCTCTCGTCGAGGTGTTTTTATTTTGTCACCAAAACAGGGCAGTTTTGTCGCCAGACGTGGCATTGCAGTGTGTGTACCAGCCACAAGCTGCCGAACGAGGGTGCGTTGTCTGTTTTTCACACACCTGAGCAATATAATTCTGCTGAAAGAATTAGTGCAGACCTGGCCAAAGATTCACACACACACACAGCTTGCAAGGAAAACGTCACCTGCTCCTCTGCTTTGCAGTATCCAAACACATGCAAAGCGTGTCAGGCCCCAGTGGGGCTGGCAGGGAGTCAGCTGTGGGCAGACACTGTGTCTTAGTTATAAGCAGGCACCATGGCTTAGCTAGCTTAAAACACCTGCTTTATAAACAGGAGATCCTGGGTTCAACTACCAGTGGTGCCTTTTTGAGTAACTCTTGGGGTACCTGGTATTAGCTACTGTCAGAGAACAAAACACAGCGTTGGGTGGGCCTTTGGTCCAGCCCAGTATAGCTGTTTTTATGGTTTAAATTACACTCACAGGCACTGATGATAGAGTTACTGAAAGTTTGGGAGTTAAGAGCTGATAGGTCAGTGGTCCAGCCCAACACAGATGACCCCCCTCTCTCTGGGACAGGGGCAGGTCTGAGCTCTCACACCAAATGCTCATTGTGGCTGCCAGAATCTGTGAGCAACTCATTTAGTTTGCACCGAGGGTTGAGTCCTGCTTTGTGCACCGTGTGTGAGAATGAAAATCCTAAACCGCCCTTTGAAATAACAAAAGCAGCAGGACGTATTATTGTCCCTGCCCCAAAGCAGACAGACCAATGGAGAAATGCCATTGAGTCCAGGGTAACACTCCACTGCCATTTTACCTTTCTTGCTTGCTAAACTCCCTCCCTACCTTGAGGGCTCCCAGAGCCCAGTATTGAGCCTGAGCCAAGATGTCTACTGTTATATCCTTGGGGGCAGCCGGTTTAGGAAGAAATCACTTGAGGCCAGACAGCAGACAGCTAACAAAACTACCATTTTATTTACAGACACACAGCTCACCCAACCGGCCGAAACAGGCTGGACTATCCCCTAATAATCTAACTCAGTTGCCATAGCAACAAAAAGCATGACAACCAAATAGAGAACAGTGCCCAGAGGAGGGACCGTGTGACAGGCTCCAGCCTGGGGCTCTTCCTCCCTCCTGCCAAGCCCTGACTATCAATCCCAGCCCTGAAACTCCTTTCTTCAAGCGCCATGTGGGCCAGAGGAAAAGTGTGGCAGGAAGCACAAGGGCCAAACTTGTGGGCAGCAGGTGAAGCCCAACCATCAAGGTAGCAAGTTCCACAGCCCCAACCCTTTGTGGCCTTCCCAGCCAAAGACCTGGCTCTACAAGGTGTAAGTCACCCAGCAGGAGGGGGGGAGACTGCCTCTTGCACAGCTGGACACAGGGAAATTGAGCACTGGGAGCTCCAGGACTTTATCACAAGCCAATACAAGGTCCCACTGAGATTTGAACTCAGATGGCAGGATTCAGAGTCCTGAGTGCTGCCCGTTACACCATGGGACCAGCTCATGCTGCCTTCTTTGCACATCGGTGACCCTCACGGGGCTGGCTTGTGTAAGGGGCTCTTGGCCCTTTACTAAAACTTAGTGTGTGTGTGTGTGTCGGGGGGGGGGGGTTGGTTGGCTAGTTCCCAGCACCAATAGAAGGGGGAAGGGCCAATGGGAAATCAGGCCCCTGAGACTGACAGTCCCCAGGGGCAATGGGGAGAGGCCAAAGCTCCAAGTTAGCCGCACTGACAGGCCAGGCAGTGTAATGAGGGAGTCACCAGGCCAGGGGGTCCCATCCTCTGTAGGAGCTGGAACTGCCTGGGCCAGAGTGGGGCAGAGCTAAGGAGAGAGCAGGAGCCCGAGAAGAGCCGGGGAGCAGAGCTGGGCAGGTGTAGTGCCAGAAACTGCTCCCTGTAGGACTTTGCTACCTGCAGCAGTTACTGAGACCTGAGGTTGTTCTTATTTGCTGACTTGTCCTAATTGGCTCAAACTTGACAGAGGTTTCTCTAGCAAAGGCCAGTCCCTGGCCCCTTGGTCCAGACATCCTCACTCACACCAGGCTGGGGTGACCAGATGTCAAAGATGAAATATCAGGACGCGGGGGGCGGAGCAACAAAAAAAAAGCCGGCGGCTCCCCCCCCCCCACCGCCAGGCGGCAGTGGCACAGCCCCGTCTCCACCCAATTCTCGGGTCCGACCCCCGATACACCCCCAGCTCCCCCATCCCCTCGCTCCTGGGCCCAGCCTGGGCTCCGAGCTCTGCAGCCGAGCTGCGCTCCAGGTCCCTCCTGCAGCTCCCGGGCAAGGGGCAAACCAGGCAGCCGGGCCCGGGCCCTCCCGGCAGGAGCGTGTCTGCCCCACATGTGTCTCCGCCCCCCGCCCACCTGGGCCCTGCCCGCTCCGCACTGCCCCCAGCCCCACTGCGCTGCCCCGCAGGCTCCAGGGCTGGAGCAGCCTCCATGCTGCCCTCCCGGCCATGGCTATGGCCCATGTGCAAACCTGGGAGGGAGGAGGAATGCCACCTGCTTGGGGAAGAGGCAGGGCCAGGGCGAGGATTTGGGGAGGGATCCAATGGGGCAGTGAGGGGGTGGGGCTGGGGGCAGGGCCAGGGCGGGGATTTGGGGAGAGATCCAATGGGGCAGTGAGGGGGTGGGGCTGGAGGCAGGCCCAGGGCGGGGATTTGGGGAGGGATCCAATGGGGGAAGGAGGGGGTGGAGTCGGGGGGGCAAGTGTCCCTCCAGGCTCTGCCTGTGTGCCGGAGAAAAGGGCAAAATTGTTTGTTTGTCCAGTGTCCCGACCAAACATCAGTCGGGACGTGGGACAAACAAGCAAATATCGGGACAGTCCCAATAAAATCAGGATGTCTGGTCACCCTACATCAGGCTTCAAGTTGAGAATCATTTCCCCTTCCCGCTCTGTGGGAGGGGAGACTGTTAAACGCGCTCTCTGTGCGACTGCACATGGCTAAGCAAAGAGAACAAACCCAAATCCCCCCTGTGCTTTGGGAGCCAGGTTTGCGGTGGGAATTCTGTAGTTCAGATGACTTCAGGCCTGGGCATTGGGATTCTTTACCAGTTTCTGTGGCATTGGGGCAGTTTTGTGCTCACAGCTGTGATGGCTGAGTGGTTAAGGCGTTGGAGTTGAAATCCAATAGGGTTCCCCTGTGCAGGTTCAAATCCTGCTCACAGCGAGGCCTGAGTTTTAGCCAGTCTCTCACCCGGGCAATACCTCTGTACAACCCCCTGAGACATTCTCAATTCTCTTCCCACCCCAAGTAAATCCTGTTCTGCTCCTTTCATAGAGATCCCTGGGACACCACCTCACACTGTGTCCCTGAGGGGTCAGGCAAACTCTCAGCACCTGAAGCCTCAACCACTCATCTGGTGCCCCATGGATCAGCCATAGCCCTGGTTCTGCTCCTCTCTCTAGGGTGTGAAAGGAGCCAAGTCAGCGACTCCATGGGAGCTACGGGGCTGCAGAACTAACAGAGAAAAAATAGGTGCTCAGCACCCACTGGCAGCCAGCTCCTCCCACCCCAGTACAGGCCTTGCTGACAAGCTCCTCCTCTTCCCCTTCAGCCCCTCCCACCTGCCAGTGATCAGCTGTTCAGTGGGGTGCAGGAGGCACTGGGTGGGGAGGGGGAGGAGCAGGGACGGGAAGAGGTGGGGGAGGGAGAGGAAGGTGCAGGGTGGGAAGAGATGGGACAGGGTTGGGGGCTTGGGGGAACGGGTGGAGTGGGGGCAGGGCCTGGGCAGGAAAGGGGGGATTTGTCACAGACCCCTCTAGGGCCGGCCCTGAAGGGAAGCACCGACTATCACAGTGACAATACAACTGACCAGCCTTGCGGGGGAGGCTGAGGGAGATCCGCACTCACCAGGTCTCTTCTCTCCCCCACGGTGAGCCAGACACTGCTCTCTCCTGGCTCTCACTCTAGCAGCTGGACGCCAAGGAGCCATTTCCCCACAGGAAGTACATTGAGTGCCCCTGGGGGGCTGGCACTGCTGCTGCCTGTGGGCCCGTGTCATAGGTCTCACCCCCACTTAGAGCTGTTGGGTTCCAATATGGGGACCTGCATGAATCCTTCTTCTAAACTAAAATCCTAGTTTAGATCTGGTAAAGCTGCCACCACCCAATCAGGTATGTGGATTGGGACACAGTCCTTCCCCAAAATCCTTGGGGATCCCAAGAGCCCCAAATCCATGGAGTTCTTACACAAAGGAGAAATAAACCATTCCCTCCTGCTTTCTCCCCCCTCCCTTTTCCTAGGAGAGATACCGGGATTTAACTACAGAGGAATGCCTCCCCCTCCCCTTTCCCTGAGAATCCACCCAAGGAAAGATCAACCAAGTCCTTAATAGAAAAGAATTTATTAAAGAATAAAAAAGAAAGTCACTGTCTCTGTAACCAAGATGGAACAATATACAGGGTCTAAACTTATCAATCTTTGGAGAGAATTCCCCCTCCTTTCTTTCTCAGCAAAAGCAATAACAGCAATAGAAATAAAGAATTTCTCCAGCAAACACACAATTGCAAATGTAGAAATCAAATTATAAGACTAATCCGCCTTTTTAATTAATACTCACTATTGAATAGTAGGAACTACTCCAGGAGAACTTGGAGATATGACTGGCCTCTCTTAGATCCAAAAAGAGAACACACAGAGCCAACAAAGAACACAGACAAAAGCTTCCCTCCACAGAGATTTGAAATTATCCTGTTCCTTGATTGGTCCTCTGGTCAGGTGTTTCTCAGGTTATTGAGCTTGTTAACCCTTTACAGGTAAAACAGACTTTAACCCTTAACTATCTGTTTATGACAGCCCGGCAGGGGGACTGATGTCTGCACAGACTCTCAGCTGCCAGGCCGGAGGGGGCACTTGGGACCTTACCAGACTGGCTCAGTGAAGACGGGGGGTTGACAGAGCAATACAGACACTCTCCAGAGCACGGAGCGGCAGCCGCCCATGCAGCCAGGCAATGAGCATTTCCCACAGCCTGGAGTCGAGGGGGAGGCGGCAGCTGCTGTTCCAGCTCCTCGGGGACAGGCCCTGTCAGCCAACAGCCACTTCTTACTCCCCACAGCTAAGGGCGTCGGGTTCCTCCGGTGGGGGTGTGGAGCAGCCGTTCATTTTACTGTCCTTTTTGTGTGCAACTGCTGACAAAAACATCCCAAGCAGAGAAACACCAGCCCAAAGTAGCTCAGTTGGGAGAGCGTTAGACTGAAGATTTAAAGGTCTGTGGTTCAATCCCAGGCTTTGGCAGGTTCTTTCATCCCCTTTGTGCAGGAGGCGCTTTGTTCTCGGGGAGCACAGCCATAGGCAGCAGGTTTGTATGATTTTTGGTGGTGGCCCCCCGCTCCCGCCCTGTAAGCCGATATAAAATGAAGCTACAACGCGTCGGCACCACAAGATTACAAGGGTCAATTAAAAGTGGAAAGTCAGAAGCAGCACTTGCCTACTTCAATATACGGTATTATATTTTGTTGCACCTGTTGTGACAAAGTGGGAATGTTCTTAATGTTTTCTCTGAATACTGTGTGGGTGCCTCAGTTTCCCCTGCAAGGTGCCAACTGACGGTGTTGGGGACAAAGAGATCAGGTGGCCTCCTTGTCCGGAAGAGACGCAGAGGCCAGAGGAGGGAGTGTCAGTTTGGAGCTGGCTGAGGAAATGGGGAGAGACCCAGAACTTGGGTCTGGGCTCCCCACCCCCCAAGATGGACCTGACTGAGGGGTCCTGTTTTCTGTACCAACAAGCTCTGTTTTAGACTGTATCCCTGTCATCTAATAAACCTTCTGTTTTACTGTCTGGCTGAGAGTCACGTCTGACTGCAGAGTTGGGGTGCAGGGACCTCTAGTTGCCCCAGGACCTGCCTGGGCAGACTCGCTGTGGAAAGTGCATGGTGTGGAAGGGCTGAATGCTCTGAAGTCAGACCCAGCAAGGTGTAAGCTTCTTGCCCTGGAGACAGTCTGCTCCGAGAGAGGAGGCTCCCCCAGAGTCCTGACTGGCTTTGTATGGAGTAGTTCCAAAGCATCACAGCATCCCCTTCCACACCATGCTCTTCCCGGAAGTCCGCACAGGCACTGACACTCCTTCCTCTGGCCTTTGTCTCTTTTCCAGGCATTAGGAGGCCACCTGATCTCTCTGTTCTCCAACACCTTCAGTTGGCACCTTGCAGGAGAGTGGCCCAGGCCATCAGTTACCAGGAGACAGGGTTTTGGCCATTCTCTGTGCAGACGGCATCACACTGGCACTCTAGGGCTCTACAACAATCACACCCCCTTATCCCACCATCTAGATCCTTGAGAAATGCATAGGGGAAACTGAGACACCCACACAGTATTCAGAGAAAACATTAAGAACATTTCCACTTAGTAACACCTGTATACAACTAGTTATACACTTTAAAGGGTGTAAAATAATCAAGTATTGTGCTAAACACAATGATACACCAAACTGACCACCAAATTTAAGTTGCACGGTTTTCCCCTCAGGTGAGGGCTCTGGGGTGGGGCTGGGGATGAGGGGTTCACAATGCAGGAGGGTGCTCAGGGTTGGGGTGCTGGGGGCGCAGGGCTGGGGATAAGGAACTTGGGGTGCAGACAGGCTACCCCAGGGTTAGGGCCAGAGAGGATCCCCCCCCGGCAGCACACTCACTTTGCACCATGGTCACTGCACATGCTCCTAGGGCCTCTCTCAGGTCCAGAAAGCCCACACGCCTCCCCTATGGTGGGTACCGGGGGTGGGGGGTTGTTGCCGTCATGTGTGCCCTCCCCTGCTGCTGCCTCTCACCATAGCCTCACTGGGGATGGGGGATGGGGCTGCCCCTTGCCCAGCGTGGGGCAGGAGTGGGGACTGCAAGGTGGTGGCTGGGGGGGGCAGGGTGTCACAAAATTCACCCAAGCCCCAGTTGCTCAGGTCTAGGAAGCCCCCCACCCCCATCTCCCCTGTGGTGGGTGGGTGGGTGGGTGCTGGGGGGCAGGGGGAACTGCCAGCACATGTGGCTTCCTGCCTCCCCTGCTGCAGCCTGCTGCCCCTCACCATAGCCTCACTGGGGATGGATCACAGGGTCAAGCCTCATGGAAGCCCCAGCAGCTGCTCTGGTGAGTGAGGTCCACTCCAGATGTTCATCTCCTGGCCGGAAGTCCCCTTGGCGTCTCCTCCAGGTGGGTGCTGGGGACAGGAGAGAGGGCTCCCAAGCACATGTGTGCCTCCTCCCCACTCCTCTCTCCCCCTCCCCCTCCCTTGGTGCTCCAACAGGCTGCCAGTCGCTGCTCTCTCTAGCCTTAGGCAGAAGCAGCGGCAGGCAGCCGGCAGCACAAGCAAGGGACGGAGGCACCGGTTGTTTTTTTCAGGCAGGGAAGCTCTGAGGCGGGGGCGGGGGGAGGAGATGCTCTGGGACGGGGCGGGGCGGGGGGGCAGGGCCCGCTCCAGGCAGGGTCAGGGGAGAAACCCAGCTCCAAATATTGGTGGAGCACAGCCCCCAGCCTTGAATATTCCTGGTGCTCGGGCACCACGAGCCCATATAACCTGCTGCCCCTGCACACGGCTACACTTCATGCTGTTCACAGCAACAGATACTTTGAGAAACCTGCTGGGTTAAGCAGGCCTTTTCCAAACGGACATTGGCCCAAAGTCTGCCTCAATTCAGCTGGATTGGGACAGGCCTGTATCACAGGAGTGGTTCACACCTGATTTGCCCAGAGGCCTCGGGGGAGGTGTGGTGAGATAGGATAAGTAGGAATCAACAACAATGAAGTTAAAGGCAATGGTGAAAAACCCTCATCTTGCCAGTCAACAAGCCTGTTCTGTTCATTCCCTCTGACGCATCTGGCACTGGTCACTCTCAGCAGCACACTGGGCTGGATGGACCATTGGTCTGACCCAGTATGACCAGTCTTGGGTTCTTAGTTAAGCCATTGACGGCCTTGTCTACACTGGCAGGTTTCTGCACAGTAAAACTCCTGAGGTGTGCACACTGCTAAGCCACTTAGTGCACAGAAACTGCACAGTTGCAGCGCTGTAAAAAAACCACCCTGACGAGAGGTGTACAGCTTTCTGCACCGGGGCTACAGCGCCGCGGTACCGGTGTAGACACCCTGGTCGATTACAGCGCTGCAGCTGGCCTCAGGTAGGTGTCCCACAATCCCTGCTCTCTCCTCTCTGGTCATCAGATTGAACTGCACTGCCCTCAGGTGACCAACCGTGAACCCCACCCCTTAAATTCCTTGGGAATTTTGAATGTCCCACTTCCCACAGAGACCCGATTATGTTTACAGACCCATCCTGAAATTAGAGCAGGATATTTTAAAGTTTTGTCCTGTAGTAAAGTGACACAATTCAAACCTGTCGGCACAGAGGAGAAAGCACTCCGTCATTTCATAGTTATTGCTACTGAGCTCATGGCCAAACTTCCTTTTCTCGGTGCTGCTCCCAGCACTTTAGGGAGTTTTTCCTTTTCTCCCTTCCAGCTGTGGTGATGGGACTGCAGCAGCTCCCCGGATGGCCAGTTTTGCTCTTTCACTTACATCCTTCATTTCTTTGGCTGAAGCTGTGTTTGCCACCAGTTTAATCCATAGCTGAGACCGCAGGTACCAGCAGCTAGTTACAAAGGCTCAATTCCCATTGCCAGCAGTGGGAGGTTCTCCTGGGCTGCAGGATTTTTTTAAACTTTTCTTCCTGCTCAAGCCTTTAATCATTCCTGTGGCTCTTCTCTGAACCCTCTGCAATTTACCAGGGAAAGCGGCCAACCCATGAACCAACCATCCAAACCAAACCAGGCTGTTCTGACTGATGTAACAATCTATTTACTTCCAAATACAAATCAGATCTTTCTAGTCACCCAAGAGTTCCACTTTAAGGGCTTTTTGTTTTCTAGTTCCAGTCAAATCCTGTGCAACAGCATCATTGTTAACTCACCACTTGGTCACTTCACATTCACATGTTCAAAAAGTTGGCAGGTCTAAGTCTTTCCTCCCACATGCTCTCACTGGGAGAAGCCTCCTTGGCTTCAGCACGTCCTCAGACCAACCTTGGACCTTTCAGCATCCCTGTCCCACCCCAAGACCTTCCTGTCGTGAGTCCATCTGAATCAGACACCTCGGAAAGCCTTTCCCCCCCGAAGGGGAGTCCTGCACCCCTAACTTCCACAATCACCAGTGACTCTCAGCCAGCGCTGTACAACAGAAGCTTTATTAGTGGTCTGGAATCCAGCCTGGGAAAGTTCTGTGTTAGCACAGGAAGCAGGAAGATTCAGCAACGTCTATCTTGGGGAGACCACGAACTCAGAGCCTGGGTTCTCCCGTCGAGTCCCCAAACCAGCAGACTCCTTGCTCCCAACAGCCCAACTCAGCCAGACCCTTTCCCCTCTTCTGTCCTTTGTTCTGTTTCCCTGGCAACCTGCTCACCTGGCCTCCACCTTGTTCTTTGTTCTCCAGCTCATCCCAGCCAGCTGGTGTCTTGCAGCAGGTGCGCCCGGGCCAGCAGTTGCTAGAAGACAGAATTAGTGGCCATTGTTGGGCCCAGGCAGCCGGACAGCAGCCACACCTGCCCTTTGGGGGTCTCCGCAAAGAGTAAACACCCTTGTCCCACCACCGAGATCAGTGGTCCCAAAACTTTTGAGGGTCATGCCACCCCTTACCCCTGTCCATGTCCCCCATGAGCCACGGCTGGGAATAGGGCCACTGCTACAGGCGAAGGGATGCAGACAGGGGTCAGGGGGCTGAGGTAGGGGCCAGAGCTGGGGGTGAGGGGTGAGACCGGCAGTGTAGCCCCAGGAGAAGGGCTGGGAGTGGAGCCCTGGGAGCACTGCCTGCAGTCAGGGCCAGCAGCTGGGGCTGGGGCCAGGCAGGGCTGCCCAGAGGCGGGGGAAGTGGGACAATTTGCCCCGGGCCCCACAGGGGCCCCGCGAGTCGCTCTGGGTTTTCAGCGGCACTTTGGCCGGTGAGTACAAGCACCACAAGTGGCTGGAAAAGGAAAAAAAGCCGCGATTGGCAGTGATTAGGCTGCTCTACTGCCGCCACTTCATTCTTCGGCAGCAATTTGTTGGCAGGTCCTTCCCTCCGAGCGGGACCCGCCGCTGAAGACCCGGCCCTGCCCCAGACCCCCTGAATCCTCTGGGCAGCCCTGGGGCCAGGACGGAGCTGGGTGGCTCTCCCTCCCCACCCCCTGTGTGGGGCCTGCCTGGGCCCCAGTTGCATTCCCCTGAATGTTACTTCATTACACCTGGCAGGATGCACCCCACATTTTGGACCTCTGACCTAGATAATCGTGCAACAAATAGGGGAAACTGAGGCATACCCAATATGCATAGAAAACGTTCAGGCAATTCCCGCTTCCTCACGGGTGTCAGTGGGGTCTGAGCTGGGCAGCAGCACAGGAAAGGGGGGAGGTTTCCCTTTGGAAAAAATAAGCTGCAAAACATCCCCCTGTGTTCCCGCAAAAGCCTCTCATTTATCCCTTAACCCCTCCCCATGAAAATCTCCACCCCTGCCCTGGCACACACAGAACCCCTCACCCCAATGTAGATTTTTAACTTTTCTTACTTTTCCTTGGCCTTGTGCAAACATTGTTCCC
The DNA here is from genome assembly GCF_020497125.1 of Mauremys mutica. Classification (NCBI taxonomy): domain Eukaryota; kingdom Metazoa; phylum Chordata; order Testudines; family Geoemydidae; genus Mauremys; species Mauremys mutica. Next base: position 209,869 of record NW_025423305.1, read on the forward strand.
ATCAAAATCATCAAAGGCTTTTACAATGAGAATGAGAAAACAAAATAATCACACCCAAAGAAACCGCTATCGACCTCCCCGCCACACACAGTTTGGGTCTGAATTTTTCTACTGAAATGTTGAGACAATAAGACTCTCACTGCTCTTGTCCAGAAACAAACCTAAACCCCCCATGCAGTACCTGGGACATCTGTGTCTGACCCACCAAGGCTTCAGCTCCTTTGGGGAGATTTCCAGCTGCCCAGTCCTGCTGCTATTCCAGGGGAGCAATTCCTGGCTCCTGTCAGCATTTATCTCAGCCCCGTTCTGTGCATCACAGGTTTCTCCGGAAAAGGGCAGTGAATGGTTCTAGGGTCCAGCGATCCTCATCCAAATCAATCTAGAACCTGAGACTCCTTCCCCTTCCCCAGGCTGTGGGCGGGGAGGCATTTCACAGAGCTCTCAGGGCCATAGCCCGTGGCTAAGGAGAGAGAAAAAGCCTCATACCCCCCTCTGCTCTGGGGGCTGGGTTTAGTCCTGAAGCCTCTGCCCCCCACCTAGTGCCTATGGCTCATCCCTGACCCTTGCTGCTGCTCCTTGCTATAGACTGTGAGAGGAGCGGAGGCAGCACTGGGGACGCAGCTCTGAGGCTTTGGGGAGACACATTGTCTGAGACATCAGAGCGCTGCAAACCCTGCAGCCACCCCCTCAATCCGGGGCCTGTTCCAGCCCTGAGTCCGGGCTGCCGCGATCCCTCCCCCAGAGCAGGGCAGCCACAGATAACAGCCTGGAAATAGGCGTGTGAGACTAACTCCTGCTTCCCTGACAGGGCCTCCCCTAGACCAAGTGGCGTCCCAGGCAAGACGTGTCTTCAGTGCCCCCCACCCCCGCTCCATATGTTAAACCATTGAATACCTTATTTTTTGTTGCATTTGTAGCTCATTTCATGATTTTGATGCACAGTTTGGATGCATGATTCTCTCTGTCATATAAGACAATAAATTTTCATGCTAGGATGTGTAAACCTGTATTTATTCATGCCATATATAAGCAAATAAAAAAATAATTTCCTTTAAGCATATAGAAACTTTTAACAGTAACTGAAATGTACTAACATCTAGCAATGAAACTGTCACCAGCACAGGGTGGGCTGGTATTAAATAGTGTTACAGTTGGAGACAGCGTTAGGATGTTAACCCCAGGCCTTTTGTTCAAAGGTCGCTTCTCTCACCTTTCCCCCATGAACTGAAGCGCAGCATTTGCGAGATCCAAAGACTAGTTAATGACATTTCCGAGTGCTAAAATAGCAAGCGATGTCCGTCTTGCATTGGCCATTATTGACTGGAGCGATGGTTTATTGAGAATAAGCTTCAAGGTGAGAAGCAGCAGCCCAAAAAGGCCCCCTGCAGGCATAGGCGCCGACTTATATGGGGCTCTGGGGCTTTAGCCCCAGGAATATTCCCAAGCAGGGGCTCTGCCCCACCAATGTTTTCTCCCCTGCTTGGAGCGCACCCCCCGCCGCCGCCGCCGCCACCGTCGCCACGGCTGGAGCTTCCCCCCTCCCCGCCCGGCAGGGGCGGCTCTAGGCACCAGCAAAACAAGCTGGTGCCTAGAGCTGGGGCCCCAGCTCATCCTGCCGCTGCGAGCCGAGGAGCGGCCCGTCCCCTGCAGCCGGGGCAGGGCCGCGCTACCGGCTCCGCTTGGGGGAGAGGGATGGCCTCTTACCGGTAGCGCGGCCCCGCCTGGCTGCAGAGGACGGGCCGCTCCTCCTCCGCTTGTTCGCGCCTGGGTCCTACATAGCGCAGCAGCAGCAGCTTGGCTGGGGGGGGGCGGGGCTAAGCTCCGCCCCGCTCAGAGCCGCGTGGTCAGGGGGCGGGGCTGGGAGCTCCGGGCCGAGCGGCTCCTCCCCTGACCATGCGGCTCTGAGCGGGGAAGAGCTCAGCCCCCTCCGGGAGCCACGCGGCTGCAGCGCTGTGCAGGGCCGCTTCTCGAGGCGCGCAGTGAGCGGGGGGTAAGCAGCCGGGGCCGGGGGCTTGGCTAAGGGGCAGGGAGTCCCGGGGACACTCGGGGGGCAGGGAGGGGGCACAGGTTCTGTGGGGGGAGGGGCGGTCAGGGGCCAGGGAAGGGGGGTTGGATTGGGGGGGTCTCAGGGAGGTGGTTGTCAGGCACCCCCCAACCCCATTACCCCCCAGGCCCAGCCCTGACCCCCAGCTCCAAGCCCAGCCCCACTGAGATGGGCACCCCCCCAAACCCATCCTCCCCACCCAGCCCTGTCCCCCAGCTCCAAGCCCAGCCCCACTGAGATGGGCACCCCCCCAAACCCATCCTCCCCACCCAGCCCTGTCCCCCAGCTCCAAGCCCAGCCACTCTGAGGTGGGCACCCCCCCAAACCCATCCTCCCCACCCAGCCCTGACCCCCAGCTCCAAGCCCAGCCCCTCGGACCTGGGCACACCCCCGGCCCCATCCCCCTCACAGCCCTGACCCCCAGCTCTGAGCCCAGCCCATCTGATCTGGACATCCCCCTGTACCCATTTCCCCCACAGCCCTGACCCCAGCTCCGAGCCCAGCCCCTCTGATCCGGACACCCCCTGTACCCATTCCTCCCACAGCCCTGACCCCCAGCTCCGAGCCCAGCCCCTCTGATCCGGACATCCCCCTGTACCCATTCCTCCCACAGCCCTGACCCCCAGCTCCGAGCCCAGCCCCTCGGATCCGGACACCCCCCTGACCCCATTCCCCCCACAGCCCTGACCCCCAGCTCTGAGCCCAGCTGCTCTGAGGTGGGCACCCCCGACCCCATCCCCCACAGCCCTGACCCCCAGCTCTGAGCCCAGCTGCTCTGAGGTGGGCACTCCCCGACACCATCTCCCTCACCCCAGACCCCCAGCTCCGAGCCCAGCCCCCGTTGAGCCGGGCACCCCCCGACCCCACCCCCCCCACCCCAGACCCCCAGCTCTGAGGCGAGCCCCTCTGAGCCAGACAACCTCCGACCCCATCTCCCCACAGTCCTGAGCCCAGCCCCTGTGAGCCAGGCACCCCCCAGAGCCCAGCTCCCCACCCAGCCCTGGGCAACAGCAGCACCACCTCCAGGCAGTGAGAGCCCATTGGCACCAACCATCACCCAGCAACAGCCCATTATGTAATTGCAAATTTAGACAGACCAGTAAAGCATTTAATGTTTTTAAATAATGTATTTGGTGTATTTTCAAATTATTACAAATTAATTTTCACTAGTTATTTTTTACATTTCCAAATACATGTTACTATAGTATTGCAACTTTTTTTTATGGAAGGGGCCCCCAAAATTGCTTTGCCCCAGGCCCCCTGAATCCTCTGGGCGGCCCTACCCAGTGTGTGTGAGGAGCTGGGGAGGGACGGAAACGGGGTCCCCTGGAGCCGAGCCCGGGCTGCGATGGCGGCGAGGGGCTCCTGGAGTGTGTGAGGAGGTGAGCGGCCGGCTGGGTTCGTCGGTGCTGAGCAGGTAGCCCCACAGCCAGAGATCCTTGCCTTCCCTCCTGCCGGGGCTGGGCCAGGGCACCGTGAGGCTGAAGAGCAGCAGGTCCAGGGGGCTCTCCAGGTCCTCGGCTGCCAGCAGCCAGACAGTAAAACAGAAGGTTTATTAGATGACAGGAACACAGTCTAAAACAGAGCTTGTAGGTACAGAAAACAGGACCCCTCAGTCAGGTCCATCTTGGGGGGTGGGGAGCCCAGACCCAAGTTCTGGGCCTCTCCCGATTTCCCCAGCCAGCTCCAAACTGACACTCCCTCATCTGGCCTTTGTGTCTCTTCCGGACAAGGAGGCCACCTGATCTCTTTGTCCCCAACACCGTCAGTTGGCACTTTGCAGGGGAAACTGAGGCACCCACACAGTATTCAGAGAAAACATTAAGAACATTCCCACTTTGTCACAACAGGTGCAACAAAATTTAATACTGTATATTAAAGCAGGCAAGTGCAGCTTCTGACTTTCCACTTTTAATTGACCCTTGTAATCTTGTAGTGCTGACGCATTGTAGCTTCATTTTATATCAGCTTACAGGGTGAGAGCCGGGGGGGGGGGGACACCACCATTTTGGGCCCCACCAAAAATTATACGAACCTGCCGCCTATGCCTAGGACAGAGGTGGCTGGTGCTGACAGCTCCAAGGGAAGCTTAAAAGCCACAGAGCAACCAAGGGTAGGGCAAGAGGAGGGGAGAACCATGCCTATGCGTGGCCAGCAGACAGCCACAGAGACACCCAGCCAGGCTGCTCCCTGCTCCCTGCCATGCCAAACACCCACTGAAAACCACCCACAGCCAGCTGCTGATGCTTTGTGGCCACCATCAGAAGACGGTACGAAAGCAGGGCCAGCCCCCCTGGTGGGGCCTCTTACCATCAGGGGCAGCTCTATAAATTAGGCCGCCCCAAGCAGCGCGGCGCGCTGCGCCGCCCTTCCCCGGTCCCGCGGCGGGTCCCCTCTTCCCGCGGCTCCGGTTGAGCTCCCGCAGGCATGCCTGCAGCAGCTCAAGCGGAGCCGCGGGAAGAGGGGACCCGCCGCAGTCATGCCTGCGGCAGGTCCGCTCGTCCCGGGCTCCGGTGGACCTCCCGCAGGCATGCCTGCAGGAGCTCAACCGGAGCCAAATGCCGCCCCCCCGGGGAAAGGGCCGCCCCACGCGCCTGCTTGGCATGCTGGGGTCTGGAGCCGGCCCTGCTTACCATTCCCACTCCAGGTGCTCACTTTGGCAGTGGGGCAGGAGATTTTACCTCAAGAGGCTTTTCCCCAGCTGGCGAGAAGCAGAGAAACACCCAGGCTCCCAAGGTGCTATGTAGCAACCCCCTCAAGCACAGGGACAGGCGCACACTTGGAAGAGGGAAACTGCTCCACACGCTAGCCCGGGCAACCGCCCATTTTCTTTGGCAAGTCAGGAATGGCAAAGGCGAGACTGGAAGCACCTGGGGCTCATGCCCCAGCCTTTGTGACGCCCAACCCCCAACTCCTTCCCGGGGCTCTAGCTGAAGCCAGAGCATTGGCCTGAGCGGCCAAGAAGAGGTTCCAGCCCTGAAGGGAGCAGGACTTTCAGCACAAAGGTAAAATTGCACCAGCACAACCACAAAGGGACTCAAACCCTCAGTTGCCTGATCCAAAGTCAGACGCCTTATCCGTTAGGCTACGTGGTCACAGGAACAAAACCTTTCCAAGCACTGATTTGGAAAAGGCAGACACTGTGTTTCTCAGGTCCTCTACTGAGTGGGGCCGAGACTCTCTGGGCACAAGAAGTCGAGTTCCCAGCGAGATGTGAGACAATTCTCTGGAGCCAGGTACAGGACTTTGGCAGGGAGGCTCAGGCATGAGGGATTGGGGTGCAGCGGACAGACCGGCTATCTAGGTGCTTAGATTTGGTCTCACTGAGGAGAAGGAGGAATCCTGCTGATAGGCAGTGGCTGTGGAGAAAAAGTGGGATGTCCAGGCTGCTCAGGTCTCCTTCTTCCAGCTCCTCATCTGGCTGAGCTGCTCCACCGGCCTGGACAAGTCCTCTGCATGCACAGCAAATAGCCCAAGAGCCATTTCTGCCCAAACCTGTGCTGGGGGGTGAGCTTCTGTCTTCCCTGTCCCATCCGCGCTAGAGCAGACCACTAGGTTGAGAGAGACAGTCAACAATGATTAAGGCCAAGATTATATAAAGGGGGGGTCACAGAATTTGTGACTTTCAGAGATCTCAGTGACATTTTCCACCTCAGCCCTGGGGCAGCAAGACTGGAGCTGTCGGCCGGTGGGGGCCCCACAGCTATCAGCCACCAGTGTCGGAAGGGGCTCCCACAGGCCCATGCCACCACCGATGGACCCCACAGCTCCCAGCTACTGTGGGTGGATCCCAGAGCTCCCAGCCACCACATGGGACAGGGGGACCCTGGAGCTTCTTGCGGGCGGCGCTGCGCTCTGAGCGCATGAGGCCCTGGCGGCTCCGCCCCGCATCACTGTCAGACAACGTCACCAATGGGAGATGAGCCTGTCAGAGACGTTGGGGAGGGCCCAATGGGAGACGAGCTTTCAGAGACCCGCCCCGCACGAGGGCCAATGGGAGATCAGCTGAAAGAAAACACTAGACAGGCCAGCACCAGCCAACCAGGAACCGCCCCTCGTCTCAAGGACCCAGACAGCCCCGCCCCCACCTGTCCTCTGCCCCACAGCAGCAGCCAGCACCGGGTGGCTTGTGTCACGCCCCACAGCAACCCCCAAACCAGAGTCTCAATTCCCCTCCCCCACCACTGCTCTTCATTAGGTAACAAGAACCCCACCCAGAGACCAAAAAAAGGGAACCCCCCCTTTCCCCCGCAGCCGCTTCCCCATGTCTGGCCACACGCTCCCAGCTCAGGGTGACCACACACCCCATCGGGGCAGGCTCTGCTCAGCCCGGCTCCCCACAGCCTGCACTAAACCTGTGGGGCCCAACCCCAAAACTAACTCATATTTTACCCCAATAGCCCCAAACTGCCGCTTTTAATATATGCAAATAAGGTGCTTCCACACTCAGGCCACGCCCCAGCTCTCCAGTGGATCCACCCGTCAGAGAACCAGGTGATATTTAAATTAGCCAGGACGTCGCTCAGTCCTTTCCCTCTGCTCCCAGCAGGTGGCGCCGGAGAGCTCTGAGCTCGCTCACTTCCCTTTCTCGCGTCGGCTTCAGCCCCCGGGTTACAAACGCACCAACCGGGGAGCAGGAGTGCAGGGCTGCTCCAGGGTGACCAGATGTCCCGTTTTTAAAGGGACAGGCCGGTCTGGGAGGACTTTTTCTTATATAGGAGCCTATTACCCCCCCACCCCTGTCCCGTTTTCCACAGTTGCTTCAAGGTCACACTATGAGGCTGCTCTGCGGGGACGGACTTGCACACTTGGGATGTTAGTGCAAAAAACTTCTCCTGGGCTGAGTAAAGGGCAGAGACCTGCCCTTAGCCTGCCCTGAGTGGGGGTCACCCAAACCGAGCCTCACTCGCCAGGCAGGTGTCACCCTTCTGCCTGGGGGAAAGGCACCATGCCCCCACTCCCCAGCTCTGTGTGGGCGGAGAGCCATTGAGAACTTCTATTAAAAGGGAAAGAGAATCAAGCCTGAGTTTGGGAAAACCCCACAACCACATTCAAATCTACGCCCATCAGCAACCCCCCCACCCCAGAGTACGCTGGGCAGTGCTGTGACTCAGTTTCTCACCTTGCAGTGTGACAGGCCAATCCAATGTTCCTTTACCAGACCCCTCCGCTCTCCTTCCCCCAACCCCCACTCCCCTTGGGCAGCAAAGCCCCAGAGGTGGGGGAGGGAGGGGAAGGCATCAAGAGAAACCTCAGCTTCTGCTGCCGACACTCCTTCAACTGGCTCTCGGTTTGCCCTGTTCACTCTGCATCGCTGCTGCTCCACGGCATTGTCCTTCACCCTGCTGCTGAGAGCTCCCGTGTCACCACTTCCCCTGCTGCCCCCTGCCTGTCTCCTGCAGCCTCTGCGCGGCCACCTAGTGGGGGAACCTCGCTACAAGTGCAGCCTGGGCAGCCTCTGTCTTTGCAACACCATGGGCAGGGCGAGAACCGCCAGCTGGGGGAGACTAACGCCCTGCCCCGCCCCTTCCACCTGAGGCCCCGCCCCTTCTGCAAACACCCCTGTGCCCAGCGTTCACCAGCCCTTAGATCCCTCTTGGTATTTCAATGCAGGCACTGACCTGTGAGAGGAAAACATCAGCTCGCAAACACAGAGACTGAATTCCCCACATTTAATCTCGCTGCACTTTCCAGAAAGTCTCAACATTCATTTAGTTCTTGCTAGGACAGAGAAAAAAATAAGTGACACTAAGTTTTTGGCTCAGTTAAATAAAATTAAGTGTTTAATTAACATAGTAAAAATATGTCCTGATTCCGCTAAATAACACCGTAACAGGAAATAAGAAGAGACAAATCTTGTCAGTGACGACTAATTTCGCAAATGATCTTCCCATTATTAATTTCCACACCGCCCCCGTTGGAGGTCTGGGCACCTCCACTGTCACTGCTCTGCATTCACCTTCCCCTTAGAATTGTTCTCAGACATTCCCAAATTTGGAAAATTGTGCAGTTCACAATGTGAATAGTGACCCCAGCTCCTTCCTGCACCTGCTCTACATTGCTCCACAGCAGCTTCTCCCCCTGCAGAGTCACCCCAGCACTGCAGTGCAGCCGCCCAGGGTTTTGCAAAAATTAATAATACAGAGTTTGGAGGACAGTAAACATTTGTGAGTTATGCAAATAGTAAAAGGCAACAGTTGTGGTGTTACAAGAAGGCAGTTTTTGGTTTAATAATAAAACCCAGTTATATAAATGTAACTGTATGTGCAGCTCTGTGCACTCACGTTGGATGGAAGCTTAGTAATTAAATTATACAAGAGGGTCAGGTAAAGTGGCTACTGCCACCACTGTGTTTTGTCCTGAGAAGCCTTTACAGCCATTCTGAGGGGAAATGGGCCCTTTGCCCACAGAAATGGTCTATAGGGGACGGCTGCAGGCAGCAGGCGGAGAGATAATCTCATCAAAATGATTTGACTCCTGGGTAATGTAAGCAAAATCACTAAAGGAATGTCTGGGGTTTCTATTGGCACTTAACCTGCCTGCCCCTGGCTGTCTCTGGTTGTACAAGATGGACGTGTAATCGGGATAGAGTTGTGTAAAAAAAAATTATTGCAGTGCAAGGGATGTTAGACAAAACAAAATGTTGTGTGTAATTGTGTAAGGTTTTAAAAACCTAAACTGAGACTGATGGTTTGTAACATAATGTTATGAAGGTTAAACTATGAAAGGAATGTGCGTTTTCCCAGGACGTGTGCAGTGTATACTGGAGAAGGGGTAAAAGAAATGCAAACAAAACATGGTACTTAGCTCAAACCCTATTAGGGCTCCAAAGGGAGCCACAATAGGTTGAGGTTTCTTTTTCAGATCTGTGTGTTTTGAAGCAGAAGATGAAAGTGGAAAGTAATCAGAACTCAGGTGGAAGTTGATTGTGTCCCTTTTAAGACAGTCTCTGAGCTGCTGATGGCTTTGGATCCAAAAGCCAAGCCCGAAAGCCGGTGTGAATGCAAATGACCTAGCTGATGGGGGAAGGAGAGAACTGCCCATCAGTGGCAGCACAAAGGAGCTGCAAATAATAAATACATCTGGTCAGCAAACAAGCTACTGGAAGACTCAGATTGTGGCCCTCCAGGAAAGGGAGGTGAAAAAACTAGTCAAGCCTGAAAATAAGGGGGACAGGTTAACCCTAAGGAGTGAGTGTGTGTGTGTGTTTATGTACAGTGCTAAAGCTAAATCTAAAGCTGTCTCTCAGCTATTACCTGAGGATAAACTTAAAGCTTGGTACAGCAGAGAAACTATTGCAAACTGGGTCTGCTGTACAAGAGGGGAAACTGAGGCACACCACCTCATGAATTTCATAAATGACCAGTGAGGGGAGTAATTCACTATCTGACTATAGAACAAAATAAGGACAGCCTGGAGGGAATTCTTCTGTTTTTCCTGCAATTAGCAAGGAAATTTGTAAAAGGAAGTGGTATTATTATTATTAAGCACTAATCTGTCCCTACCGGGGGAATTGTTTCTTTTGTTTTTCAGACACTCTACGAGCAAGCTGGTGCCAGCAAAAGACTAAACCATAATACCATGAATCTATGTTTTGTATTGTTTGTCTGTGGTTTTTGTCTTGTTGTTAGGATTGTTGTGTTTCAGTGAACAGAAAACCTCATGACATGGGTGAGGATGGCTTCAAAAGGCTGATTTGGGGGAAGATGTGTATGGAAATTCAAAATGCTCTCCTAGGAGGCCAGCACCTGTGCAATAGCTACCATGGTATCTGGAAGTGAATCGGCAGCTAAGGTGGGCCCCACAAGCCCTATGGGAATAATGAGAAGGGGACTTGCTTGCTGGGAATCAATGGAGGGGTGTGTAAAATGGTGTAAATCCAGAGAAGATGTTTGAACGTGCCCCTCCCTGATGGCCGTGGAGGAGCACACCCAATGGCCCATGGTAAGGGGTGGACAATTGGGTGTACTGTGTATGAGGTGTTTTGCTGGAAATGTACATATTACTGGGGGCACAATTACCCCAGCCCCTAACCAAATTCCACACTACACACTGCTCTCTGGGCTTTGGCGCACAGATAGATCTGTGAATCTTACTGCTGTGAATAATCGAACCAGCACATACAGCCTGATTCCACACCATGAGGTTAAGTTGGTTTGGACAATAACCCATTTCTCTGTGGACATTCAATGGACTTATGATATGGACAAAAGCACGAAAACCTGCAGCGGCAGCATATTGCAGCTGCCAGCACCTGGGCATGTTAAGTGCTTGACCCCATCGAAGGAGGAGAGGAGGTGTTTCGGTGGTGGCCGGGATGTTGGACCATGCGGCAGTGCTCAGGTCTCTCGGTGTTGCTGTGGATTGTTGCAGTGGCTGGTGTATTGCTAAGTATACTTGTGTTACATTGCCTATGGAAATAACCTACAAGTAATGGAGTAAGCCCCTCCCCGCTGTACTAGACAACCTGGACTCAACCTTCTTGGGCCCACTATAGTGGGAAGTCTGGAACACTAATTGGAACAGGTGTGGCCCGCCCGTACGAGAGAAGGTGCAGGGCACTGTACTACGCACGGGGCAGTGGGACAAATGGAATATCAACACCTTCCACCTTGATGCCTGGCCCGATCAGGAAATGTGTCACTATATGTCCTATGTTTTGCTAAGGGGGAGAATGGGAACAGGGACACAGGCAAGGCTCTGTGGCGTCAGGGCTGGGATGGGGACACCGAGGAAGGAAACAGGAATCATTGCTTGCTGGAAGTTCAATCCAATAAACATCTAATTGTTTGCACCTTGGGACTTTGGGTATTGCTGCTCTGTGTGTGCGCAAGAAGGACTCAGTAATGGGAGGGTGAAGGGATAAACCCTCTAACACTAACTAACATCTAACACATTTGAACCCCTTCTTTTCACACCGTTGCTCATTCTCAGGGGCTGCTTTGTCTCCACAGGACGTCCTTGCTCTTTTCATCTGTTTCACTCACTGAGGTGTCAGAGTAAACACTCCCCTTCCCTCTAGTCTCAGACAAACACTAGTATTAACTGTTTGCTACTGATGGGTTTAGAAAGCATTTGTCAAGATGCCATTTCTGGGGGATTGTTCCCAAGATCCAGTATTTTGTGTTCAAACATCTCCCAGCTTCCTTGGTGAAAATAAGGCCAAGATTTCCTTGCAATATAGAGGGATTTTTTCACCCCAGATGGGACTTGAACCCACAATCTCTGACTTCGAAAGCCATTGCCTTATCCATTAGGCCACTGGGGCCCTGATGGAAGAATGGAAATTCCATCTCCTAAATGCATATTTCTCATATTAACTTGGATGCCAAATACCTTCTTTCTGCACCTTACAGAAATGTCTGCATCCCCTGGCAGCGAGGCTACTGGGCAGGTCGCTTACAGAGCTGAGCACCACCTTTCTGCCGGCCATCTTTAGAGAAGAAGGCTCTTTCCCCTGACAGCCACACACACAGCACTGCCTGGCGTCCCAAGACCCTCCCTTGTGTTCTCCTGCAGCAGCCGCCTGCCGGTGTGGGTGGGAAAAGGGGACCAGGTAGCACTGCAGCCTCAATCCTGGACAGGAGGCCCTCGCCAGGCCCAGGCCTGCCTCTTGCCTTCAGCCCAGGCAGCCAGAGGTGCCGGGGAGCTCCCTGGCAGGCTGCCGCTTTGCCTCAGCCACCTCTTGCCTCATGGCCTAGGCTCTTGGTGCTCTGCTGGTCACCGGCTCACTTGAAGGCCCAGAGGGAAAAGAAACAAGCACACAGGTAGTGGAGGATGGTTTGATCCATAGACTGCTGGGCCCAGCACACTTCCACTGCACCACTCTGCGGGCTCTTCATCCCCCCGTTGCCACTATCTGGATTAGTGCCTTACGAGCTCTCGCGCTGGCAGGCAGATGCGCAGGCTGCTAGGCAGCTGCCCTGGTCACAGGATTTTACAGCTTCTACAGGGTAAAAGGGATCTGTTTGGGGTTTGGACCCCATTGGGAGCTGGGGAGCTGAGTGCCGGAGACGGGAGCACTTCTTAAACTGTTTTCAGTTAAGCCTTCAGCTTGTGGGGGGACGAGGTTCAGACTTGGATCTGTCTGGCTCAATCGGCCCCCTCGCTGTGTTAGCAGACTAAAACCCGGAGCAAACACACACCCCTCGCAGAGAAACAGGAGCCTGGATCTTGAACAAATATCAACATTTTATTAAGATGATGTTCCAAAAAAAAAAAAGGAGAGCACGTCGACAGCTCAGTGCAGGGTGGTGCCAATGGACTGTTCGGATCACGCAGCTCTCACCGTGTGCTCAATGTGGGCAATTCCCTGTCCCATGGCAGAGGATATTGGAAGCTGAACATCCAGAGCTTGCAAGATAAAGGAACAGGACGGCGAGGCCTGGCGGTGCTGGCAGAACGGGAAAGCATCAGAGGGTTCTATGGTAACCAGGGGGATTGGTGGGAGTCGGTGAGGGAGGAGTTGGCGGCTTTGTTCTGGCGGTCGGGCAAACACCACAACATTAAAGAAACCAACAGTGCCAAGTCCTGCAGCGTCATCTTTGGGATTTCCACAAGAGCATCCAGGCAAGGGAGGCCAGGGGGCAAGAGGGGCAATTTGTCCCGGGCCCCACAGGGGACCCCACGGGAGTTTTTTGTGAGCTTGTGAGCTCCCCTCTCCGGCCACATGGGGGCAGCACTAACAGTCTCATCTAAATTTGACCCTTCAGACGGCAGATTATAACCGAGCAGGCAGATTATAGCCCAGAAAGCCAAATCCTTCCCCAAACTGACAGTTGAAGCAGAAGCTCCCCTTGGAAAGATCAGGATTTTTGCCTTTAAAAACAAGGAAAATGTGCATTGTTCTCTTCTGTCTACAGCGAGAGATTGAAGAAGCTCAATTGATTTCATTGACTGGAGGTTAAGAGGGGATTTAATCACTGTTTTTAAATACACAGTTTAAAAATTCCCAGAGGGGGGAATATCTGATTTTAAAGGGTTCTTTAATTCACCAGACAAAGGTTGAACACGACCACATTGGTTTGCTGTCAATGTCACAAAATGCCAATTGGAAATTACCATTTTTTAACCGTGAGGCTGATTATCTAGTGGAACAAGCTCCGCACTGGATTTGGTTAAACCCCCATCACTGTCGTGTTTAAATGAAGACCGCAGCTCTTGCTGCAAGACACCTGGTGTGTGGGTGTTGCTCTTCCCCCTTCAGAACCTCTGGTACATGGTGCTTCCCTCCTCCCAGTTCAAGATCCCCATCATGTGGGTGCTCCCATCCAGGATCTCCGGTGGGTGTCTCTGTCCCCCACCCCATGAACTAGCTCCCGTGTGTGGTTTCCACTGCCTACCCCCATCCGGGAACTGTGGGTGTCTCTGTTCCCCTTTTCAAGATCCGTGTTTCAGGGGGGCGTCCCTCCCCCCAAGTCAGAATCCCCAGCGTGTGGGTGCTCCCATCCCCCCTCCAGGCTCTGCGGCGGGTGTCTGTATAAAAAGAGACTGTGTCTCACTGTCTTGCCCAGGCTACACTACAAGGGCTATTCACAGGCATGATCCCACTACTGATCAGCACGGGAGTTTTGACCTGCTCCATTTCTGACCTGGGCCGGTTCACCCCTCCTTAGGCAACTTGGGGACCCCAAGCTCCCCTGGGATCACCATATTGATGCTGAACTTAGTGCGGACACCCGATCGGCACAACCCCCTGCAGCCCAGAACTCCTGAGCTCAAGCAATCCACTGGCCTCAGCCTCCCCAGGCGCTGGGACCACAGGCACCAGCCACAGAGCCCAGCTTGTTTCACAGCCTGGCAGCTGGAGCTTTAAACTCTGCTTGTGAGCTCTGTGCCTTGGCCAGACAGGGACAGCCTGGAACTGGGAAATGCTCCTGCTTCCCCCGCCCCTGTCTCATGTCGAGCTGCAGGCGCCGCTGTCCTGCCAGGTAAGATCACAGTTGTTTTGGTGCCCCCATCCCCTGCCCAGGTGTCCGGGTACCTCTGCCCCCCATACAGAATCCTGGATGTGTGGGTGTCCGTACCTCAGCAGAGGATCCCGAAGTGTGGATGCCCTTGTCCCCCGCTACAAGATCCTGGGTGTGTGGGTGCCACTCTCCCCCCCGTAGATCTCTGGTGGGTGGGTCCCCAGGGTGGGAGTGCTCCCATCCCCCGATACAGGCTGGGGGGGAGGGTATAACTGGCTCTCCCTGTCCTGCCCAGGCGGTGCTACAGCAGCTGTTCACAGGAGCAGCAACCCCACTGTCACCCTGCAGCTTTAACCTGCTCCAGGGGTGACCTGCTTCACCCTCCTGTGGGAGCCCGGGGACCCCGAACTGCCCAGAATCACCTGATTGATGCCGAGCTTAGCACAGACACCGGCTCAGCATGGCAGGGTGCAGCCCTGAGCCCTGACAATCAGCTTCCCTCCGCCTCCTGCTGCACAGCGAGGATCCCACGCGAGAGGCTTTGGGCACAGTTTGTTCAGGAGCGTCCCAGGCTCCAGCTGTAAACTCTGCTGGTCAGTTCTAATCTTTGGCCACATGGGGGCGGCACTAACGGTCCCATCTAAACGCTGTTTGCGTTCGACCCTTCGGATCGCAGATTCTAACCCGCGGGCAGATCTCTGAGTGCAGCCAAATCCCTCCCCAAACTGAACATTGAAGCAGCAGCTCCCCTTGGAAAGATCAGGATTTTTGCCTTTAAAAACTCTCGTGGGGGGCCCTGCTGGGCCCGGGGCCTGGGGCAAATTGCCCCACTTGCCCCCCCCCTCTGGGCGGCCCTGTTTTGGGATCCCTGGTACATGGTGCCTCCCTCCCACCAGTTCAGGATCCCCACAATGGGTGCTCCCATCCCCCCATACAGTCTCTGCGGAGGAGGGGGGGTGTATAAAAAGAGACCGTGGTACTGTCTTGCCCAGGCTAAGCTGCAGAGGCTACTCACAGGCGCGATCCCACTACTGATCAGCACGGGAGTTTTGACCTGCTCTGTTTCCGACCTGGGCCGGTTCACTCCTCCTTAGGCAACCTGGGGACCCTAATCTTCCCCGGGATCACCATATTGATGCCAAACTTAGTGCGGACACCCGATCGGCACAACCCCCCGTGGCTGGGAGCTCTGGGATCCACTCACAGTAGCTGGGAGCTGTGGGGACCATCCATGGTGGCATGGGCCTGTGGGAGCCCCTTCCGACACTGGTGGCTGATAGCTGTGGGGCCCCCACCGGCCGACAGCTCCAGTCTTGCTGCCCCAGGGCTGAGGTGGAAAATGTCACTGAGATCTCTGACAGTCACTTATTCTGTGACCCCCTTTATATAATCTGAGCCTTAATCGTTGTTGACTGTCTCTCTCAATCTAGAGGTCTGCTCTAGCGCGGATGGGACAGGGAAGACAGACGCTCACCCCCCAGCACAGGTTTGGGCAGAAATGGCTCTTGGGCTATTTGCTGTGCATGCAGAGGACTTGTCCAGGCCGGTGGAGCAGCTCAGCCAGATGAGGAGCTGGAAGAAGGAGACCGGAGCAGCCTGGAGATCCTACTTTTTCTCCACAGCCACTGCCTGTCAGCAGGATTCCTCCTTCTCCTCAGTGAGACCAAATCTAAGCATCTAGAAAGCTGGTCTGTCCGCTGCACCCCAATCCCTCATGCCTGAGCCTCCCTGCCAAGTCCTGTACCTGGCTTCAGAGAATTGTCTCACATCTCGCTGGGAACTCGACTTCTTGTGCCCAGAGAGTCTCGGCCCCACTCAGTAGAGGACCTGAGAAACACAGTGTCTGCCTTTTCCAAATCAGTGCTTGGAAAGGTTGTGTTCCTGTGACCACGTGGCCTAACGGATAAGGCGTCTGACTTCTGATCAGGTGATTGAGGGCTCGAGTCCCTTCATGATTGTGCTTGTGCAATTTTACCGTTGTGCTGAAAGTCCTGCTCCCTTCAGGGCTGGAACCTCTTCTTGGCCGCTCAGGCCAATGCTCTGGCTTCAGCTAGAGCCCCGGGAAGGAGTTGGGGGTTGGGTGTCACACAGGCTGGGGCATGAGCCCCAGGTGCTTCCAGTCTCGCCTTTGCCCTTCCTGACTTGCCAAAGAAAATGGGCGGCTGCCCGGGCTAGCGTGTGGAGCAGTTTCGCTCTTCCAAGTGTGCACCTGTCCCTGTGCTGGACGGTACTTGCTAAATAGCACCTTGGGAGCCTGGGTGTTTCTCTGCTTCTTGCCAGCTGGGGAAAAGCCTCTTGGGGTAAAATCTCCTGCCCCACTGCCAAAGTGAGCACCGTGAGTGGGAACGGTAAGAGGCCCCACCAGGGGGGCTGGCCCTGCTTTCCTACCGTCTTCTGATGTTGGCCACAAAGCATCAGCAGCTGGCTGTGGGTGGTTTTCAGTGGGTGTTCGGCATGCCAGGGAGCAGGGAGCAGCCTGGCTGGGTGTCTCTGTGGCTGTCTGCTGGCCACGCATTGGCATGGTTCTCCCCTCCTCTTGCCCTGCCCTTGGTTGCTCTGTGGCTTTTAAGCCGTCCCTTGGAGCTGTCAGCACCAGCCGCCTCTGTCCTAGGTGCCCAAAGGAGGAGAGGTGCTGGGCTCCAGCCTGGGACTCTTCCTCCCTCCTGCCTTTCCCTGACTATAAAACCTGGCCCTGACACTCCTTTCTTCAAGCCCCATGTGGGCAAGAAAAAAAGTGTGGTAGAAAGCACAAGGGCCAAACGTGTGGGCATCAAAAATCCTAAACACCCAGTCAAACCATAGCCACTTCTAGACCCCATTCCAACCTAAGACCTGGCTCCAGTGGGTATGAGTCACTCAGCACAAGGTAAACAACTCATTCTTAGACAGCTGGAGATAGGAAAGCACTTGGATTTCCAGGGATTTACCACAAGGTCCCACTGAGATTTGAACTCAGATTTCAGCATGCCAACCATTACACCATGGGACCAGCTTGTGCTAGTTTCTCTGAACATTGGTGACCCTATCATAGAATACCAGGTTTGGAAGGGACCTCAGGAGGTATCTAGTCCAACCCCCTGCTCAAAGCAGGGCCAATCCACCGACAGATTTTTATCTTAGATCCCTAAATGGCCCTCTTGAGGACTGAGCTCACAAACCTGGGTTTAGCCGGCCAATACTCAAACCACTGAGTTCTCCCTCCCTCACAGGCCCAGCTTGTGTAAGGGGACTGTTGGCCCTTTACTAAAACTGAGTGGGGTTTTTTTGGTTGGCTAGTTCCCAGTCCCAATAGAAGGGGGAAGGAACAATGGGAAATCAGGACCCGGAGACTGACAGGCCCCTGGGGCAATGGTCACCAACTGGTAGGGAACAAGTGAGAATTTGTTAATGAGTAAAATTCCTGGTGAAAATTGGCAAAGCTGTGGAGAGTTTGAAAAGTTCCAGTGAATTTACACATGAAGATACAAACAGAGAGACAAATAGAGAGAAAGAGACCATCACAGACTGCACAGGCCCACACAGACATAAACAAAAAACAAACCCACACAGCACACAGAGCCATATACACACAAGGGAAAGCCACACAAAACATAGAACAAATCCACACCAAAAAATACAGCAAAAGCCCACAACAAGAAAGCACAAAAACCACATACCAGAATACATAGCAAAAAACAATCTGCATGCAAAAGTCATACACACACACACACTAAAAACTATATGGCATCCACACAGGACCCACATGCACATCAACACGACAGACAACAAAAAACCCAACATACAGAAAGGCAGGCAGGGTTTGAGTCTCACAGCGAAGAGGGTGAGCACACAGGTGGTTTGGGGAGCAAAGACTGAGGGGGAGTCGGGGGCAGTGCTCTGGGCTCTGCCTGACCCCTCCTGACACAGGCGGCTGGTGGAGAGCAGAGCCTGGGAGATCTGTGGAATCTGCCCTGCTCTCTGTAAAGCAAGGGGACCTCGGTGTCTTCTGAGCTGCAATTGTATTTTCTGCAGGGCAAAATGATTGGCAGAAGCCATTTGCTTAAAAGAAACTAGTGCTCCCGTTGAGGTTTGAACTCACAACCTCAGCATGACTCCACTCAGCACTGCTCTATAAGTACTGGGCACAAACCCACTGTGTGTGACAGTGTGTGCAGGAGGGGGAGGGTGTGTTCCTTAGGATAGAAATGATGGAAAACACAGGGGACAGCGAAGCCCCATGTCTGAGTGTTATGACCCTGTGTGGTGCTGCCGTTCACCTTCCCCTCCTATGGTCTCAGCTTTCATTGAATCCAGCATTTTTTCACCTGTCCTCACCACAGAGGTGTCCCACATGCCTCAGCTATCGAGTGTCCCTCTGAGAGACGCCGAGGACTGGAACTGATTTCAGCTGCTGGACAGCTCTGCTAGGTCTTTATTCATTTGCACAGGAAAATGCTGAGTGTTTAAATTCATTTCAAGCCCCCTGCCCCCATTCAGCGAACTCCTGAACATACTGGAGATGGGTCTGGAAATTGATTTTCATTTGAAAAAGTTTTTAAAGGGAATCACTTGGATTGGAACTACAAACCTATTATCCTAGAAGGAAACATTCACCCACTGACCTACACTCACAACAGAGAGTGCCCTGGATAGCCCAGAGCAGGAACAGTTTTTAACCTGGGGGTTAGTAAACTTTCTCTCTTCTATACAAACACCACAGCTTACAAACTCCCCACCCCCGCTCTGTGTCACCAGAGCACAACAACAACTCTCCTTGGGGCACACACAGCTCCCCAGCTCCCTGCCCGTCAGTCTCTCCAGCATTGCTCCAATCCCTTAAAGCAGGGTCTCAACCACAATTTACCTTAGGGCCAGGGCCAGTCCTCCAGTCCTCCCAGTGGGCCAATAATGTCACTCATACTGCCCAGAACCCATCCCCCAAAACTCCGCCCCTCACCTGCCTAAGGCTCTGGGAGGGAGTTTGGGTGGGGGGAGGAGGTCTAGGGTTCAGGCCCTGGGTTGGGGCTGGGGATTGGGGTGCAGGAGGGGTGCAGGCTGTGGGAGGGAGTTTGGGGGCTGGGGGTGTGGAGGGAGGGGGTGCAGGCTCTGGGAGGGAGTTTGGGGGTGGGAGTGAGTATATGAGGAGGGGGTGGTGGTGCAGGCTCAGGAAGGGGGTCAGGGGTGTGGCGCTTACCTGGGGCTCCAAGGCAGGGCAGGCTGGGGGGCCTCCGTGTGCTGCTGCCCCCAGGCATCACCCCCACAGCATCCCATTGGCTGCAGGGGCTTGGGGCAGGGGCAGCGCGTGGAGGCACAGACCCTCCCTGCCATGGGGAGGGGCCGGCAGCCACTGCAGTGAGCAGGCAGATGCTGCTCAGCTCCGCTGCACTGACAGGGCCCCTGGGGGGGACCGCCTGGGGGCAGCAGGTGGGGCCAAGGGAGTGACCTGGTCCCAAAACTGCTGGAGCCCCACGGGCAAGACCTGGGAACCAGGACTGCCAGCCAGACAAACACCTTTAAGAGGAGGCGTCCCTCTCCCTGTCAAAAACTGATCTTCCTCCTTCAGTTCAGGGACAGCCTGAATTGTTCCTTATCCCGGAGGATTAAAACAGCAACATCAAACCCCTGTGTAGCTCACAGGAATGGACATAAACACTCCCTGGTATCTGAGGAGATGTTCAGCTTTGCCCTTGGTCAACTACAAGGCTAAAGGGAAAGGAGGTGGCGCCAGGTATAAAGAGTGAAACACGACACATCATAGTTATGCCCATGGTGGCTGCAAAATCTTTTGATGTACTTCTTCTTATCAGCAGTGTATTGTTTTCTCTGGAGCCTAGACCTTGACTATGCCTTGGCCAAGAAATTTGTACCTTGATAAAATAATCGACTGCCCCTGGTGAAGGCAATGGACTTGACACCCACTGGGGTGTCCCTACACAGGTACAAGTACTAACAACAGTGGCTGCCTTTTAGCCATAGATTTTAATCAGGGCAATAAATTGAAACAAACCCCTGTTAAATCATTTCTCAGCCCGAGTCCTTCACCCACATTCCATAGAGCATTGGGCCACCATGTGGACGTTTCATTTCTGACCTCAGTTTCACACAGAGACAAAATTCCTTTGCACAGATCCATAAACAGCAAAACCTCCCTGTGTCTCTGGTCTGACCCACGGCATTCGATGCCAGTGAACCTTTTTCTCCTGCAATGGCGACGGTCAGACAGAGGGGTCATGGCACCTGCATCCCTGCCAGGGAGATATTGGTTCGGCTCTTTCTTTCTGCTGCTGTTGTTAGTCCATGAAACATCAAGGGTGGAATGCAAGGCTGAGTTCACGCACCAGCCCTCAGTGCCCCAGAGAAATCCTGCCGCCTGCTATTGGAACGATGTGCTGGAGATTTGAATGGGAAAGGGACTGTCTGAATTGTCAGAGTGGGGAATGAACAACAATCTACAGCAATGTCATTCACACAAACACACTCTCATGCTGCTCCAGCCGGAAGGGAAATGGGCAGGAATTCTCGCTGTTCACCCAAGGACACACTTACACTGATGCGCAGCCGTGAGTGTGCTGGGGAAGTTGGTCTGAGCAAACAATTTGAAGTGACAATTCAGTGACAACAGAACCATCATGCAGTGAAACATATGAATGTTAAGTAGTTGTGGCCGAGTGGTTAAGGCAATGGACTAGAAATACATTGGGGTCTCCCTGCGCAGGTTCAAATCCTGCCAACTATGCAAGCACTGCGGTGCTGTTGTTATTATTGCAGTCTTAGTGCCTGAGCATCCACAATGCGAACTGGAGATAAATCTAGTTTCACTCTGTCTACACTTAAAACGCTGCTGTGGCACTGCTATAGCACTTTGGAGTAGACAGGGACTGGAAGGATTTTCCCATCCCTGTAATAGCTACATGGACAGAACAATTCTTCCTTTTCTTTAGCACTGTCTAACCCAAGCTTAGGTCACCTTTGTGGGAGGGATCACACCATGGGAGACATCGCTTTGCCAGTTCAGTGCCCAGCGTACACCAGCCCTTAGAGCCATCTGGGTATTTCAATGCAGGCACTGACCTGTGAGAGGAAAACATCAGCTCACAAACACAGAGACTGAATTTCCCACATTTAATCTCGCTGCACTTTCCAGAAAGTCACAAAATTCAATTCATTCTTGCTAGGACAGAGAAAAAATAAGTGATACTAAGTTTTTGGCTTGATTAAATAAAATTAAGTGTTTAATTAATATAGTAAAAATCTGTACTGATTCCTCTAACTAACACCATAGCGTGAAATAGGAACAGAGACAAATCTTGTCAGTGACGACTAATTTCACAAATGATCTTCCCATTATTAATTTCCACGCTGCCCCCACTGGAGGTCTGGGCATCTCCAGTGTCATTGCTCTGCGTTCACCTTCCCCTAGAATTGTTCTCGGACATTCGACTTCCTCTGCGGCATGGGGCTCGGGTCACTTGCTGGAGGATTCCCTGCACCTTGAGGTCTTTAAGCCACAATTTGAGGACTTCAATAACTCAGACATAGGTTAGGGGTTTGTTACAGGAGTGGGTGAGTGAGATTCTGTGGCCTGCATTGTGCAGGAGGTCAGACTAGATGATCATAATGGTCCCTTCTGAGCTTAAGTCTATGAATCTATTAATCTAGTCCCAAATTTGGAAAACTGTGCAGTTCAGAATGAGAATAGTGACCCCGTCTCCTTCCGGCACCTGCTCTACATTGCTCCACAGCAGCTTCTCTACCTGCAGTCACCCCAGCACGGTAGTGCAACCCCCAGGGTTCAGCAGGGGCCCCTGGCAAGGACAGTGGGTGCAGCTAACAGCCCAGTGTGCCTGGCCCTGAGGCAGCTGTAAAAAAGCAACACTCCCCCCACACAAGTACAGAGACTGAATTCCTTAACTTTAACATCACGACCCTCTGTAGAAAGCCACACGTGTCAGTTGTATTTTCACAGGGACATGCAAAAAATCAAGTGACACCAATTTTTAAGATGAGTAAATAAAGTTGAGGAGATAGTTATTAACCTCACAAAAATATACTAAAGATCCCTCAACATAACACCTGAAGGTGAAATATGAACAGAGACAAACCTTGTCAGCAAAGGCTTATTTCCCAAACGATCCTCAAAATGTTACTAATTCCCACCCCTCCTCCACAGGAGCTCTGTGCAGTGTAACTGTTCTGCAGGCAGCTTCCCATTAAATGCTGTTGTGGGACATTCCCAGGCCTGAAAATGTACCAATGACAGAATTTGAAGAGCAAACCTGGCTCCCCGCACCAGGTGGGATTTGAGTGTTTTGTCCCTGTCACTTAGTCTTTGTCAATAGTACAGACGCCCTGGGCAGGACTCCAGGCTCTGCTTGAGGGATCCTGGCACAGGGGCTGGGGGGAGAAAGGATTGTAGATTCTGACCTGGAGAGGAGGTAATAAGTGAAGGGGGCATTTTTATTAGCCCCCTCCTGAGGGTCCCCAGGGCTGGAATTCTACATCCCACAGGCCAAAGGAGGGGGTGACACCACTTGGCTAATGAGAACCAGTGCTCCAGGTGAGGCTTGAACTCACAACCTCAGCATGGCTCCTATCAGCACTGCCCTATAAGTACTGTGCGCTAACCAATTGCACCACTGGAGCACCTGTTAATTGCTCTTATCCCAGTTTCCTAGGTTGATAAAGGTGAGGAGTGACCCCAAAACATTCTCAGTGGAGGTGAGTGCAGGTAGCGACAAGTGTTGTACTCGGTGGGGTGGATTCTTCTTAAGGGTTCCAGGCCCCATTTCACCCTTTTGTTCTTTCCTGTGTAATAACAGAGCCGGTTAAGACTCAATGGAGAGTCTTGCTGCAGACCAACACATCTGAAATCACTGATAACCAGCTCTAAGCATTAGTCCTGCTTTGGGACAGTGTCTCTCATGCAAGAAACTGCCCAGTCTGCGCTAGCAGTGAGACTCCCTCACTAACAGCTGAAATCAGGGAGAGCTGTGTGAAGTGCAGGGCCCCAGGGGTGCCTGAACAGGGGGGAACAACACCCCAGGTGCCCAGAGGAGGAGAGGTGTGTTGGGCTCCAGCCTGGGACTCTGCCTCCCTCCTGCCTAGCCCTGACTATGAAGCCTGGCCCTGGCCCTCCTTCCTTTAAATGCCATGTGGGCAAGAGGAAGAGTGTGGCACCTGCAGGGACCAAAGTTGTGGACATCAGGTGAAGCAGCGAGAAACAACCATATGATCAATCCACAGGAATCTCTAGCCAGACTGTTAAGTTCTGGGACCCCCAACCTACAGTGGCCAGTCCACTGAACAAGCCGGACCAAAGACCTATCTCCAGTGGGCATCAGTCACCCAGCGTAAGGGGAAAAAATACTCAGTCTAGTTCACCCTGAGAGAAGGTAGCCAAACACATTGAGCTCCAGGGCTTTGCAGCAAAGCAACATATCGCCACGAGGTCCCACTGAGATTTGAACTCAGATTCCAGGATTCAAAGTCCTGAGTGCTGCCCATTACACCATGGAACCTGCTGCTATTTCACTTACTAGACCCCTCTGACTCTTGGCTGGTTTGCACTCTGCACTTATTGCTTCCCACCATCAGCTTCCTCTTGGGGGACTCTCTGTCCTCCTCCAGTGACTGTGGTCCTGCACTACCGGATCCGTGGGTCCTGCCCTGAGTCCTTGCATCCCCCTGCTTTGTCTCCATTCCCTGCAGGCTGCAAAAATGTCAGGGGAGTCTGCTCCTCCCTTCACTCGATGCTCCCGCTCATATCGGCCAGCTGCAGCCTCATCTCCTGGAACTCGGCCAGCTGTCGCTTGATCCGGTCGTACAGTCACACGCTGACTGGCTCCCCTGCCTGGATGCTCTTGTGGAAATCCCACAGGCGACGCTGCAGGACTTGGAACCACTGGTTTCTTTAATGTTGTGGTGTTTCCCCAGCCGCCGGAACAAAGCCGCCAACTCCTCCCTCACCGACTCCCACCAATCCCCCTGGTAACCACAGAACCCTCTGATGCTTTCCTGTTCTGCCAACACCGCCAGGCTTCACCCCCCTGCTCCTTTATCTTGCAAGCTCTGGATGTTCAGCTTCCAATGTCCTCTGCCCTGGGTCAGGGAATTGCCCACATTGAGCACATGGTGAGAGCTGCGTGATCCGAACAGTCCATTGGCTCCACCCTGCACTGGGCTGTCGACGTGCTCTCCTTCACGGAAATCCGGTCAGTGCGACTCCTGGCCTGTCCCTGCAGAAAGGTGTATCCCCTCTGCGGCTGCTGTGAGCTCAGGTCAGAGGAATAGGAGGCTACTGCCAACCCTCCACTGGTTCCACTGTGGAGAAACACGTCCTCTAAGGCAACCTCTCTACAGACCTGTGTCAGGTAGTGCTCATCATAGAAGAATTTCCTCTGACTGTTGGGAAAACAGGACCAGCAGTCCTCAGGCCGGTGCAACAATTGAAATCCCCCCCGACACCAAACACCGTGCAGTCTAGTAGAAGGGAGCCAGTTCCTTCATAGAACTTTCCTTTCATGCCTTAACTGGGGACCATACACACTAATATAGCCGTAACCAGTGCCATGGAGCACAAAGCCCACCAGTAATGCTCTCCCTGGTCGGAGCTCCAGCCCCTTCTGTACTCGCACTGCGAATGTGAAGAACAAGACTCCAACCCCATCATTCTTCCCTGGCCTGGAGGACCAGAGAGATGGGCCCTTCCTCCAATCACCCTCTGCCCATCAAGCTACCCTAGAGTTGTTAATGTGCATTTCCTGAACACCCACCATGTCCAAGCCCAGCTGCTCCAAGACACTGAACATCAAGTGCCTCCTCCTGGGCCCCCAACTCCCTTCCACAGGGCCACTTTCACACATGCCCCTTCCCTGGTACTGCCCTCCCTCAGCTGCACAGAGGAGTTTTCATCCTCTATACCTGCCTGTCACTGCCCAGCACCCCCTCTAGCACTCTCTTCCTGCCATATTGCATCCACCAATAACTCACTTAGGAGAGACAGCTCCTGTCCCTCATTGTTAAATGTCAGGCCAGCCAATTAGGGGCAGAAGCCCACAATATCTTTTCCTACTGTAGAGCCCAAGCTCAGGGACTCACCTTGGGCGCAGGGACCACTGTGCTCCCAGAAAACAAGCCACCACTGTGCAAAGAGGGATGAAAGGTCCTGCCAAAGCCTGGGATTGAACCAAGGACCTTTAGAACTTCACTCTAATGCTCTCCCAACTGAGTTACTTTGGCAGCTGCATGGTAATATTTTGGCCTGTTGCTTCTCTGCTCGAGATGTTTTTGCAGCAGTTGCACACAAAAAGGACGTCATTGTGAGCAGCCCAGGAAGACAAGACTCACTTTTGCCTGCCTTGCTCAGCTTGACTTGCTGCCTCACCCCGTTCCTGCCCTAGTGCCCAAGTTGACCTGGTGGTGGAAGGGGACTGGGGGCCAGTGGCGCGGGGAGGAAGTTGAGTTGGACCCTGAGCTAGACTAGACCCTGGCAGTGAGAGTCTGGCCACCACTTGCTGCCCCACCCTGTTGTCCTGGCTTCCCCCACTGGGCGTCATTTCGGGAGGGAAGTGGGGCTTCTGCCTCCCCTCCCCGATTTTCACACCGCAGAGGAGTGCGAACAGGAAAACGAACGGCTGCTCCACACCCCCACCGGAGGAACCCGGCGCCCTTAGCTGCTCCCCCTGCTCCCCCCCAGCTATGCTACTGAGTGGAAGCGTCCTGTGCCCATAACACAGAGGTCGATCAATCAAAACCCTCTTCTGCCAGCACCGGGCCTCCTTCTTCTTACACTGGGCCTGCAAGCGAGGGGGTGGCTGGCACAGCCCCAAGAGTCTAACCTGTGCGGCAGGAGGCGGCTGACGCCTGCAGCCTGCTGGGGAGCTCCCAGAAGTTATTAAGGGACAGAGACTCCTCAATGCCCTTAGTAACAAGGGTTTGGGGGTCACCGAGGCCAGTAAGGGGGTCACTATGTCGGCCTTATAACTGTCGAAGAAAACTCAGTTCTAGCATGATAAAGGGAAGAGGGTTGTAATGTGGGAATACCTTTAGAAAAATCCAAAGGCACAGTAGGTCCGTCAGAGGACAAGGGAGAGGTCACCAGTACGTCACCTTGTCCTCTTCTTCCGCTGTCCAGCAGGAACAGCAGGGCTAGAAGAAGGAGCACGTTGATCATCAGTAGGTGTGGCCTCCCGAGGTGGAGGGGTCTTTTTGCAGTGCGATGCATGGGTCCAGGCAGGTAGTCCTTGACACTTCACAGCAGTGTTGGTAGTCAACAGGACTTGGAAAGGGCCTTTCCAGCGTGGAGCCAGGGCAGTCTTTCGTTGATGGACCTTTATGTAGACCCAGTCTCCCGGTTCCAATGAGTGGCAAGGTTGCACAGGATCCTTCGGTAAGGCTTCCTTCACCTGTGTATAAAAAGACTTAACACATTTCATTAGTGCCTGACAATACTTAAGCATTATATCATCCATCAAATGAATGTCCATCTGAGCTAAGGTCAGTGGGGGTGCAGTTGGTAGTCGCATTGGGCGCCCCGTCAAAATCTCATGAGGGCTGAGTCCAGTCTTTCGATTGGGAATGGCTCTCATACTCATCAGTGCCAATGGAAGGGCATCTGGCCACTTTAAGTTCGTTTCAGCACAAATCTTGGCCAGTTTATTTTTTAAAATCCCGTTCTGGCGTTCCACTGTCCCAGCAGATTGTGGGTGATGAGGGCAGTGAAGGTTGTGTTGGATCTGCAAAGTTGTACATAACTCCTTTACAATCTGTCCAGTAAAGTGAGTTCCACGATCACTGTTGATACTCACAGGAATGCCAAAACGAGGGACAAAATCCTTAAGCAGAAGTTTCACAACAGTCCTGGCATCTGCCTTCCTGCAGGGAAAAGCTTCAACCCAATTGGTAAATACATCAACTAAAACCAATACATATTCATAACCACAACATTTAGACATTTGAATAAAATCAATCTGAATATTTACAAAAGGTCCCCAAGGAGGAGGGTGGGCTGCTCGCATAGCTTTAACAGCTTTACCAATGTTGTGTTGTTGACAAATCACACAGTGTTGACAGTAGGAATGGGCAACAGAAGGGAAAATGGGTGCAAACCAATCTCGGGCAACTGCAGCAACCATCCCCCTTTGCTCACGTGTGCCATCCCATGGTATATGCGAGCAAGATAGGGCAATAACATCTTTGGTGCCACCAGGCGACCATCCGGGGCACGCCAAAGATTATCAGAATGTAAAATGCAGCCAGCAGCACTCCAAGAGTGCTTCTCAGTTCTTGATGTTGCCTCCTGGATCGTAGCCAGATCGTCAAGGGAGGCCAGTGAAGGCTGCTCTATCAGTACACAGGAATGTACAGCCTGAGGTGCAGAAAGAGCCGCTGTCCTAGCTGCAGAGTCAGCTAGAGCATTCCCACGGGTAACTTCATCATGAGGGGTCTTGTGAGCAGTACATTTAACAACAGCTATAGCTTTAGGCAACAAAAGAGCATCCAAAAGAGCAGAAACATAAAAACCATTCTTAATAGGAGAACCAGTGGATGTAAGGAAGCCTCTATATTTCCAAAGCAATCCAAAATCATGAACCACTCCAAAAGCATAACGAGAATCCGTATAGATAGTGACCGTTTGATCTCTAGCCAGAACACAAGCTCGAGTCAAAGCCACCAGTTCAGCTACTTGCGAGGAAAACACTGAAGAAAGGAAAGCACTTTCAACAACAGCACAGGTAGTGCAGACAGCATAACCAGCAACTAATGTACCCTTAGAATCTCGCAAGCACGAGCCATCCACAAAATAAAGGAGATCAGGATTCTGCAAAGGCACATCCAGTAAATCATCTCTAGGACGAGTAAGAACAGACGTTACAAACACACAATCATGTGGGGTTCCATCTTCAGGCCCAGGCAACAAAGAGGCTGGATTAAGAACAGGGCAACGAGCCAAAGTAATATGAGAGGAAGAAAGCAAAACCAGTTCATATTTGATAAGACGAGAAGCGGATAAATGCTGCGTCCTAGATTTCAACAAGAGTGCAGCCACAGCATGCGGAACACACACACTCAAAGGAGAACCCAATACAATAGATTCAGATAACTGAACAGAAAGGGCCGTTGCCGCTACAGCCCGTAAACAAGGGGAAAATCCTACCGCCACAGCGTCTAAGGCAGTACTGTAGTAGGCAATTGGACGGTGTTTGTCCCCGTGCTTTTGCGTTAGTACAGCCAAAGCAAACCCATTACGCTCATGACAGAAAAGAGTAAATGGTTTAGTATAATCAGGAAGTCCCAGGGCCGGAGCAGTAGATAGTCTCTGTTTAATAGCAACAAAAGCACTCTCAGCCTCTGGGGGCCAAGGAAGAGGTTCAGGGGTACCAGACTTAGTCAGATCCTGTAAGGGTTTAATCACTGTTGCATAACCTAAAATCCACTGCCTGCAATATCCAGTCATGCCCAGAAAAGTACGCATTTGAGAAACAGTACTAGGCCTAGGCATATTTAAAATAGCTGAAATACGAGAGTCTGATAAATGACGCTTGCCATGAGAAATATCATGACCAAGATAATGAACCTTGGGTTGACACAGTTGGAGTTTCTCTCGGGATGCTTTGTGACCTTTGGCAGCTAAAGCAGTTAAAAGAGTCAGAGTATCAGTTTTAGAAGAGTCAAAAGAGAAAGACGCCAGTAAAAGGTCATCCACATATTGTATAAGTACTGATTTTCCAGGGAAAACCACATCATCCAGATCCTTCTTCAGGATCTGAGAAAACAGGGAGGGAGATTCAGTATACCCTTGGGGTAACCTGGTCCAGGTATACTGACATCCTTTATAAGTAAAGGCAAACAAATACTGACTATCTGGGTGAATTGGAATGGAAAAAAATGCAGAACATAAATCTACAACAGAGAAATAAGTGGCTGACGGTGGAATACAAGAAAGAATTGTAGCTGGATTTGGAACCACTGGAAAAGAAGGCAAAACCACAGCATTAATAGCGCGAAGGTCTTGAACAAAACGATAGGTATTCCTTCCTGGCTTCTTTACAGGAAAGATAGGAGTATTACAAGAACTAATAGTGGGAATAATAATACCCTGTTGCAATAAAGATTCTATAACCGGAGCTATGCCTGCCACTGCTTCAGGACGCAGTGGGTACTGTGGAATCCTTGGCAAAAGCTTAGCAGGGTCCACAAGAATTTTAACCAGCTCGGCTGTTCTAATCTGTCCCACTTCATTTGCATGACGAGACCAGAGATGGGGGGGCACTTGTGACAACAAATGCACAAGGTCAGGGCTGAGTGGAGACTTCGGCCTGGTCTACACTAGGCGTTTAAATCGGTTTTAGGAGCCTAAAACCGATTTAACGCCACAACCGTCCACACTAGGAGGCACCTTATATCGATTTTAATGGCTCTTTAAATCGGTTTCTGTACTCCTGCCCGACGAGAGGAGTAGCGCTAATATCGGTATTAACATATCGGAATAGGGTTAGTGTGGCCGCAATCGACGGTATTGGCCTCCGGGAGCTATCCCACAGTGCACCACTGACCGCTCTGGACAGCATTCTCAACTCGGATGCACTGGCCAGGTAGACAGGAAAAGCCCCGCGAACTTTTGAAATTCATTTCCTGCTTCCCCAGCGTGGAGAGCTCATCATCACAGGTGACCACGCACAGCTCATCAGCACAGTTAACAATGCAGTCTCCTGAGAATCGAAAAAGAGCCCCAGCATGGACCGCTCGGGAGGTAATGGATCTGATCGCTATATGGGGAGAGGATTCAGTGCTAACAGAACTGCGTTCCAAAAGACGAAATGAAAAAGTATTTGAAAGAATTTCTAAGTCTATGACGGATAAAGGCCACAGCAGGGACTCCGTGCAGTGCAGAGTGAAAGTTAAGGAGCTCAGACAAGCCTACCAGAAAACCAAAGAAGCAAACGGAAGGTCCGGGGCAGGTCGAAAAACATGCCGCTTCTATGCTGAGCTGCATGCAATTTTAGGGGGCTGCGCCACAAGTACCCCACCCCTGACCGTGGATTCCGAGGTGGGGGTTGTAATCTCTGCCATGTCAGACGGGGAAGATGAAGATGAAGAAGAGGAGGAAGACCTCGCAGAGAGCACACAGCACTCCGTGACCCCCAGCAGCCAGGAGCTTTTTATCACCCTGACGGAATTACCCTGCTCCCAGCCCTCACAAGCAACTATTCCAGAGAATGACGCCATGGAAGGGAGCTCTGGTGAGTGTACCTTTGCAAATAGCAAACAGTGTTTTTTAAGCAAGCCTTTTTTAATGATTGATTTGCCCTGAGGACTTGGGACGCATTCGCAGACAGTATAGTTACTTAGAAAAGTTTGTTAACATGTCCGGGGATTGAGAGGAAATCCTCCAGGGACATCTCGATGAAGCGCTCCTGTAGGTACTCCAGAAGCCTTTGCAGAAGGTTTCTGGGCAAAGCATCCTTGTTCCGCCCACCATGGTAGGACACTTTACCATGCCATGCATGTAGCAAGTAATCAGGTATCATTGCGTGGCAAAGCATAGCGGCGTATGGTCCCGGTGACTGCTGGCATTCAAGAAGCATGCGCTCTTTATCTTGTTCTGTTATCCTCAGCAAAGTGATATCGTTCAGGATAACCTGGTTAGAAATCAGGAATTTAAGTAAGGGGGGGTGGCCATTTTTCTACTGGGTTCGTGGAATGCAGCAGCTTAAAAAAAACACTTTCCTGCACGTAGCGAAGCGGGGGGAGGGGAGGAGTGAAATGCCGATGATCTTTTCTGTTTGGTCACCGGCGAGGCGATCTTCCCCAAGCTACCGGACAAGCAGTGGGTGGGGGGGAGGGGGAAGGTTGTTGATTAGCAGGGAGCTAGCGTGGTATTAGCCATGCGTTGGGGGGGGGAGGGGTAAATCACTGAGACAGTGGCTTACCATGGCCGCATGCAAGCTGAATCCTGATGCCTGGACCTGTGTCTGAGATCTGTAACCCAAGAGTTGCAAGCAGGCACTATTAAGATGAAAAATGCGACCTTGTAGGGAAATCACATGTGCTATGTAAGGTGAATAGTGCTTTTCACTGTGAAAGAGTATAACCATTGTTCTGTAAAATGTATCTTTCTAAATATTTATCTCCCTCATGCAGCTGCAAATATTTCAAGCGTCCCTCCTCCATCCCAAAGGCTAGCACAGATAAGGCGGAGGAAAAAGAAGACGCGAGATGAGATGTTCTCGGATATTATGGAAGTTACACGCAATGAAAGAGCTCATCTGAATGAGTGGAAGGACGTGGTTTCAAATTACAGGAAAGAGGCCAGTGAACGTGAGGACAGGAGGGATGAACGTGAGGACAGGAGGGACAACCGAGATGAGAGGTGGAGGCAGGAAGACCGGCAGGAAAATCAGCGGTGGCGGCAGGAAGATCAGCGGTGGCGGGATGCAACTCTGGGGCTGCTGCGTGATCAAACTGACATGCTCCGGCGTCTTGTGGAGCTTCAGGAACGGCAGCAGGATCACAGAGTGCCGCTGCAGCCCCTGTATAACCACCCTCCCCCCTCACCATGTTCCTTAGCCTCCTCACCCAGACGTGTAAGAACGCGTGGGGGGAGGCTCCGTGCACCCGCCCACTCCACCCCCGTGGACAGCCCAACCAGAAGGATGTCGTTACTCTGAATTTTATTTTTTTAATGGCCTTCTCCATCCCTCCTTTCCTCCTCCCAAAGCACACCCTTACTTCTCTCCCTCTTTTTATAATGAATCAATAAAGAATTCATGCTTTTTAAATGAGTGACTTTATTTGCATAAGTAAGCTGTACTCGAAGGGGGAGGGGGAGTTGCTTACAGGGACTGAGTCAATCAAGGGGGTTGGGTGTTCATCAACAAACACAGCAGTCACACTGTACCCTGGCCATTGATGAAGCTCGTTTTCAAAGCTTCTCTGATGCGCACCGCTTCCTGGTGTGCTCTTCTAATCTCCCTGGTGTCTGGCTGCGCGTAATCAGCGGCCAGGTGATTTGCCTCAGCCTCCCACCCCGCCATAAAGGTCTCCCCCTTACTCTCACAGAGATTGTGGAGAATACAGCAAGCAGCAATAACATAGGGGACATTGGTTTGGCTGAGGTCTGAGCGAGTCAGTAATGTGCGCCAGCGCGCCTTTAAACGGCCAAATGCACATTCCACCACCATTCTGCACTTGCTCAGCCTGTAATTGAACAGATCCTGACCACTGTCCAGGCTGCCTGTGTATGGCTTCATGAGCCATGGCATCAAGGGGTAGGCTGGGTCCCCCAGGATAACGACAGGCATTTCAACATCCCCAACTGTTATTTTCTGGTCTGGGAAGTAAGTCCCTTGTTGCAGCCGTTTAAACAGAGTAGTGCTTCTGAATACGCGAGCGTCATGAACCCTCCCTGGCCATCCCGCGTGGATGTTTGTGAAACGTCCCTTGTGATCCACCAGTGCTTGCAGCACCATTGAAAAGTACCCCTTCCGGTTTACGTACTGGGTGCCCTGGTGCTGCGGTGCCAAGATAGGGATATGGGTTCCATCTATCGCCCCCCCACAGTTAGGGAATCCCATTGCAGCAAAGCCATCCACTATGGCCTGCACGTTTCCCAGAGTCACAACCTTTCGTAGCAGCAGCTTAGTGATTGCTTTGGCTACTTGCATCACAGCAGCCCCCACAGTAGATTTTCCAACTCCAAATTGATTCCCGACTGACCGGTAGCTGTCTGGCGTTGCAAGCTTCCACAGGGCTATCGCCACTCGCTTCTCTACTGTGAGGGCTGCTCTCATCTTGGTATTATGGCGTTTCAGGGCAGGGGCAAGCAAGTCACAAAGTTCCATGAAAGTGCCCTTACGCATGCGAAAGTTTCGCAGCCACTGGGAATCGTCCCACACCTGCAACACAATGCGGTCCCACCAGTCAGTGCTTGTTTCCCGGGCCCAAAATCGGCGTTCAATGGATAGAATCTGCCCCATTACCATCAGGATCTCCAAAGCGCCGGGGCCCGCGGTTTGAGATAATTCTGTGTCCACGTCCTCATCACTGTCATCGCCGCGCTGCCGTATCCGCCTCTTACTCGCCTCGGTTCGAAGGTCCTGGTTCAGCATATACTGCACGAGAGTGCGCGAGGTGTTTAAAACATCCACGATTGCGGTATGGAGCTGAGCAGGGTCCATGCTTGCTGTGCTATGGCGTCTGCACGGTTCACCAAGCAAAAAAGGCGCGAAACGGTTGTCTGCCGCTGTCAGGGAGGGAGGGAGGGGTGAGGCTGTACCCAGAACCACCCGCGAAAATGATTTTTGCCCCATCAGGCACTGGGATCTCAACCCGGAAATGCCAAGGGGCGGGGGAGGCTGCGGGAACTATGGGATAGCTACGGGATAGCTACCCACAGTGCAACGCTCCAGAAATCGACGCTAGCCTCGGACCATGGACGCACACCACCGATTTAATGTGTTTAGTGTGGCCGCGCACACTCGATTTTATAAAATCTGTTTTACAAAACCGGTTTATGCAAATTCGGAATAGTCCCGTAGTGTAGACGTACCCTTCGACGCAGCTGGCTCGGATATATGGAGTGTAGCCAACACCAGGTTAGTATTCTCATCAGGAACCTGTAAGAATACGCCATCTGGTGTACAGTAGATGGTACAACCTAATTTACACAACAGATCTCTTCCCAGCAAATTCACAGGAGAAGTAGAACTGAGTAGAAAGGAATGTTTATCTTCTAGAGGGCCAAGACAAATTTCGAGGGGTACTGAGACAGGATGCGAAACAGGACAGTTTGAAATGCCCACAGCATTAACAGACAAAGCGGACAAAGGAACAGAGGGAAACTCCGAGGATCTCAGAGCAGACCTACTAGCCCCAGTGTCTACAAGACAAGTAACAGATTTACCAGCAATATTACAATCAACAAACGGGCCTTCTTGATTAATAGAAATTAAAGGATTCATGATGCAGTTACGTTCCCTCAGGCTGTCCTAGTAAGGGGTTCCTTGTGGGGAGAAAACAGGCGCTTCAGGATTGGGGAACTGAGTAGGATTTTGAGCAAATCGATTTGGACACTCATTTCTCCAGTGTCCCTCCTGACCACACAAGTGGCATGCAGTGCTCCCAGTCGGGGCAGGATTCTGGGCAGGATATGAGGAACCTCGTCCCATACCTCTCCCACGACCTCGTCCCCGTCCTCTTCTCATTCCCCCACGACCCCTATTCTGATAAGTTTGTAACTGTAAAGCCATAAGTTTTGTTTCACTGGTTTCTTACTTCTGGTCTATGCAAGCTGTACAATGATTTGCAACTGTCACCAATTCTGAAAGGGGTTTAGTTTGCCAGCCAATACAAATAGTTCTCAATGGTTGCTGAACTTTTGGCAAGAGTCCCTGAACAAAAGCAGCTCCCACCGCTTCCCTGGCATTATCAGCTGGATCAGTAATTCCCGAATGCTGTTCAAAGACCTTAGTCAGTCTATCAAGATAATCAGCAGGGGATTCTCCCTTATTTTGTTTACAATTTGCAATCTTGGTCCAATCTGTTTTCTTAGGACAAACTTCTGAAATAGAGGTCAAGAGACGATTCCTAGCCTCTGTCAAAGCATCCCCAATACCAGGGTCGGAATCAGGCCAAGCCGCCTGTCTGTTAAGGCGTTGCTGTACTTCGGCGGGCAGTACAGCTCGTAAAAGTTGATTAATATCTGCCCAAGATGGATTATAGCACTGAATCACTGTCTGGAGCTCTTCTCTAAACTTTACTGGCTCCTCCCTGATTTTAGGAAATTCTTTCACCAAGTTTCTAAGATCTCCAGGTGTCCACGGGGCATGTACCTTAATTAACCCCCCTATCGCTCCAGCTCCAGGCAAGTCCCTTAAAGGAGCCTGGAGTGCCTGTGTCGTGCTTCTAAGAAAGTAGCCGGCATGGTTATCAGCAGAAGCAGGGTTAACCGGACTACTGGTGTCAGTCAGTAGGGAAGAAGATAATTCTTCCGAAGAAGGAGAACGAACAACTTGTGCAGTTGATAATTGCGGCGATGAAACAATTACTGCCTGCACAGCCCGAGAAGGGGGGGCCGAGGGGGAAGCCTGCTGCGGCTGTGGAATGCTGCTAAAAAAATCCACTATATCTTCTGTAGTCTCCTCCTCACTTTCAGGTTTAACTAATTGAGGATAAAGAGAAGCAGAGGGCTGCACTGAAGCAGGAAGACATTTGGATGTCTGACATTTAAGTTTTAAATCTTGTACTTCAGTTTTTAATTTCTCCTGGGAGTCCTTCAGACTCCGCACCCGAGACTCATGGAGTCTCTTTGTTGCTTCCTCCCACCAAGACAGAAACTGCTCGCACTGCGCAGCAGAGGTGTGTGATTTAAGGGCTTCACGGAGGCATGTAAGTTTATCTAACTCAAAGGTACCTTCTAATGGGCATTGTTTAAATGAAT
Source organism: Mauremys mutica (assembly GCF_020497125.1). Taxonomy (NCBI): domain Eukaryota; kingdom Metazoa; phylum Chordata; order Testudines; family Geoemydidae; genus Mauremys; species Mauremys mutica. Next base: position 245,240 of record NW_025423305.1, read on the forward strand.
TTTCACGCGTGTACAGATTCCAATCATTTAAATACCTGCAGGTTTTAGGACCATAATGTACGTACATGTAATATGCTGGGGTACCCTTAGGGGGTAAAGTGGAAAGTTTAGACTGTTCCCCCCCCATGTTCCAGTCACACCAACTGAAGGGGTCCCTGTCCGCGCTAGCGGACCAGAATCTAAGAATCCCTCCCTACAGGGCACTCACGTACAGGAGAGACTCACAAGAAAGACTACGACCCTCGTACATCTCCTTTCAGCAAAGAGCGTCGGCTAAAGACTCCATTTCCGGGAGATAAACCCGCATACTCTAATTGCATCCAGGGAGACGATCAGATTGTCAGTAGCCCACACAGAAGGGAAAGGGAGGGAAAATGGGTTCACACACTCCTAGACCCAGGCAGCTTCCTCGCCGGACTATGCCAAGCTGAGTCAGCCCACCGTGGGTCGGATCTCCTAAAGATCCACTAGTTACTGGGCTTGCGTTAGACTACTCCTGATCATTAGCAATCGCTTCACAGGGCAATCTGGGCGTCTTCCAGCAACGAACACTCACACAGGTATACACACACACACACACACCAAGGCCTCTTTTCCTCTATTTAACCCTTTTTTAACCTTTTTAAAATTTTTTTTTTCTTTTTTCTTTTATTTTTTTATATTTTTTTTTTTAACCAAGATGCATCATTACCTGGTCCGGACCAATACCATGAGGCGGTATGACAACCCCTCTTGAGGCGGTAAAAACCCCTCAGCACCGGTGCATTCTAATGCATTACCTTATGCATTACCTGTTGGCCAACTCAGCAGTTCCCAGTACTGCTATAACTAACCTTCTTGGGGCCTCTCCCCAATACCACTCTGCATTTGATCCTGCTGCACAGTCAAAAAGTTCAGATGGCGTGAGCCCAATAGAAACAGACGTCCCCCACAGACAGTCCTCCTCCGATACCCCAATAGAGATTTCAAAAGGTCTCTTACCTCTATTGTGGCGCCATGGGGTTCGAAGGGGAACGATCCGTAGCAGCCGTCTGTGTGTCCGTGGGCGTTGCCATCCCGGACGAGCCCCCAAATTGTCGAAGAAAACTCAGTTCTCGCTTATGTTTAGGTGCAGCAAAAACAAATACTTTATTATAATACTCTAGTGAACACAAGAGGGAGAGAGTGTCAGGAACTGGGTTGCCCCTTGTCCTGAACAGATCTCTCTCAATTAGTAAAACAATCATAACAATCTTTATACCTTCTTAACAGACAGTGGCTAGCAAACTTGCAGACAGTAAAAGTAAACATTTGCATTTGTTTATACATAAGCCTATTCATTATCTTATTTGTCTGCAATACCAGAACAGAAAACAAGACTGCAATTCACAAGGTCGTAACGACTTTTCACACAATTCACTCTGCACCAGATACAGGGTAACAGCTTAACCTCTGCTAATTAGCTAACATACATTAAGATCCCTTCAAACCTTTATTAATTAATTCTTGGCCTCCACATAACCCTGGGTGTCAGGTCACTGTGCAGCTTTGATCTAAAGCTCGGATCCCAACAACCAACCAGCAGCCCACAGCCTCCCCCTGGGTCTACCTTACCCCCCTTCCAGCCCCGGATTCACCCCCTAATCATCCTACTGCTGCTCAGAGCCACAGCCGTGGAGGTGCTGAAGGAGGGAGGGGTGACTCTAGGGTGGGGTTCTTCTCTAAAGATGGCTGGCAGAAAGGTGGTGCTCAGCTCTGTCAGCCACCTGCCCAGTTGCCTCACTGCCAGGGGATGCAGACGTTTCTGTAAGGCCATTAAATGGGGTATTTGGCTTCTGAGTGAATGTGAGGAATGTGCAATCCTGAGAGGGAATTTCCATCCTTCTTTTTCTTGCTTTTCAGGGCCCCAGTGGCCTAATGGATAAGGCATTGGCTTCCTAAGCCACAGATTGTGGGTTCGAGTCTCAGCTGGGGTGGAAAAACTCCTTGTATATTGCAACAAAGCCTTGGTGTTATGTTCCCCAAGGAAGCTGGGAGACATTTGAACCCAAAGTACTGGATCTTGGGAGCACTCCCCCAGAAACAGTATCTTCCACTTGACAAATCCTTTCTAGACCCATCAGTAGCAAACACTTAATACTAGTGTTTGTCTGAGAATAGAAGGAAGGGGAGTGTTTACTCCGACACCTCAGTGAGTGACACGGACAGAAAGAGCAAGGCTGTCCTGAAAGAGAATGGATCTGTCTGGAGACAAAGCAGAACCTGAGAATGAGCAACAGTGTGAAAAGAAGAACTTCAAATGTGTGTTAGGTGTTAGATAGGTTGGTCTGACAAATTTCAAGAAAATACCAATGCTCGTAGACTGATGCGGACACTGGCTGCCTCTGATCTTTTACTGAGAATTCATTGAGAAATATTTTCCTTAACTATGTTATGGAATATTAGGTGGGCTATGAAGGCACCATTCCTCCTGCTTTCGCCCTTCGAGACAACACGGCTACATGGCATGCGGCCAGTGCTCACCTTCCAGTCAACTGCTAGAGAAGACAACACAGACAGGGATGGCAGCAGGGCAGACTGGAGCTCCGCGGAGATGATGGGACCAGGTCTCATCAACGGGGAGGTGGCCACCCCAGAATGCACAAGGCTGAGCCAGTAAGTGCGGCGTGTGCTCCACGGTGCCCCTACTCCCTGCATGTGGTGGTGGAGGGCAGTTACTGAGTTCGGTTGGTCTGGCAAATTTAGGGCTTGGCTACACTTGCAGATGTAGAGCACTGGGAGTTAAACCACAGCAGGGAAACCGCTGCCGTGTGTTCACACTGACAGCTGCAAGCACACTGGAGTGGCCACATTAGCAGCTCTGGCAATGCCACAGAGAGCAGTGCACTGTGGTAGCTATCCCAGTGTGCAAGTGGCTGCAACGTGCTTTTCAAATGGGGGACGGGGGTGGAGTGTGACAGGGAGTGTGTTGTGTGTACGTGGGGGGAGCGACAGTGTGTTTGGGGGGCTGAGAGTGTGTCAGCATGCTGTCTTGTGTGTTCAGACAGCAGCAGACCCCCCCCTCTCTCACACACACTCACAACAGCAGCATTCCACACTAACGGTTGCTTTGTCCCGGAGCAGATAAGCAGCCGGCTGTCAGAAACGGAGCTTTGAAAGGGGATATCCGCATGCCTGCAGCCAATTTCAAAACAATGACCAGAGTGGGCTCTTGACTTCAGGGGATTATGGGACATTTCCTGATGCCAAACATAGTGCAGTGATGCAACACGTCGTCCACACTGCGAGCTTTATACTTCTCATGGAGGTGGATTACCCAGAGTGCTCCACCTGCAGAGCCCAGGCGCTCCATGTGCCTTGCCAGTGTGGACACCTCAGGAGTTAGGGCACCCGGGGCTGCTTTAATGTGCTCTAACTTGCAAGTGTAGCCAAGCCCCTAGACTATGTCACTTGTGTGACTTACTTGTGCTATTGTAATAAATACAATAGACGTGCAATGGTCAGAAATTGCACCAGCAGAGAAGTATATTGCAGGGAAACCATAAGGAAATTAAGAGTTTAAATTATCCTCCAATGTCCCACATCCCACTAAAATGAATCCAACCCACAGGTCACATGGGCAGAAGTATCGGTGTCAGGATGCTACATTGTTAGCACAGTAAATGAAGCTGCAAAATAAATGATGTTTAAATGACCTCACTCTATTTTTTACAATCCTGTGTTAAGAGGTAATAGATACAGATGGACACCAGGCAGGGTCGTTTGGAGGATGAAGCCTTTATGCTTCCATCCCCCACCACTGTCAAGTTTTAGCTAATTAGGACAAGTCAGCAAATAAGAACAACCTCAGGACTCAGAGTAGCAGCCGTGTTAGTCTGTATCCGCAAAAAAACCAGGAGTACTTGTGGCACCTTAAAGACTAACAAATTTATTTTAGCATGAGCTTTCGTGAGCTAAAGCTCACTTCTTCGGTCTCAGTAACTGCTGCAGGTAGCAAAGTCCTACAGGGAGCAGTTTCTGGCACTACACCTGCGCAGCTCCGCTCCCTGGCTCTTCTCGGGCTCCTGCTCTCTCCTTAGCTCTGCCCCACTCTGGCCCAGGCAGTTCCAGCTCCCACGGAGGTTGGGACCCCCTGGCCTGGTGACTCCCTCATTACACTGCCTGGCCTGTCAGTGCAGCTAACTTGGAGCTTTGGCCTCTCCCCATTGCCCTCGGGACTGTCAGTCTCAGGGTCCTGATTTCCCATTGGCCCTTCCCCCTTCTATTGGAACTGGGAACTAGCCATCCAAAAACCCCACTAAGTTTTAGTAAGGGGCCAACAGTCCCTTACATGAGCCAGCCCCGTGAGAGTCACCGATGTGCAGAGAAGGCAGCACAAGCTGGTCCCATGATGTAACGGGCAGCACTCAGGACTCTGAATCCCGCAATCTGAGTTCAAATCTCAGTGGGACCTTGTGTTGGTTTGTGGAAAAGCCCTGGAGCTCCCAGTGCTCAACTCCCCTGTCTCCAGCTGTGCAAGAGCCAGTCTTTCCCCTCCTGTTGGGTGACTCTCACCTCCTAGAGCCAGGCTCTGGGTGGGACGGCTGCAGTGGATCAGGGCTCTAGAACTGGCTACTGATGCCTGAGGGTTGGGATTCTCACAGCTTCACCTGATGCCCACAAGTTTGGCACTTGCCACTGTGCTGTTCCTCTTGCCTGCCTGGCACTTGAAGAAAGCAGTGCCAGGGCCAGGCTTCATAGTTAGGAGGGGGAAGAGTCCCAGGCTGGAGCCCAGCACCTCTCCTCCTCTGGGCACCTTTAGAGCAGAAGCAGCTGGTGCTGACAGCTCCAAGGGAAGGCTTATAAGCCGCAGGGCAAGAGGAGGGGAGAACCATGCCTATGCGTGGCCAGCAGACAGCCAGAAAGACACTGGGCTAGCCTGCTCCCTGGCATGCTGAATCCCCAGTGAAGGCCAACAGCCACCCAGCATGTGGGGCGGCTGCTGATGCTCTGTGGCCAGCATCAGAAGACGGTAGGAAAGCAGGGCCAGCCCACCTGATGGGGCCTCTATCTGTTCCCACTCAAGGTGCTCACTTTGGCAGTGGGGCAGGAGATTTTACCCCAAGAGGCTTTTCCCCAGCTGGCGAGCAGCAGAGAAACACCCAGGCTCCGAAGATGCTATGTAGCAAGTACCCTCCAGCACAGGGACAGGTGCACACTTGGAAGAGGGAAACTGCTCCACACTCTAGCCCGGGCAGCCGCCCATTTTCTTTGGCAAGTCAGGAAGGGCAAAGGCAAGACTGGAAGCACCTGGGGCTCATGCCCCAGCCTTTGTAACACCCAACCCTCAACTCCTTCCCAGGGCTCTAGCTGAAGCCGGAGCACTGGCCTGAGCAGCCAAGAAGAGGTTCCAGCTGTGAAGAAAGCAGGACTTGCAGCACAAAGTGAGCACAACCACGAGGGGACTCAAATCCTGAATCATCCGATCCACAGGGAGATGCCTTATCCTTTAGGCCACATGATGAGGGGGTCTAAGCTCTTCTTTGGAAAAGGCGACACTGTGTTTCTCAGGTCATCTACTGAGGGGGCCGAGACTCTCTGGGCAGAAGAAGTCGAGTTCCCAGCGAGATGTGAGACTTAATTCTATGGAGCCAGGTGCAGGCCTTTGGCAGGGAGGCTCAGGCATGGGGGACTGGGGTGCAGCGGATGGACCAGCTGTCTAGGTGTGGAGATTTAGTCGCACTGAGGCACAGGAGGGAGGAGGAATCCTGCTGATGGTCAGTGGCTGTGCAGAAAAAAGAGTGTTGATTCCCCCATCCTAAATGGGCTGGTTGGCTTGACCCTTCTTCCCTCTGCAGAGCATGGTGGGGACTGCAGCTCACCCCTTGTGGGGCAGGAGGGCACAGATGCAGGGCGCTGGGCTCCGATGCACCTGGAAGGCAGCTCCAGTGTGGTGGGGCAGGGAAGGGCCTGTGGTGTCCGTTCTGCATTGCCTGGTGCTGGGCCATTGCACAATCCCCAGCCACACCACACAGCGCACCCCGGGAGGCGGTGGGGGGCCAAGCAGATGATCCAGCACGAGGGGGAGAGGATGTGTGGTTGGGGGGAGGAAAGGCCTTGGGCTGCACTGGGGGAGCACAGAGCAGGGGTGACACCCCAGAAACCTGCAGCAAAGGGATGGAAAGGTGGGCTGGGTGGATAGAAGAGGCAGTGAGCCTAAAAGGGGAGTGGGGTCTAGTGGTCAGAGCAGGGAGGGGGCTGGGCGCCAGAAGCTCTGGGCTCTATCCCTGGCTCTGGGAGTGGAGGGGGGTCTAGAGGTGAGAGCAGGGGGACTGGGAGCCAGGACTCCTGGGTTCCATAGTGGCGGCTGATTTTTCCTGTGTCTCCCTCCCTACAGATCCCAGCCCAGCCCCCTAGCAGAATCTGACTGGGGGGCGGTTGCCCTTCCACACCAGACTCGTGATTTGAACCCCTCCCCACATGGGCTCTGACATCACAGAATCTCCTCCCCCCCCCAAGTCAGAAAGTAGGAGCCCCTCCTCGCATGCGGAGGAAGCTAGTGAGTCTCTTGGGGGTCTCTGGCAGAAGTGACAGCACCCACCAGACACCCACTCCTGGTTGCAAGGAGACCCCCCTGCACCCTCCTGCACTGCCCCCTGCTACGAGGGGCCGGGGGTGCCCAGCCAGGGTCAGGAGGTGAGATGGGGTTGCAGTGGCAGGAAGGGGGCAGAGCTGGGGGTGGTGCCAGGTCTGGTGCTGGCTACATGGGGAAAAAACACACTGCTCCCCCGCAACACACACCCCTCCTGGTGTTGGGAGGGGAACAGGTGAAAGGACAAAAGAAGCAAGAGACAAAGAGAAAGGAGGGAGGGATGGATGGAGGAAAAGGTGAAACAAAAAGGACAAACCCTAATGTCCCCAGTGATTCTAAGGGACAAAATCCCAGGTGCAGAATAAAATTCTTCCTCCTTAAGCTCGTGGTTTCCATGCCTAGAATTCAACGGTCACCAGATGGATCAGACTGAACAGGTTTCAAACCTCGAGGAGGCTCTTACCTTCTAAACAGGGACGGCTGTTTTCTAGTAAAATCAGGAAAAGGGGAGGAGAAAACTCAAAGGAGGCTCCTCCTGGCGCTCACGTCCGTGAACCCGAATACTCTCTCAGTCCTCAAAGAGAGACCTGGAGAAGGAGACTTGCTGAAGCAAAGCCACAGGGGTCTCTGAGGTTTCCCTGACCCCTCGCCCCTGTCCTGCCTGGCTGATGTCAGCATCTCTCTGTGAGGTCACCACCTCCCCACCACCTTTGACCAATAGTCTGAGGTCCTGCAAAAGGCCTTTGTGATGTCACTGCCACACCCCTCCCTTGCTGTGCTAATGTCCTGCCCCTGGCCAGGCACTTTGGGGGTTTGAGCTACTCCCTGTGGATCACCCCACTCAAGGAGCGTTCGTTCTAGGAAGCAAGCCGGCTAGACAGGAAAACATCAGACGCTGCTCCCAATGCTACACTCAATATTTCAGAAATTAGTCGCCTTTATGGCCAGAAGAGACCATTAGAGCATCTAATCTGCCCCCCTGCATATCACAGGCCTCCTGTATGACACAAGAGCTACTTTTGGGGCAAACACATTCCAGAAAGGCATCTAGTCTTCATTAAATGACATCAGGAGATGGAGAATCCACCACTTTCCTTGGTAGCTTGTTCCTGTGGTGAATCATCCTCGCTGTTGAATATTTGTGCCTTAGTTGTAATATGAATTTGTCTCTTTTCACCTTCCAGCCATTGGGTCTTGTTATGCCTTTCTCTGCTAGATTAAAGAGCCCATTAATAGCCAATCTTTTCTCTCCATTAAGGCACTTCAACACTTCAATGAAGTCACCTTTCAATCTTCTTTTGATAAGCTAAACAGGTTGAGCTCGTTCAATAGCTCACTAGAAGGCATTTTTCTCCAGCCCTCAGAACATTTGGTGGCTCTTTGCTGCCCCAGCTCCAATTTCACAACATCTTTTTCAAATGAGGACACCAGAACTGGAGGCAGTATTCCAGTATCAGTCTCACTGATGCTGTGTCACCTCCTGTGATGTTATTGACATAATCTGTAACTGTATAGATCACCGTTGCGACCACTGTTCTATATTTGCAGCCAATATGGTAGAAAGGTTGTCGTGTAAGGGGTCTATGGAGAGGTTCTGATTGGCTGATTATAATTATGGAACAATGGGATAGAGAAACCTGCATCACTGAAAATACAGCCATGAAGAAACCACACATCAGCCTTGCCTAGCTGGCAAGAATCACACCTCCACAGAAAAACCCCTATGGTGTCAGCCCAGCTCCCTAAGCCCTCATCACACCCACTTAACACAGGGGTCTTTCTACACTATGGCTCTGTTCTCACTGAAGGGTCATTTCCAATGGTTTGCTCAGACCAGCTTCCCCAGCACACTCACTGCTGTGCAGCTCTGTACGTGTGGCCATGGCTGAACAGCAAGAATTCCTGCCCATTTCCCTGCTGGCTGGAGCATGGCTAGAGTGTGTTTGTGGTTAATGATGCTGCTGTAGATTGTTCATTCCCTGCCTTGACAATTCAGACAGTCCCTTTTCCCGTCGTATCGCCAGCACCTCTGTGAGTCCAATAGCAGGGCAGGTTTTCTCTGGGCACTGAGATTTTTCAGGGAGTTGGTGGCTCCTTTCTTTCCTCACCCTGGAGTAAACTCAGCTTTTTATTCCATCCTTGATGACTCATGGAATAACAGCAGCAGCATGAAGAGGAGAGGGAATATCTCACTGCCAGGGGGGAGGGGGGAAGGTGGACTCATCCCCTCTGTCTGACCATTGCCATTGCAGGAGAGAAGGTTTCAATGGAATCGAATGCCCTGGCTCAGACCAGAGACACAGGGAGGTTTTGCTGTTCAAGGATCCATGCAAAGGAAATTGTGTCTCTGTGTGAAAATGGGGAGGGAAATGAAACGCCCACAGGGTGGTGCCTAAGGCAGAGGGGACCCCTAATGGATTAGAACAGGACACGTTCTCAAGCAGCATGTTTCTTACTTTGCCCATCTGTCAATTCTGATTATTATTGATGGGAATATTTTGCCATTGGGTCGTGTGTTTACACAGAAATTGACATTTACCAACAAACACGTAATTCTTCCAGTCCTGCCGAGTCCGCCCTTGGTGAGTTTAGAGAGACACACTCACTCTTCCCACTCCCCATGCCAGGCCTGTGCTCTCCAGAGTGTCAACTTCCCACACAGCCGGGATTCTTCCCTGATCTCCCCTCAGACCTCTGCCCCCCACCCAGTGGTGTAGCCAGGTTTTCAGCATAGGGGGAGCAAAAAACATAAAAAAGGCGCCCCCGCCCTTGGCTCCCCCTCTGGCCATACCCCCTTGGCTCCCCCTCTGGCCACGCCCTCAGACCAGACCCTCCCTGGCTCACCTTCCCTCCTGCGCTGCCGCCTGTCCCCGGCTCCTGTCCCAGGGCTTGGGTGTGCCTGCACCGGGCCAGCAGGCGCCGCTTCCACGCCGGCCTGCCGCCCCGCGGCTCCTCCGGTTGTGTGGTGGGCAGTGCCGGCTGGCAGGTGCCACTTCCGTGCCTGCCTGCCAGCCTGATGGGAAGTGGCTGCTTCTGCTGAATCCTGCCAGCTATGCTACTGCCCCTACCCCCACTTCTGGGATCCCCTCTGAACACTGTCCAACTCCACTGCTGGCAGGATCCCTTCCCATTCCTTTCATTTCCTGCCTCCCTTCTGAGCAAAAGCTCTAGTCTGCTCCCACATTGGGAATTGAACCCAGACCACCTGGCTGAAAATGAGGAATCCTGACCACTGGACCATATGGGACTTGAACAGTCACTAGTCTAATTACACATTCACACATTCACATTTAAAAGTAGCCGTTCAAAAAACTTCAAAAACAGACTTCAAAGAGAATCTGCAGAGTTATAATTTATTTGCAAACTTAACACCATTAATTTGAGCTTGAATAGGGACTGGGAGTGGCTGGCTCACCACAAAAGCAATTTTCCCTCTCTTGGTATTGACACCTCCCCATCAATTATTGGGAGTGAACCACATCCACACTGACTGAATTGGCCTTCAACACTGGTTCTCCCCTTGTAAGGTAACTCCCTTCGTGTCATGTTCCAATATATATTTATGCCTGTATCTGCAATTTTCACTCCATGCATCTGAAGAAGTGGGTTTTTGACCCACGAACGCTTATGCCCAAATAAATCTCTTAGTTCTTACGGTGCCACCAGACTCCTCGCTGTTTTCGTGAAATAAAAGCAAAACGCATTCTAAGCTGATCTTAACCCTTTCAGTGCCCTTATAAACTTAGATGCTTCTCACCACAGGCTGGCTGGTTGCTTTTCAGCCAGGGTCTCCCCTTTGATCAGCTCTTCAGTCGCTTGGTGTGGTGATGGCTGTAGGTGGAGGTGGAAGAGAGAGATAAAGCTTGGCGAATGTCTCTCCTTTTATCATGTCTTTCTTCCCCATTGGCTTTGTGGCCCTCTTCAGAGTCAGGTGAGCATCACTGCGTCTCTCCAAGCAAGGCTGAACAATTCCCCTCCTGTGGCCTCATGCAGGTGATGGCTGATTCCCCCAACTTACAGCATAGTGACAACCATACTGCACAATCAATGGTATACATCTATGGGTAGAGAAATGACTTTCAGCAGACCATATCCTTTCCCCTGGTACCTTACAAGTCATGCTCTATAAGTAAGATCACGATTATATGAAAATGAGGAATATGGGGATTACAGCCTGCTCCCCCAAAGGTCTAGAATGTCACACTGAGATTCTATTTTCATTTATGTAACCAACTTTGACCTCTCTGCCTAACACTTATAATCACTTACAATCTATCTTTCTGTAGTTAATAAACTTATTTTAATGTTTTATACTTACTTGTGAAATTGTCCAAAGTGCTTGGGAAAGCTGCTCAGATTAAAAAGGCTGGTGCATGTTCACTTTCTTTTTGAGGAAGTGGTGAATTAATTAATGAGCTTGCACTTTTCAAGAGGTTTTGAGCAGTGTAAGACGGTACATTTCTGAGGTGCAAGGCTGAGGGCTGGGGAGATATGCTGGTGTCTCTCTATGTGTAATTGAGGAGTGGCTTATAGAGCATTCAGTGCAACTTAGTTGGGTGCATTGCTGCATGTTGTTGGTTGAGTGATCACAGCACATGGAGGGGGTTTTGCTGCTTGTCACTAGTGAAGCATTGTAAGACACAGCCCAGGCTGGAGAGATAAGAGAACAGAGCAGTTCCACAGTTTAGGATTGTACCCCGCGGATCCCACCACACAGAGATCCTGCTGTGACCAGCCGTGGTAATACTGTGCTTAGTGCTCTGCCTTGTAGCTTCAACAACTGCACATGCAAGATGAGTTTCAGTGACCTTGACCTTGTTTCCATGTTTATCCAAAGCCTCCTTTTGACACATGTCAGCTAAAAGACCCATTTCTTTTGCAAGCATTTGTATAGCTAGCCAGAGTCGGGATTCTCTGTTAACAAAAAAGATTGACCAAAAGGTGACAAGAGGAGGCACGTTCAGCAATGCAGCACTGGATGCTGGATCCTGAATCTGCTCTTTATCCCGCAGCTCTCTTGGGAACCTCTGCCATGGTGCCACGCTCTGGGACTTCTCCCCTAACTGCTCCATTTTTCATCAACAATAACATGAAAAGTGAAATGACAGTAATTCTCCATTTCCTGCAAGCCCTGCAGAGAACCCTCTAGAAGGGGCTCTGTGCACAGATAGCCTCAGCGAATTGCATGGATGCCCAACACAGGCTCTCCTGTCACAGCAAATTGCAGCCGGAGCAACCTCCTTGCCAATGCCAGTAGCCTTTTGATCAACTCCAGACTGAGGATTTGATTCTCTCCAACGCTCCGCTGGAAAGAAGTCTTTTCCTTCACAAGCAATTACTTGGATTGTCAAGGGAGGTCTCTTCTGTTTCCTAGAAGGACACAGGAAAATGTGAGCAAAGAGATGAAAGCTATAGAACAAGGCACCACTGAGAGTTAAACCCAGGATCTCCTGTTTACTAGACAGGTGCTTTAGCTAGTTAAGCCATGGTGCCTTCCCCAAGAGGGTATTTGCAACCACTACACTTGATGGTCCAAGACTACACCTTCAAATTCCAAAGTACAGACATTCCCCATTTCCTTCAAGACTTGCAGACTTTTTGCTGTCTGGCTCTCTGTGCACAGAAAGCCACAGCTGAGTTGATAGAGGGCTTCTAACATGCACTTCTCCCACAAGCTGCTGTGATCAGATACTGATTAGCGCTCTGTGTTTCAGTCACAGCAGCTCTGTGTTTCAGTCACAGCAGCTTCAGCTCAACTTGAGTCATGGTAACCTTTCCATCAGCTCCAGACTTACCATTTAACACTTTCCAAGACTTAGCTGCAAGGAAGGGTCTCTGTGTCTTGAACAAGCTCTTACAAGGATTGTGCAGTGAGGTCTTTTCTTTTTATGAGAAGAAATAAAAGAAAGGAGCCTGACACAAAAGCCAGGCTTTTTTGCTGGCTAAACTCCTTCTTCTCTGCCCGGCCCAGGCTGTCCTCTGCCTCAGCTGCTGCTCCCGGCCTGCTCTAGAGTCAAACACGCAGGGCCCCCAGGGGAACAGAGGCTGGGACAGGGCAGCAGCCTGGGCTGGGCTGGGAAGATGTTGGGAGTTCTCGTTCCCTGAGAACTGGCCCGGCTCCCTTCTCAACAGCAAACAAATCAATTCCACGTCCCCTCCCCAGAAAAACCAGCCTGGAGCCAAGGGCAGCAGGGGACGATTCCCTCCAGTTCCCACTGAGGCAGGAGAGAACCCAGGGTGTTTCTAGCAGAGCTTGTGGAACTGACGTGGGGAAACCAGCCTTTAATAACAGGCAGTTCCAGTTTAAGCTCAGTGTTTTTAACAATTTCTACAACATTAAATAACCCTTTAATCGTAGTATCACCTTCCATAAAATTGCTTCAGCCTCCTAAGTGCCCAACTAAACATCTCTTCAAATCCAAGGAAGTGGAGATCAGTCAATGTTCAGAGTCATCCCACAGAAAAGAACCATGTTGTGGTACTTACTGGCCCCATCATGTGGCCATGGCCTTTCCCTCCTCCTCCAGAGTCAGAATGTGATCAGCTCCCACTGAGGGGGTGCAACACCCCTCGCTTGGTCTCTATGCCAGAGCTCCTATCAGCTCAGCATCCTTCCCACAAGAGTCAGCTGCTGAGAGGGTTGCGATGGGGTAAATGAAGGCAGAGGAGGATTGTTCCTGCTGGGTTTTCTTTGTGTTGCTCTGTGATCCTGCTGGAGGAAGCATCATTTATGTTTGTTTCAGTGGCTTGGGTTGGTCTCAGGTTGTGACCCTGAGTACAGGGATTCCTGCACTTTCTGCTCTTAGCCCCTCAGGGAGTGGACAATGGAGCAGCTTCAGAAATTGGATAGAAAGTAGCCTAAGAAAGTGTAACATAAGTGAAAAGAAAACAGTATCATCACCTCCCTGGTGATCTAGTGGTTAGGATTTAGCACTTTCACTGCCACGGCCTGGGTTCAATTCCCAATAAGGGAAAAGTGACTTTAAACCAAAAATACTCTAATTATTCTTCACTTGCAGTGTAAACAAATCCATGGTATTTTCCTGATTCCCCCATCTTCCCAGTGTCTCCATGGCAGGGCAGGCACCAGAGCAGTAAGCAGGTCCCTGGGGCGGTCAATGGAAAGGGGAGGCTTCAGCCTTCTCAGTCCCTCTCAGAGGGAAGGACTTGAGGCCAACAGCGGCAGAGGTAGAGCTGCCGTTGATTGCAGCTCTTTTATTTTGTTTTTTCCACTTGGGGCGGCAAATACACTGGAACTGGCCCTACTCCATGGAAGACAATTTGTTAAATCCCAGATGAGTAGAATTATATCAGTTCTCAGCCTGAGTCCTTAGGTCTTAATCCTGAGGATATTGTCCCACCATGGGGCCATTTCCCGCCTCTCTTTCATACGGAAGCACAATTTTCTTTGCACAGACACAGGAACAGCAAGATCTTTCTCTGTCCCTTGTGCAAAGCAGGGGGCCAAATTCCATGGAAACAATGGACAAGCAGGGGGCCCTGGGCACATCCAGCCCTGGCCGTGAGATGTTCCCTCCCCTCTTTCTTTATGCCCCTGTTGTTATTTCATGGAATGTCTTGGATGGGGGAAAAGCTGAGTTCACTCCAGGTGGAGGGGAAAAGAACCCTGAAAATCTCAGGACCCAACTCCCGCTACGAGGATCACTGAGGTGCTGGGAATCTGCATGGGAAAGGGACTGTGTGAATTGTCAAGGTGGGGAATGAATAACAATCTACAACTAGATCCACCTCATTAACCACTGACACAGGCTAATCCTGCCGCAGAGAGAAGGGAAACTGGGAGTGATTCTTTGCTGTGCAGCCATGGAAACAGTGACCCAGTTGCACCACAGTGAATGTGCTGAGGAAAGCTGGACTTCACAGGCAGGTGGAAAGAGCAGATCCTAGAAACACCTAGAGCTCCCCACAGCACTTCTGCCACCATTGTCAGGTGCTGAGTGACTCACAGTGCCCCCCTCCCCCCAACACATTACCTTCCAGCAGGGGGTGGCAGCACCCCCCACCCAATGCAGGGGAGAGGGCTGAGTGTATCTCTGCACCCTGAGTCCAGGGCACCCACTCTCTCTGCCCCACACATAGAATCTGGCCCTGCTGCAAAGTGACCCTAAGAAGCAGCAGCCTCCAGGACAGCAGATTTGGCCTCAGAGCAGGGAATGCATCCCTCATGCTGCTTTTAGGCCACTAGGTGCTCTGGAAACAGGAGGGCTCTGAGTGCAACTTATAGTACACATGGCCCATCTAGAGATGTAGCTCAGTGGTAGAGCATATGTTTTACATGTATAAGGTCCTGTGTTCAGTCCCCAGCATCTCCAGGTTCTTTTCACCCTGCTGCTTTGCTCATGCCCAGCTGGGATGTGGCCCAGCAGTCTCCCTGCAGGAGTTTTAATCCTGCTCAGTGAGGGGCAAGTGCCAATTGCATGGAAGGTCTGGAGGGGTTTCTGCTCCTAAGTCACCTCAGTACATGTAAGATTCCCACCCGCTGTGCTGCTTGGGACAAGCGTAGATGAGAAGGGCGAATCCTCCAGCACTGGAGGGAAAGGTCCCATCTGCACAGACTGAGAGGCAAGGAAATCGAGGGGCAGTCAGTGCTCAGAGAGGAGAGAGGTCAGTGATTTACACCCACCAGGGGACACTGTCTTTTTGAGTATCACAGGGGTAGCGGTGTTAGTCTGGATCTGCAAAAAGCGACAAAGAGTCCTGTGCCACCTTATAGACTAACAGACGTACAGGAGCATAAGCTTTCGTGGGTGAATCCCCACTTCGTCAGATGAATGGAGTGGGAATTCTGTGCCTGGCTAGCCAACTACAAAAGCAGTTTCTCCTCCCTTGATGCTCACACCTCAACTGCTAGAAGAGGGCCTCATCATCCCTGATTGAACTAACCTCCTTATCTCTAGACTGATTCTTGCCTGCATATTTATACCTGCCCCTGCAAATTTCCAGTACATTCATCTGACGACATGGGTATTCACCCACGAAAGCTTATGCTCCAATATGTCTGTTAGTCTGTAAGGTGCCACAGGACTCTTTGTCTTTTTGAGGTGAGTGCAGCTTGCTTGGGATGGTGCTGATGATGGACAGAAAAAAGGCTGGAGTCAATGACAGACAAGACCACAGAAGGGGAAGGGGAATGGCAGCCCCACAGAAGGTCCTGGGTGCTCAGATGCCCCAGTTATTGCACCCTGGCCTGTCGCAGAGAGAGAAAAGACACCGAGGGACCCAGCCCCCCTACAGTGATCCCATGGCCAAGAACCTGGCTGGGAGTGGGGTGAAGTTCCCTCTGGGCAAAGGGGAGCTGAAATCCCTCAGTGTCCTGGAGTTTAAGCAATGGAAGCTTCAAACCCTGCAGGGGTGTGAGCTGAGGTGCATCAGCAGAAGGTTGGGCTGGACAGGGGCGGCAGGTTTGGATAATTTTTGGTGGTGCCCAGAATGGGACCAAGTCCTGCCCCACCCCCACACACACACCTGCCTAAGGCTCTGGGGGGGAGTTTGGGTGAGGGAGGGAGAGGGGCTGGGCTCTTGGAGAGAGTTTGGGTACAGGGTCTGGGCTCAGTCAGGGGGTTGGGGTGCAGGAGGGTGTGGGGGGGGCAGGGTCTTGGAAGGAGTTTGGGTGTGAGGTCTGGGTTGGGGCAGGGGGTTGGGGGTGCAGGAGATGGTGAGGGGTGCAGCATTTACCTTGGGCATCTCCCGAAAGCAACCCACATCCCACCCCACCCCACCCCGGCAGCAGCCCGCAGACTCCACCCCCGCAGCTCCCATTGCCACAGTTGACAGAGTTGGCACTCGAGGAGGGAGCAGTGCGTAGAGACCCCCCACCCCAGCCCAGGGACCGCACAGATGTGCCAGGCGTTTCCGGGAGTGGCGTGCCACACGGAGGGAGGGCGGGCAGGAAAGTACCTTAGTCCCCTTGTGCTGCTGGTAGTGGTGGCAGGGGTCCCCAGGCCCTTTTAAATTGCCCATGGGCGGCAGGCAGGACCAGGGAGCGGGACACTCCCAAGGGCATAATGTTGCTTTGCACAAGGATAAATCTTGGAACAGGAAACAAATGAAATGGCGGCAGAACCTAAGGAATTAAAAGCCTCCGGATTCTTGTGTGTGCACTGACTCCAAACGGAAACTGTAATTTGACTCGCTTTGTGTCTGCGGCAGCTAAAATATCAAGGCAAAATCATTCCAGTGATTGACACTGGGTTTGAGGAGGCTTTGGTCTTTTTAAAATCTAACTAGCATGTTACACTTGTGTTTTTAAAGGTGGCTTCCCCAAGCAATCCCAAGTTGTTCTTCCCACAGCTGGCTGATGGGGGGCAGTAGGGGATTGCCCCAATCTGAGGGAATCTCTCTGGGACCCACCATTAGATCTCCATCCTGTCTCCCCCTAACCACACACACCCCTCCCCACCCATTATCAGTGTTTTGGAGCGACCCCTCCCTCCCTTTATGGGATACAGACTCTCTATGACAGAGACTGAGTGGGGCTCCTCTCTGCACGGCCCCAGTGGGGAAGGAAAGAGACTGGCGGGGGCGGGGGCCGGAGAAGATGGGCAGAAGGAGTCAAATGGGGCTAAACCAGAATAGAGGAGATTTTCTTCCTGTTAAAATGTCCTGGAGTCTCATGGCTGAAAAGCCGCATCTTGAGTTAGATTTGATGCATCAACCTTTCAATTAGCAGGCAAAGGTGTGACCCATAGAGACTGATAACTGCCTCCCAGCTTTGTCTAAGAAGCACCTGCAGTGGTGCAACTGGTTAGTGCAAATGGGGATACTGCTGGGGTTATGAGTTCAACCCTTATCTGGCGCCCTGGTTTCTATTCCTTGTGTAGTTTCCCCAACTTGCTTTGCTTAATTCACATGGAAAGTGCCCTACTAGGAAAAGGAGAGTAAGTTCTAAAATGTGGAAGTAGGTGCACAGCTTGGAAACATCCCCCCCCCTGTGCTGCCATTAGTTCCAGTAGATTGTTCACTGGCAGGGCAAACTGATTTCTCTGCTGCCAGGAAAAGTCTCTGGTCACCAGAGCTCCCTGTGTCTTCCAGCACATCACTGGCTCCTTCCCTGCCCCAGTCACTGCTGTAGAAGGGTCCTATATGCACTGAGCCTAAAGTTTTTCCAAGCCTTCTTAGCGCAGTTGGCAGTGTGTCAGTCTCATAATCTGAAGGGCCTGAGGTCAAACCTCAGAGAAGATGAGGTTTTTTGCTCCCTGCTTCAGATTTTCTACAGGAAACCAGAGAAAAGAAACTATAGGAGAGTGGTTTCTAGACACCCTCCCACCCATCTCACACACACACAGAGACTTTTCTAGGGCATTAACTTTTTCTTCTATGTGGAGTTTTTATTCTCCACAGAGCAAAATAAAACAAAAACATGCAAGTCTAAGACTAATACAGCATGAAACTCAATACAGATCAAATCTCACCCGCGGAGATCTTCCAATAAGCTTCTTTTGCAGACTAGACTTATTTCTAGTCTGGGCCCAATCTTTTCACCTGGTACAGTCCGTGTTCCAGCTCAGGTGGTAGCTAGGGGATGTCTCATGACTGCAGCCACCTTCCTTCTGTTCCACCCCCTTATACAGCTTTAGTACAAGGCAGGAATCTTTCATCTCTCTCCTGGGGAAGAGCCCCAATACCGGGAGACATGGTCACATGTCCTGTGAGACCCCAAGCCTTCATTCTTCCTGGCCTGACGCACAGATGGTGCAGGACAGAGCCATCTCCGGTCAATTGTCCTAGTTAATGGGAGCATTCAAGAGTCCAAACCACTATTAATGGCCCACACTTTGCATCATTACAACAGGACCTCAGAGTTATAGTTCACATTTCTAGTTTCAGATACAAGAATGATCGGTTCATACAAATAGGGTGAACACACACCGTAGATTATAAGCTTTTTAATGATACTGTACAAGAGACCTTTTGCACGAAGCATATTCCAGTTACATTATATTCACACTCATTAGCATATTTTCATAAAATCCTATGGATTGCAACGTCACAGCAGGGAAAGGGTTTTCCTGCGGCACCTGGGAGCAGTTGAGTTTCATGTTCAGGCTGTGGTATGAGTTCCTCCAGGTTTCTCGTAAGCACACAGGGACCTTAGCAGGTGCTCTCGATACAGGAATGGCCCAGACATGATAAAGTGATGGGAATTGCATTTCCCTTTTTTATATTTGTATTTCCAATGACATTTCTGTTTGTGATTTCGTTTTCCTTTGTATAACTGTGTTTTCTCCTTATTTTGATATTTAACAGGCTAACTCTAACAGCTAATAACACGAGACTTACAAGCAGGGTCTGGGCGAGTGGAAAAGAACTGGAAGAGATGCTGGTTTTCGACCTTGTGTTAGATAAGAATAGAATGCAGATTGTAGCAGAAATTGCTGAGAGAAGTAAGAGATCAGAAAGGAATATGTACAAACAAAATACAGTAAGGAGCAACAACTGCATGTCACAAAAGGTATAAATGCTTGCCTTAACTGTTTATCTAACCGAGACCTACCTCAGGAGAGGAAACTCTGCCCGTGTGGACTCTCCCGACTAACTGCAGTTGCTCAAAATAAACTGCATAATATAATAACATTTAACATCCCTGTGGTGGGAAGAACATCTCAATAGCCCAACACTGTGGCATTTAATTTCAAAAAGGGAACTATGCAAAAATGAGGGGGTTAGTTAAACAGAAATTAAAAGGTACAGTGACTAAAGTGAAATCCCTGCAAGCTGCATGGACGCTTTTTAAAGACACCATAATAGAGGACTGTAACGGGTTGGGACTCACCACCTGGCCCCTCCCACTGGTGACTCCGGGAATTAGCTCTGTCCAGTGGAGCGCCCCCTCCTGGTGGTGCCCCGTCTGTCGTTCTGCCCTCTGTTGCTGTCTCTGGACCCGCGTTGCTGCCTGCTCAGCGGCGTCCTCTTCGAGGCCACTGCTCTCTGGCAGTGCCCCTTAGTCCATCTGCATCCCCTTCCGGGGGTCGGTGATCAGCAGTCCTACACCCCAGCCACTCTGTCCAACCGCCCTCTGAGTCCAATCCCTCTTGTCAGGGATCTGGGGTAGTACAATGGCCGCTCCCTACGGCCATTGGCTGGGTGTACTGCAAGGAGGAAGGGGGGGGCAGGCCCGCCCTCTACTCTGAGTCCCGGCCCAGGGACCCTCTGGCCTCAGCCTCGCTGTCTTTCTCTCCCCTCCGCTGTCTGTTTCCCTGGGCCACTTCCCCTATGGCCCCTTGCACCCACTAGGCCAGGGGTCTCAAACATGCGGCCCGCGGGCCGCATGCGGCCCTCAGAGCTCTTCCCTGTGGCCCGCGGAGCTCCCCCAGTTACTTCCTGTCGCCGCCAAACTCCCTTCACCCCCGCCCCCCTCCCCGAGTTATTTTCTGTGCCTAAGCTCCCCGCGCGCTGCTCCCCAATGTTTGGGGCCAGGTCTCTCCCCTGGCCCCACCTGCCGCCCCCCCGCGCCTCCCCCCAGTGTCTACCAGCCCCCACTTGCTGCCCCCTCACCCCCGGTAGCCTGCCCGGGAGCTCACGCTGACTCCACTCCTCCTCCGCTATGCCGGCTTCCGGCATCACCTGCTGCCGCAGGGTCCTAGCGCCCCCCTACACTAGGGCCAGGGCAGGCTGCCCTTCCCCTAGTCCTGAGACTCTCCAATGCCCCGAGCCTCTCCAATGCCTCAAACTCCTCACCCTCAGCCCCACAGCCCTCACCCCTGCACCCCCTCCTATCCCCAAACTCCGTCCCAAAGCCTGCACCCCCACCCCCTGCCGCAGCCTGGAGCCTGCACCGAGCACAGAGCCTGCACTCCAGACTCCCTCCCCCACCCAAACTCCCTCCCAGAGCCTTAGGCAGTAAATCTAAGTGCGTGTTTTGTCCTTTGAGTGAGGTGCATTACTGAGTGTATATATTTATTAAAACTGCTTGGAAATGACTTCGTCAAAAAAAAGAACACTCATGGAAGAAAAGAGAGTTTTCCAAGACAAATGGGAGAATTTATATTTTTTCACAGAGGTAAAAGATAAAATTCAATGCCTTATTTGTCAGCAAACGATTGCTGTTCCCAAGGAGTATAACGTGCGTCGGCACTATGACACGATGCACCATGAAAAATATGATGCATTCACCGGAAAAATCCGAGAGGAAAAAGTTCAGCAACTTAAAGCAGCATTTGCCAAGCAAAGAAATTTATTTTCAGGGATTAACAAGTCTAGCGAAGATTCAGTAAGAGCAAGTTTTGTGATAAGCGAAATGATAGCTAAATCATCGCGACCTTTTACAGAAGGCTTATTCATAAAATAATGTCTTATGAAGGCCAGTGAAATTTTATGTCCTGATAGGAAGAAAGTTTTTGAAGGCATAAGCTTGTCTGCAAATACAGTTGCCTGCAGGATAACGGATTTAGCTGATAATGTGAAAAAACAATTGATTCAAATGGCAAAAGACTTTGAAGTATTTTCAATTGCTCTTGATGAGAGTACAGATGTATCAGATACCGCACAGTGTGCAGTGTTCATTAGAGGTGTGGACTGCAATTTGAATATAACTGAAGAATTGCTAGACTTAATGCCACTGAAGGGTATCACAACGGGACGTGACATATTTCAAGGATTGGAAGAGTGCATTGAAAAAGCTGTTGGTGGCGCTTAGCACTTTCCAGGAGGGAGGGGGGAGGAGCGGGGAGCCGCGCGCTTAGGGGAGGAGGTGGAGAAGAGACAGGGCAGGGGCGGGGCCTCATGGAAGGGGTGGATTGGGGGTGGGGCCAGGGGCAGCAAGGGGGCGTGTCAGTGATGCGGCCCTCGGGCCAATGCACTAGTCCTCATGCGGCCCTCGGGGTCATTTGAGTTTGAGACCCCTGCACTAGGCCCTTCCCTTCAGGGCCTGCAGCCTGGCAGGCTACAGGCTCAAGCTCTCTAGCCTCCCCGAGCCCAGGCCAGGCCAGCACTGCGCTGCGCTGTCCGCGGTGCTAGTCTCCACCCTTGGAGACTGACCTTCCCCTCTCAAAGGCCAGGGACAGACTGACTGCTCCCTTCCTGCGCAGCCTTTATATATGTCTGAGCCGGGCACGGATTGGCTGTCTCCAAACTGGGCCCTGATTGGCTCACAATAAGCCCTTTTCTGATTGGCTCCCTGTCTGAGCAGGCACCCTGGCCTGCCGCAGCCCACTCTCACAGGGAATGGGGCAGTCCGCCCCACTACACAGACCAACTTAAATGTATACTCCAAATTAAAAAACATAGTAAAAGAACTAAAAATGAGCCACTGGGGCTTAGCAACCATGTAAAAGAAGCAATGAGAGATAAAAAGGCATCTTTTAAAAAGTGGAAGTCAAACCCTAGTGAGGTAAATAGAAAGGAGCATAAGCACTGCCAAATTAAGTGAAAAATTTAATAAGAAAAGCCAAAGAGGAGTTTGAAGAACGGCTAGCCAAAAACTCACAAGGTAATAAAATGTTTTTTTAAGTATATCAGAAGCAGAAAGCCTCTAAACAACCAGTGGGGCCCCTTGATGATCGAGATACAAAAGGAGCGCTTAAAGATGATAAAGCCATTGAGGAGAAACTAAATGGATTCTTTGTGTCAGTCTTCACGGCTGAGGATGTTAGGGAGATTCCCAAACCTGAGCTGGCTTTTGTAGGTGACAAATCTGAGGAACTGTCACAGATTGAAGTGTCACTAGAGGAGGTTTTGGAATTCATTGATAAACTCAACATTAACAAGTCACCGGGACCAGATGGCATTCACCCAAGAGTTCTGAAAGAACTCAAATGTGAAGTTGCAGAACTATTAACTATGGTTTGTAACCTGTCCTTTAAATCGGCTTCTGTACCCAGTGACTGGAAGATAGCTAATGTAACATCAATATTTAGAAAGCGCTCTAGAGGTGATCCCGGCAATTACAGACCAGTAAGTCTAACGTCAGTACTGGGGAAATTAGTTGAAACAATAAATAGAATGAAATTGTCAGACACATAGAAGAACATAAATTGTTGGGCAAAAGTCAACATGGTTTCTGTAAAGGGAAATTGTATCTTACTAGTCTATTAGAGTTCTTTGAAGGGATCAACAAACATGTGGACAAGGGAGATCCAGTGGACATAGTGTACTTAGATTTCCAGAAAGCCTTTGACAAGGTCCCTCACCAAAGGCTGTTACGTAGATTAAGTTGTCATGGGATAAAAGGGAAGGTCCTTTCATGGATTGAGAACTGGTTAAAAGACAGGGAACAAAGGGTAGGAATAATTGGTAAATTCTCAGAATGGAGAGGGATAACTAGTGGTGTTCCCCAAGGGTCAGTCCTAGGACCAATCCTATTCACCTTATTCATAAATGATCTGGAGAAAGGGGTAAAAAGTGAGGTGGCAAAGTTTGCAGATGACACTAAATTGCTCAAGATAGTTAAGACCAAACGAGACTGTGAAGAACTTCAAAAAGAGCTCACAAAACTAAGTGATTGAACAACAAAATGGCAAATGAAATTTAATGTGGATAAATGTAAAGTAATGCACATTGGAAAAAATAACCCCAATTATACATACAATATAATGGGGGCTAATTTAGCTACAACAAATCAGGAAAAAGATCTTGGAGTCATCATGGATAGTTCTCTGAAGATGTCCACGCAGTGTGCAGAGGCAATCAAAAAAGCAAACAGGATGTTAGGAATCATTAAAAAGGGGATAGAGAATAAGACGGAGGATATATTATTGCCCTTATATAAATCCATGGTACACCAACATCTTGAATACTACTTATAGATGTGGTCTCCTCATCTCAAAAAGATATACTGGCATTAGAAAAGGTTCAGAGAAGGGCAATTAAAATGATTAGGGGTTTGGAATCATATGAGAAGAGATTAAAGAGGCTAGGACTTTTCAGCTTGGAAAAGAGGAGACTAAGGGAGAATATGATAGAGGTATATAAAATCATGAGTGATGTGGAGAAAGTAGATAAGGAAAAGCTATTTACTTACTCCCATAATACAAGAACTAGGGGCCACCAAATGAAATTAATAGGCAGCAGGTTTAAAATAAATAAAAAGAAGTAGTTCTTCACACAGCGCACAGTCAACTTGTGGAACTGCTTGCCTGAGGAGGTTGTGAAGGCTAGGACTATAACAGGGTTTAAAAGAGAACTGGATACATTCATGGAGGTTAAGTCCATTAATGGCTATTAGCTAGGATGGGTAAGGAATGGTGTCCCTAGCCTCTGTTTGTCAGAGGGTGGAGATGGATAGCAGGAGAGAGATTACTTGATCGTTACCTGTTAGGTTCACTCCCTGGGCTGCTTCTGCTCTACAACTATAATTGTCTTTTTACACCAAGATCACTAACTTGCGCAGCCAATTCCATGTACAGTCCTAGTGGATGTAAGACACGGGTAGCTTTTGCCTCAGGGTAGCTTGTTGGCATCAACCCTCTCTCCCCGACCTGGAGCTGATGAACATTCCTGGCTGGAGGGACACATGCTCCTGCGAGTCAAAAGGAAAGGAGCTGATAGAAAAGATCACAGGACTGACCCCCAAAGAAGGGTGAGCTGTAAAAGGCAGAAGGAGGCAACTCATCTGTGGGAGCTGAGAGACCACGGTGAAGATGGTGCAAAGATCACTATATTGGAATTAGCAAATGTGATTTTTTTAAAAACAAATCTTTGGCCAGCCCTAATCAAGGCATTTCTCACAGTTCTCTCCCATTTGGATTTTCTGATATCTAATAGGGAATGACCTCTGATTGAAGCTTTTCCCAAATGCAGAGCATGTGCAAAATCTCTCTCCACTGTGGATTCTACGACGTATGACAAGGTCTGAGCACTCAATGAAGTTTTTCCCGCACTCAGAGGATGTGTAGGGTCTCTCTTGTGTGTATTTTACGATGTGAGATAAGGTGTGAGTTTTGACTGAAGCTTTTCCCACACTCAGAGCACGTGCAGGGTGTCTCTTGTGTGGATTCTCTGATGTACGATAAGATTTGAGCTCTGATTGAAGCTTTTCCCGCACTCAGAGCATGTGTAGGGTGTCTCTCCGGTGTGGATTCTCTGATGTACGATAAGATCTGAGCTCCGATTGAAGCGTTTCCCGCACTCAGAGCATGCGTAGGGCGTCTCTCCAGTGTGGATTCTCTGATGTCTGATAAGGTCTGAGCGCTGATTGAAGCTTTTCCCGCACTCAGCGCATGTGTAGGGCGTCTCTCCGGTGTGGATTCTATGATGTTTAATAAGGTCTGAGCTCCGATTGAAGCTTTTCCCGCACTCAGAGCATGTGTAGCGCATCTCTCTCATGTGGATTCTCTGATGTACGATAAGATTTGAGCTTTGATTGAAGCTTTTCCCGCACTCAGAGCATGTGTAGGGTGTCTCTCCGGTGTGGATTCTCTGATGTACGATAAGCTCTGAACTCCGATTGAAGCGTTTCCCGCACTCAGAGCATGCGTAGGGCGTCTCTCCAGTGTGGATTCTCTGATGTCTGATAAGGTCTGAGCTCTGCTTGAAGCTTTTCCCGCACTCAGCGCATGTGTAGGGCGTCTCTCCTGTGTGGATTCTACGATGTGCGATAAGGTTTGAGCTCCGATTGAAGCTTTTCCCACACTCAGAGCATGTGTAAGGCATCTCTCCGGTGTGGATTCTCCTGTGTGCGATAAGGTGTGAGCTCTGATTGAAGCTTTTCCCGCACTCAGAGCATGTGTAGGGCGTCTCTCCTGTGTGGATTCTACGATGTTTGATAAGGTCTGAGCTCCGATTGAAGCTTTTCCCGCACTCAGAGCATGTGTATGGCATCTCTCCTGTGTGGATTCTCCTGTGTGCGATAAGGGTAGAGCTCCAACTGAAGCCTTTCCCACACTCAGAGCACATGTAGGGTGTCTCTCCAGTGTGGATTCTCTGATGTACGATAAGCTCTGAGCTCCGATTGAAGCGTTTCCCGCACTCAGAGCATGCGTAGGGCATCTCTCCGGTGTGGATTCTCCTGTGTGTGATAAGGGTAGAGCTCTGACTGAAGCTTTTCCCGCACTCAGAGCATGTGTAGGGCGTCTCTCCAGTGTGGATTCTACGATGTATGATAAGGTCTGAGCTCCGACTGAAGCCTTTCCCACACTCAGAGCATGTGTATGGCTTCTCTCCTGTGTGGATTATCTGATGTCTGATAAGGTGTGAGCTCCAACTGAAGCCTTTCCCACACTCAGAGCACATGTAGGGTCTCTCTCCTCTGTGGATTCCCTGATGTGTGAAAAGGTCTGAGCTCTCATTGAAGCTTTTCCCACACTCATGCCATGTGTAACGTGTCTCTTCCAAGTTGATTCTCTCGTGTGTAATAAGGTCTGAGAGGCTACTTAAGTTTTCCTCTGGACTCTGCTGAGTTTCACAGGCTTTTGCTTTTTCTGGGAGTGCACAACTCCCGGAAACATTCCCTTTGGGTCTTCCTGATAACATCCCATGTGGTTCTACTTGCTCAGCATCTTCCTGCTGGGGATTCTCCTCGTTCTCACTCGCCATCCCAACACCTGATGGGAGACAGAGAGAATCCAGACACAGGTCACTCCCTGTGCCTGAGAAAAAGGAAATCTCAGAGACAGGAATTTAAAAAGGGATGAACAAACCAAAATATGTGCGGGAGAGATCAAACCTATCAGGAGCTCGTTTTGGTCTGCATCTCACCAGAACATGCAGGGGAAAGCGGGATCAGGTAGGGATCTGCTGCCAGTTGTTAGTCAGGATAGGTGGGAAGCCATGAGTGACATCTGCCTAATGATTCCACATCTGAAGGGAACAATCCTGAACTTGGTGAGCTCACAAGGTCTTTGTAGGGCATCCCAAATGTTTCCTGTATTCATGGAGAGTTTCTGAGTTCGTTTAACCAAGCCCTCACCTGTGCAGGCAGCTCTTGGGAGCATTTCTTTCTCAGAGCCCTGGAGGTCTGGGACCCACAGCTCTTCCCCTCGTTCCAGCTGCGAGATCACATCAGGTTTGGAATTTAGAAACCCTACGCCAAGCAAAGAAAACAAGGGAGGTCAGTGGAATTTGTGGGATACTTGTCACAAAGAATAGTCCACGGTTTTAACCCCAGCTCATTTTTAAGCAGTAACGTCCCAAGGCCGGCTTCCTTGGCTCAAAGTGGCAGGAGAGTTATTATTATAAATCATATGCATTACCTTAGTGCCTAAGGACCAGCTAACAGTGGGTCCCCATTGTGCTAGGCAAAGTACAAACACAGAATAGTAGATGGCCCATGCCCTAAACGATTTACAATCTAACTAGACAAGACAAGCACAGGATGGGGGAAGGGGTAGAACCACCAGATAAAGAAACAGATCTTAAGATGCTTAAAGAAAATTTAATTTGATAGCATCCTGTCTGGCAAGAAATCACTTATCAACGGTTGTGGTACCCTCATTTCTGTATTGTTTTATCTTTATGTCCACCACTTTTCTGGTTCTCTAATTGTTTCTGCCTGCGGTATAATTAATTTTGCTGGGTGTAAGTTAATTAGGGTAGTAGGATATAATTGGTTAGGTAATTATGTTACAGTATGTTAGGACTGGTTAGTTACATTTCAGTAAAATGATTGGTTGAGGTGTAGCTGGGAATATGACTATATAAACTGGGGTCAAACAGGAGGGGGAAGGGAAATTGGAATCAGGTTTATTAATGAGGGGAACGGGAACAGGGACACAGGCAAGGCTCTGCGGCCTCAGAGCTGGGAACGGGACACTGGGGAACAGACTCTCTGGGCGTATAGCGATAAGCCCGACTGGTGGGAAGGGCTTCGGAATCTGCTTGCTTGGAAATAACCCCAATAAACATCGCACTATCTGCCCTTCGGACTCCTGGTCTTTTGCTGCTTGCTGTCTGCGGGACACGAGCCAGGGAAGTGGGCGGGGGAAGGGAAAGCCCTCTAACAAAACTGACACGACCGGATAACCCAGAGGTGAGCCTTAGAGGAAGGTTTTAATGCACTTTGTAACTGATGAGGGATTCCCACGAGGACTGAGGAGGGTGCGATGGTCAATACACATTTAGATCCTTTTCTTGTTTTATATCTTTTTCCCATAAGGCTGAACCTCTGGCGCAGTGTCATGGATGCACAGGATCTGTGCGATGCCCTGGCTTTTAAACAGTCCTTGGGAGGTGCCCCTGGAGTGCGCTGGACCCCCAAGGGGTCCCACTCTTCCACAAGGAGAGACCATGTCGCTTCAACACTTGAGACTGAGCCTCTGGATTCAACACTGTGAGCTCTGCCAGCAGGTCCAGCTGAACGACCCTCCTGTTAAGAGACTGCTCCTCAGTCATGCTTCAATGCACCTCAGCAAGTTTTTGCTGTGACACTGGGCAGACTGTTAAAATATAGCAGGGTTTATTAGTCAACTGAAACACAGCATTAGAAAGGCTTTAGATTAGGACAGAGAAGCAAAGACGACAATATAGTCCATATTGGCCAAAGCTCTTGAGCCACGCTGCTGTTAAAAAGAGTTTTGTTTCCTTTCACTTTGCCTGTCCGTTTGTCTGCGCTCCGGTAGAGCTCCCTGTGTCTGCAAACCCAGTTCTTCCTGCTCCCAAGCACATCATGAGTCCATGTGTGCTTCACTCAGCCAAGGGGAGATCCTGCCATGGACAGGGGACAATTATTCCCTTGTCTCTGTCGGGTATTCCATTGATGTAGGTTGGTCCCAGCCTGTCCTTAATGACCCATTCATATCACCCCGTGACAGCTCCGTGACAAAACACTTCATGTCTCCTCCTCTTTCTAATCATGGCAACACCAACCCCAGAGGGAAACTGAGGTGTGTATTGGCATCACCAAAACTCCCACCTCTCTCACAGCCCCTGGAGAGAAAGCAAACCACGGGAACTGGAGGTCAGTCCAGTGAACACAGTGGAGGACAAGCTGCAACCCTCACACCCTGGTCAAACAGGAGAGGCAGGTGGGTCCCCACCCACAGAGAGGGGCTGGCTAGAGGCCTGATACCCGAGAGGCCATTGCTTGAGCAGACCATGGAGGCAGGTCAAAGGCTTCGCTACCCCAGAACTGTGACATTGCAAAAGCACATTCTGGGGAATTAGGAAACCGAGTGACTCAGGTGTAATGGGAGGGAGAATTAAACTCCCCCAGTGTGTGGAGAAGGCTGGGGAATTAAGCACTAAAATTCAGGAGCAATAGCCCCTAATTCTTCCGGAAAAGGAGACTGTAAGAAACAAGAACTGGGCCACGCAAGCTCCGGAGGGACAGGCTCAGAGATCCAAGGAGCCTGGAGGGAAGCCAGCTTGAGGCTGCTGCAGATGGGGAGAGGGGGGACAAGACTCTCCAAACTCTCACTCCTGTTGACCCCGACCTGATTTTATCATCTATGACCACCATGTCTTGGGGGCAATTTTATACTCGCTAGAGGGAAAATGACATGATCAGAGTATTGCTTATTAGCTTGGAACATGCGTGGAGGGGCAAGGAGGCGATGCAGGTCTACACTACAGCCGGGATCGACGCTCTGAGATCGATCCACCCATGGTCGATTTAGCAGGTGTAGTAAACACTCGCTAAATCGACTGCAGATCACTCTCCAGTCGCCCCCTGTACTCTATCCAGATTAGAAGAGTAAAGTAAGTTGACCTCCTGCAGCGTACGCCCTGTGGTAACGCGATCTAAGGTACGCTGACTCCAGCTACTTTATTCATGTAGCTGGAGTTGCGCAGCGTAGGTCGACTGACTGCAGTAGTATAAACATAGCCAAAGCTTGCTACAGTTAAGGGCCATATATTAGGTGGAGGCTTTGTGGGAGTAGCTATGCTGAAGTCTGGGATTTATCTGAATAGGCCTAAGGAGAGAATCCCAAGTCAGATATTTTGCACCCTGATTTTGAAAGACTAACGAGTAACCACAAACAGGTGCAATACGCCACAGGATTCTGAAAGCGGAGGTGGGCTTTAACAATTAGGTTGCTATGCAGTATCTCAGCAGTTGGACGCATTCATATATTGGAATTATTAATAAGTAAGTGATGTAAATCATGAGTATTAATGCTTGATGCCTGGGTAGCGGCCCTGCAATGGGAGGGAGGAATGCAGCAAGGACTCAGAATCAGTGGTCAGGGTCGCTGTGCATAGAGATGGGGAGGTTATATGAGGAGAGGGGTAATAAGTGGGAGAGGGAGGTTAAAAGTTAAAATAATATTTGGGGGAAAATGTGTAATGAAGCAAAACTGAACAGAAATAAAACCGGAGTGTAGGCTCTAAAGCTTGGGTACATAAGAACATAAGAACGGCCGTACCGGGTCAGACCAAAGGTCCATCTAGCCCAGTATCTGTCTACCGACAGTGGCCAATGCCAGGTGCCCCAGAGGGAGTGAACCTAACAGGCAATGATCAAGTGATCTTCCTCCTGCCATCCATCTCCATCCTCTGACGAACAGAAGCTAGGGACACCATTCTTACCCATCCTGGCTAATAGCCATTTATGGACTTAGCCACCATGAATTTATCCAGTTCCCTTTTAAACATTGTTATAGTCCTAGCCTTCACAACCTCCTCAGGTAAGGAGTTCCACAAGTTGACTGTGCGCTGCGTGAAGAAGAACTTCCTTTTATTTGTTTTAAACCTGCTGCCTATTAATTTCATTTGGTGACCCCTAGTTCTCGTATTATGGGAATAAGTAAATAACTTCTCCTTATCCACTTTCTCAACATCACTCATGATTTTATATACCTCTATCATATCCCCCCTTAGTCTCCTCTTTTCCAAGCTGAAGAGTCCTAGCCTCTTTAATCTTTCCTCGTATGGGACCCTCTCCAAACCCCTAATCATTTTAGTTGCCCTTTTCTGAACCTTTTCTAGTGCTAGAATATCTTTTTTGAGGTGAGGAGACCACATCTGTACACAGTATTCGAGATGTGGGTTTACCATGGATTTATATAAGGGCAATACTATATTCTCCGTCTTGTTCTCTATCCCCTTTTTAATGATTCCTAACATCCTGTTTGCTTTTTTGATCGCCTCTGCACACTGCGTGGACATCTTCAGAGAACTATCCACAATGACTCCAAGATCTTTTTCCTGACTCGTTGTAGCTAAATTAGCCCCCATCATATTGTATGTATAGTTGGGGTTATTTTTTCCAATGTGCATTACTTTAAATTTATCCACATTAAATTTCATTTGCCATTTTGTTGCCCAATCACTTAGTTTTGTGAGATCTTTTTGAAGTTCTTCACAATTTGCTTTGGTCTTAACTATCTTGAGCAGTTTAGTATCATCTGCAAACTTTGCCACCTCACTGTTTACCCCTTCCTCCAGATCATTTATGAAGAAATTGAATAGGATTGGTCCTAGGACTGACCCTTGGGGAACACCACTAGTTACCCCTCTCCATTCTGAGAATTTACCATTAATTCCTACCCTTTGTTCCCTGTTTTTAACCAGTTCTCAATCCATGAAAGGGTAGGGATTCGGGGTTAAAGATCTGGGATTCCTCACAGCTCCAGATCCCTAAATCTCTCCTCTCCTCCACTGACCCATCCAGCCCACTTCCTGGTTGCCCTTCCTCCACACTCCTCTCCCCTTCATCCCATTACTCTCAGCCGACACCACCTCCCAGCACCTTGGGAACATCTTGTGTTCCCTCCTCATCTCTCACTACCTCATCCCTCCCTGCTGCTTCTTAGCTCTAATCCTGCACACACCCTCCCCATGTCCTGGCACCCCAGAATTATCTACTCCCCCCTTCTTCTCCTCTCCCACAACTCTGTTCTCCCTTCACCCGTGGGGTCCTGAATGGCAACATTATACGCTCTCCTCATCTGCCTGTCACACAAGCCAGGCATGAGTCATACACCTATTTACTTTAGAATTCTACAGTCAGCATATTTTCCTATTAAAATGAGGAAAAGGCATGAAAGCTACAGTTATTAATGTAGTTGCTAATGTAGCCAATAAGGATGCATTCAATGCAATTTTAAAATGACTAACGGCACCAAAAAGGCACATGTCCAAAAATGATACTTATGTATGGGAAATAAGGCAAAAAACGGGGGCAAGGAAACTTGTATGACAAATAAAGGTATAAAGTTATTACTACTCGGGTTCTTTAGACCCCCCGCAGCTTCTAATAACCCAGGGGACAAGACTCCTCACCCAGCGAGGTCATGTTCTCATAGTTCTCCTGCATGACGTCTCTGCAGAGAGCTCTCTGAGTGGGGTCCAGCAGAGCCCCCTCTTCCCTGGTGAAATACACAGCCACCTCCTCGAAGGTCACCGGCCCCTGAAAGAGCAAGAGTCCAACACTCAGTACCTGCTGCCCCACTCACAGTCCCATTACTCACAGAACAGCAGCACCAGGTAAATGGAAGCTCCGCGAGGCACATGTTAACAGAGTCCCACCCCACCTTGTCTAGAGCATCCAGGAGGCATCAGAGGGTAGAAAGAGAGAACCTTTGTGTCTCCCAGCTGACAGACGGAGGCAGGGTCTTCACATTTATCACATACCTACTAGCCAGAGCTTGATATAGGGGATGGGGCTGTCTCTGGACCCTGCTGGTGTCTCCCTGGTAGGAATCCCAACACTCTCCAAATAAAATATATGGAAGAAAGGGGAAGTCAATAGTAAAGAATATAAGTTAGAAAGTGAGAATTGTAGAAAGTTGGTAAGGGAAGCTATCGGAAATCAATGATCAACCAATGAAAAGAAGAAGGAAGTTTTAAAAAGTATATTAAGTACAAAATTAATCCTAACAATGGTAATGGTAAATTACTAGACGGAAATGGCAGAATTATCAACAATCATGCAGAACAGGTAAAGTGTTCAATAAATATTTCTCTCCTGGATTTGGAGAAAAACAGATGATGTAACTCATATCATAAGGTGTTGATGCTGACAGTCTTTCCATTCCAACAGTAACTCATGAGGACATTACACAGCAGCTGTTAAAGTTAGATGTGTTTAAATCAGTGGGTCCAGATAACTAGTGTTTTGAAAGACCTGGTGGAGGAACGTGGTGGACTGTTAATGTTGATTTTAATTAGGACTTGGAACACTGGGGAAATTCCATAAGACTGGAATAAAGCTCATGCTGTGCCAATATTTAAAAACTATTAAAGAGATGATGCAGTTAATTACAAGAGTGTTAGTCTGAAATCGATACTGGGCAAGAGAATGGAGCAGCCAATACTGGATTTCATTAATAAAGAATTAAAGAAGGGTAATATAATTAGTACCCATTAAAAAGGTTTAGACACAATAGATCAGTGGTCCCCAACGTGGTTCCCGTGGGCACCATGGTGCCCGCCAGGGCATTTATGTGTGCCCGCCTAGTGCCCAGCAGGGGAGAAAAGCCTCCTGGAGACAGAGTACTCCAGGGCTGCAGGCACCAGTGTTCTCTGTTCTCCCGGCTTCTCTCTGCACTGCCCAGAACTAGCACCAAAAAAACCCAAAACACATCATGCAGAACAGGTAAAGTGTTCAATAAATATTTCTCTCCTGGATTTGGAGAAAAACAGATGATGTAACTCATATCATAAGATGTTGATGCTGACAGTCTTTCCATTCCAACAGTAACCCAAATCACTCCGACTCTGCAGAATGGACGCCCCGTAGCATGTGCTGCTCCAGGCACGTGCTTGTTCCACTGGTGCCTGGAGCCGGCCCTGTATGTGAGTAATTGTTGGCGCCCGCCACACTCTTCTGAAAACATGAATGTGCTACTGGCCACAAAAAGGTTGGGGATCACTGCAATAGATCCTATCAACCTAACTGGATATTCTTATTGGATGAGATCAAAAGTTTGGTTGCAGCTAATAGTACTGATGTAATATACCTAGACTTCTATAAGGGATATGGGTTGGTTCAGCACGATATTTTGACTAGAAAAATACAAAATACACACAGCATACATTAAATAGCTTAAAAGCAGGGATTTTAAATAGGGAACCATGGTCGAGTGGATTTCTTTCTAGCGGGTTCCCGCAAGGATTGTTCTTGGTCCTGTGCTATTTGACATTCTTATCAATGACCTAGAAGAAAATATAAAATCATCACTGATAAAGTTTGCAGTTGCCACAGATTGGGGGTGGTGGTAACTACTAAAGTGTCAGTAGATTCAGGTTCCGGCAGTAGGAGTCTGGGAAGTTTTCCCAGTCCTGGCTGGAGGGTTATTTCCTGTTCCACAAAGAGAAGAAGTTCCATTTCCAACACCTGTGCCTTGAAATTAGGACCTACCTGACACTACACCCCATATTCAACATTGTGGTAGGATTATAATATGATTAGGACATAATTATGAGGCATTTTCTACAAGATGAGTCATGTGAAGTTGTCACGGAGTGTGGGGGAGCCCGGCCCTGCACCCCTCTTCCTGGGACTCACAGCGACTCTCAGCCAGCCAGTAAAACAGAAGGTTTATTGGACAACATGAACACAGGATACAGCAGAGCTCGTGTTCAGCGCCAGGACCCCTCAATCTGGCCCTTCTGGGGGTTCAGGGTGTCTGGAATCCAGCATGGGTTCCCCTGTAAACCCCCTCACCCAGCTCCTAAACCGAAACTGACTCCACTCAACCCCTTCCCTTTGTCTAGCCCCAGCCAGAGGTGACGACCTCCCCTCCCCCCAGGCCAGGTTCATATTACAGCTGAATACCTGGCTCTCACCTATCAACCACACAAACAGTCCCTACTCCATCACACCTCTCCCCCCTCCGAGACTGAACTGAGCGGGGTCACTTTGCCCAGTGACCTGGGGAAGTTCAAGGCCTCCTCTCCGGGACAGCGCATCCGCTATCAGGTTGGCACTTCCCTTCACGTGGACCACGTCCATGTCATAGTCCTGCAGGAGCAGGCTCCACCTCAGGAGCTTGGCGTTGGCTCCTTTCATCTGGTGCAGCCAGGTCAGGGGAAAGTGGTCGGTGTACACGGTGAAGTGGCGCCCAAAGAGATATGGCTCCAGTTTCTTCAGGGCCCACACCATGGCCAGGCATTCCTTCTCGATGGCCGCGTAGTTCTGCTCCCGGGGTAGCAACTTCTTGCTCAGGTACATGATGGGGTGTCTCTCCCCCTTGTCATCCTCCTGCATCAACACCGCCCCCAGGCCCGTGTCTGAGGCGTCGGTAAACACCATAAAGGGCTTGTCAAAGTCTGGGTTTGCCAGAACTGGGCCTTTGAGCAGAGCCTCCTTCAGTGCCTGGAGAGCCTCCTGGCACTGTTCGGTCCAGACCACCTTGTCTGGCTTCCCCTTCTTGCACAGCTCAGTGATGGGGGCGGCTATGGCGCTAAAGTGGGGCACGAACCTTCAATAGTACCCCGCCATCCCAATAAAGGCCTGGACCTGCTTTTTGGTCTGGGGAGCGGGCCAGTCTCTGATCACCTCCACCTTGGCTGGTTCCGGCTTTAGGCAGCCGCTCCCCACCCGATGGCCCAGGTAAGATACTTCCGCCATCCCCACCTTGCACTTCTCAGCCTTTACGGTTAACCCCGCCTCCCGGAGTCGGTCCAGCACTTGTCTAACCTGGAACACGTGGTCCTCCCAGGTCTGGCTGAAGACGCAGATGTCGTCAATATACGCCACAGCAAAACTCTCCATCCCCCTCAGTAGCTGATCCACCAGGCGCTGGAAGGTGGCCGGCGCTCCCTTGAGGCCGAAGGGCAGGGTCAGAAACTCATAGAGCCCCAGGGGGGTGATGAAGGCCGATTTCAGCCTGGCATCTGCATCCAGCGGCACTTGCCAGTAGCCCTTTGTAAGATCCATGGCGGTGAGGTACCGAGCGCCTCCCAGCTTGTCTAGGAGCTCGTCAGGCCTTGGCATGGGGTAGGCATCAGATACGGTGATGGCATTGAGCTTTCGATAGTCCACACAGAACCGGATCGACCCGTCCTTCTTGGGGACCAGCACCACTGGGGAGGCCCAGGGGCTGGCGGACGGCTGGATCACCCCTAAAGCCAGCATGTCCCTGACCTCCCTTTCCAGGTCCTGGGCAGTATTCCCGGTAACCCGAAAAGGGGAGCATCGTATCGGGGTGTGTGACCCAGTCTCCACCCGGTGGACAGTTAAATTGGTGCGCCCAGGCTGGTTGGAAAACAGCTGTCGGTACAGATGCAGCACCCCTCTAATCTCAGCATGCTGGGCTGGGGTCAGCTGATCAGAGAGGGGAATCGCCTCCAGGGGGGAACCAGCCTTTGTCCCTGGGAATAGATCCACTAGAGGGTCATCCCCCGGCTCCTCCCAGTGCCCACACACGGCCAACACCATATTCCCCCTGTCATAGTATGGCTTCATCATATTCACATGGTACACCCGGCGGTGATGAGCCCGGTTTGACAGCTCCATCACATAGTTTACCTCATTTAGTTGCTTGACAACCTTGAAGGGCCCTTCCCAGGCAGCTTGGAGTTTGTTTTTCCTCACGGGGATGAGAACCATCACTTGGTCCCCGGTGGCGAAGGCGCGGGCCCGCGCCGTGCGGTCATACCAGACCTTCTGCTTCCTCTGGGCTCGGGCCAGATTCTCCCTGGCCAGGCCCATGAGCTCGGTAAGTCTTTCCCGGAAGGTCAGGACATACTCCACCACCGACTCGCCATCGGGAGCGGCCTTCCCCTCCCATTCGTCTCTCAGCAGGCCCAGGGGCCCCCTTACCCGCCTTCCATATAACAGTTCGAAAGGCGAAAACCCAGTAGACTCCTGGGGTACCTCCCTGTATGCAAACAGCAGGTGAGGTAAGTACTTGTCCCAGTCCTGTGGGTGCTGGTGCATAAATGTTTTTAGCATCATCTTTAGCGTCCCGTTGAACCTCTCCACCAGCCCGTTGGTCTGGGGGTGATACGCTGAGGCCCAGCTGGGTCTGACCCCACATTTCTCCCACAGGGACTGGAGCAGCTTCGACATGAAGTTGGACCCCTGGTCCGTTAAGACTTCCTTGGGGAACCCCACCCGGCTGAAGATGGTCAGCAGCGCATCCGCCATGGTGTCTGCTTCGGTAGAGGACAAGGCCACCGCCTCGGGGTATCGAGTGGCGAAATCCACCACCACCAGGATGTATTTCTTCCCTGACCGGGTCGCCTTGCTGAGAGGTCCCACCATGTCCATGGCCACCTTCTGGAAAGGTTCTTCTATGATGGGCAAAGGCCTCAGAGCTGCTTTCCCCTTGTCCCGGGCCTTCCCCACCCACTGGCAGGGGTCACAGGATTGGCAGTACTGTCGGACATGGGTAAAGACCCCAGGCCAGTAAAAGTTCTGTAGCAGCCTCTGCCTGGTGCGCCAGATTCCCTGGTGCCCGGCGAGGGGGATGTCATGGGCCAGGTACAGGAGCTTGTGGCGAAACTTCTGGGGAACCACCAGCTGCCTCCTAATCCCCCATGACTCCACTTCCCCGGGGGGAGCCCATTCTCGGTACAGGAACCCCTTCTCCCACAGGAACCTCTCCTTGCAACCTCTCCTCATGGTCTGTGCTGCACTGAGGTCAGCCCGGTCCCTGGGCTTCTGCAAGGAGGGATCTTTCTGCACCTCGGCCTGGAACTCAGCAGCTGGGACAGGGATGGGGACCTGCTCTCTCTCACCGGCTGGGTCTGAGGCCGCAGCCTCTCTGGGTCGTGTCTCTGGGCGTTCCCTCCCCACCAGGTTAGGGTCTTGCGCCTCGGACAGAGTACCTTCCCCGTTGTCAGGGTGCAGTGCCCTGCGCCGACTCTGACTACGGGTCACGATCAGGGTACCCCGGGCATTGCCTGGCCAGGCTTCGAGGTCCCCCCCAATTAGCACCTCTGTGGGCAGAGCAGAATTAAGGCTGGTGCCTTAGTTGTGAATTTCCATCCCCTAGCATATTGCAATTGCTGTTAAGTGGGTTTGACAAAATTCATTTTGTCTATTTCTTACTTTTAATTTCAATTGATAGCGATATTTATTTTTAAGCCCTTTTTTCAATGTTTACAATTTCAATGTTCAGAGCTGTGGGAAGTTATGGGGGTTGTCAGACAACAATTATTTAATTACAGTAACTGTTGAGATTCCAAAAGCCAAATCATAGAGCTGTTCAAAGAGAAATTGTCAATGTCACATGCAAAATATACAGTGTAAATATCCTTAAATCAAACTGGACTTTCTCCAGAAGCATTTCTGTATATTACCTATATAAATATTTTTTCATCTGTGTGTGCGTACAGTGAAATCAACATTTACTGCAATTTATTCATAAAAATCCAATCCTTTCAAGCATAATTTTAAGTAATGACGTACTTGAATTCTTTCACTTCCTAGACTGGAATGCTTCATTTCAGGATAATTACACCCTCCCTGTGATGTATTTCACTCTCAGTACTGTAACCCCCTCGTGATATAGCTCCTGTCTGGGAGCTCTGCTGAGGCGAGTGACATTATGATCAGATGATGACACTCTGACACATGAGAAGAGACACATGGGGGAGGGTGGAGGATGAGGTAACATGGAGGCTTCCAGAGTTGAACGTGGCCGTAAGAGCAAACGCCCTCTCAGCCTCTCCTCTCTCCCACCTCCCAGAGTCAGTAATTCTGAGAAATCGTTCCCTGAAATCTAAATAGCCCCAGTATGAGAGACAGTGATTAACGCAGGTACCTTAGGGGCTGCAGCGCCAACCCCCTGCCTGGACGAGGAGGGTGAAGAATTGCAGTAGAAATGGGTTAAGGCTGGGAGAGGGCACAGCTGATGTGGGACTGGGAGCTGAGTTGACCAAGAGGCCAGAACCCAGGGGCGGGAGGGGGGAGGAGAAGAAGTCAACAGGACGGGGTAGAGGCATTTCAGTGTATTTTCCCCATTAACCATTCTGCCATGTATTTAATTTCAGAAACTTTTCATTCACATCTAAACACCCTGGAGCTAAGCTGGGTTGATGCATTTCCACTTACAGTGGTACAGTTTTAATCAGGTGTTTAATCAGATGCTTATGCAACACAAAGCAGTCAATAATGGGTGTGCTTTCATGAACTGACTTGTCTGTGTGCTGTGCATCGCTTTGAAAAAAAGATGGTGTGAACGGCTGTCAAAATTTTAGGCATTAAGAAATGGTAAGTAGGTGTCAGTTCCTTTCTCATGCGTTTCTCTCATAATTTTAGTGTCAGTTTTGAATCAGTATTAATACCATGTTGTTTTAACAGCAGTAGGGTCCATTTGTATAATTGTTTGGAAGATTTCATTGGATATTGTGACCCAGCCGTCTTCACCTTTTCTTTTGAGATTCCTAAATATAACCCAGCGCACCTCTCCTGACAGACTGCAAGCCCTGGCCGGTGACATGCCCCTTAGAGAGCAAACACCTGACGAGCCCTTTCGCCCTAAAACGCGGATTTGGCTCTGACATTGCTTTATCCGCCCCACCAGAAAATGCTGTAGGGAACCAGGTAATTACAGCCGACTGTCACTAGGTACCGTTCTACTAGCTATGGGCCAACATTCAAATGGTTCTGTTTGTTTATCTATCATTCTGCTTTGCAATTCTTAGATCCCATTTAAAAACTGGAACTGAAATAACCAAAGCAAGTTAAGAAGGGAGTGACATCGGGCACAGGTGGGTGTAAAACAATAAAGGGAAAGAACTGACTATGGGAAAACGAACATCGCAAACTATCAGAGCCCCAGACCCCCGCCCAACTGAACCCACCCCAGCCAGGCATATCAAGCTGGGCCCCTGAAAAATCGCCCAGCCCCTCTGGCAGTGAATGCTGCGTGTTCCAGACGGAGCTATGGTGTGTGCGTCTGCTCTGCTGACGTGCTGCTTTGGTACGGAAGGCACCACGGCCACAGGGAGCAGAGACATGGACTCCTACAAAACAAAATCCCAGATACACCTCCAATGCCGCCTCCCCACTGTCTGCCATCTCCTCCCCCACCGCCACATGGCCATTCTCAGCCCATTGCTAACAGTTCCTTCCAGCCTTCAGCACTATAAATAAATAAAACGTGGTGTTACGAAAGGTAGATGGTGCCAGAGAAACCTGATCTGGATGTCAGTAAGGCATTTGATACAGTTCCACATGGGAAACTAGTTGTTAAATTGGAGAAGATGGGGATTAATATGAGAACTGAAAAGTCAATAAGGAATTGGTTATAGGGGAGTCTACAAGGGGGTCATACTGAACGGCGAGTTGTCAGGCTGGAGGGAGGTTACTAGTGGAGTTCCTCAGATCAGTCTTGGGACCAATCTTATTCAACATTTTTATTAGCGACCTTGGCACAAAAAGTGGGAGTGTGACACAAAACTGGGAGGGATTGCCACTATGGAGGACAAGAAAATCATACCAGAAGAACTGCATGACCTTGAAAGCTGGAGTAATAGAAATGGGATGAAAATTAATATTGCAAAATTATGCACTTAGGGACTACTGACAAGAATTTTTGCAATGACCTGGAGACTTATCAGTTGGAAGTGACAGAGGAGGAGAAAGACCTGGGTGTATTGGTTGATCACAGGGTAATTATGAGCTGCCAATGTGGTGTGGCCGTGAAACAGGCTAATGCAGTCCTAGGATGCATCAGGTGAGGTATTTCCAGTAGACACAGGGAAGGGTTAGTACTTCTGGCCTTAAAGTCTGTGAGTCTATAAACTGTGGCTTGCATTGCACAGACACTGGTGGAGCTCAGGGCCCCATCGTGCTGAGTATGGCAGAGACCCTGACTGAGATCAGCACCCGCATGGTGCTGGGCACTGCAGACAGAGAGGGACATTCCTTGCCCCAAAGAGATCACAGTCCAAGTAGACAATGGGTACAAGGAAAACAGAGAGGCTGTGACTTCCCCAAGGCCACCAAGCAGGTCAGGGACAGAGCCAGGAACAGACCCCGTTAATGCCTTAGCCACATCACCCGCAGCTTGGAAAGGTCCCAGACCCCATTGTATTAGGCTGCAGGAAGAGGTGGTTTATCCATGGATGCACAGGCAGTCCCTGCACACAGCTGGGGGTGGGGGGTGTCCTGGGTCAGGAGAAGTCAGTGTCCAGCCCTGTGGGGCTGTGGTCCTGGCTCATACACCTCACTGCTGCCCCTCCATTACCAGGTGCACTGTTCAGCCAGCCCCAGGCCTCAGAGACATCACTGTCCCCCCACATCCCAAACCTTCAAACTGGGTCATGGTGCACCAGTGCCAATCCGAGTGCACCGGTGTAAATTCTGTCTATACTAAGAGTTTGCACCACTGCCTAAAACCCCAGTGTGGCAGAGCCCTTCAGTGCCCAGACCAGCAGTACGGGGGCACTAGAACTGGGATCTATTTCTAGCTCTGTCAGGGCAGCCTGGGTGACCTTGGACACGTCAATGTTTCACCTCCCAACTTTAGGCTATTGACCCAGCTGCCCACTCACTGGGGTCTCCTCTCTCTCCAGAGCTGCTCACCACTCAAATCTGTGGGGGGGTCCCCAGAGCTAAGGCAGCTCAGCTCGGGAATAGTCTTACAAGGGGGGCTGTGGAGTCTCTGTCCCTGGAAGTTTCGAAGAGCAGTGTGACGAAGTGGGGCTGTTCTTAATGTTTCCTCTGAATACTGTGTGCGTGCCTCAGTTTCCCCTAGGCATTTCTTAAGTCCCCACTGTGCATAAATGGCCGACACTTTGTATCCTAGCAACAAATGGCTGGGGCCCTTCCCCCCGCAAGGGGCTGGCTGAAGGTGAACAGAGAGATCAGGTGACCTCCTGGCCCGGGAAAGAGACAAAGCCCAGAGGGGGAGGGGCTGGAGGGGGTTTCAGTTTGGGAGCTGGCTGGGGACGAGGCGTGAGGGCAGACATGAGGGCAGACGTGAGGGGAGGCCACAGGGTCTGCCTCACTGGGCTCCAGAATGGACCCGGACGAGGGGTCCGGTTCTCTGTACCTACAAGCTCTGTTTTAGCCCGTGTTCCTGTCATCGAATAAACCTCTGTGTTACTGGCTGGCTGAGAGTCACGTCTGACTGCGAAGTGGGGGGGCAGGACCCTGTGGCTTCCCCAGGACCCCGCCTGGGCGGACTCGCTGTGGGAAGCACACGGAGGGGCAGAGGATGCTGAATGCTCCAAGAAGAGACCCAGGAGGTGAAGCTGTGGGAGCTTCTTACCCTGAAGACAGTCTGCTCCGAGGGAGAGGGGGTTCCCCAAAGTCCTGCCTGGCTTCGTGGGGAGCAGTTCCAGAGCATCGCCCGGGGACTCCGTGACAAGCAGGTAGGACAAAGCTCTGTCAGAGGGACTCTACATAGACTTGGTCCTGCCCCCGCAGAGAGAGCTGGACTTGATGACATCTTGAGCTCCTGCCCAGCACTACATGTCTCTGATGCTATGAAATAGATACATATAAAACACAACGTTCAGAGTAAAACCCACAACATGTCAGGCAATTCAGAAAAAAAAAAAAACCACAGCATACAATGACAATACAAAGGAAAAGAAAACCACACAATGCTCACTAATACACCCTAGGACCAAATTACTCAATGAAAAAGAGCTCAACTCAAACCAGCACGACACAGGCACCAAATACACTGAGGCAACACAATGCACCATAAAACTATGCAACACAACATGGTGCAGTCACAAATGGCACCATGCAAAACAGCTCAGCATAAAACAGGCACAGCACAAAACAGAAATATTTCAGTGTAGGCCTGGAAGGGATCTTGAGAGGGCGTCTACTCCAGCCTCCTGTGCTGAGGCAGAACCAAGTATCCCTAGACATTCCCAGACTGGTGTATCTCTAACCTGATCTTAGAAACCTCCAGTGAAGGAAATGCCACAGCCTCCCTTGGAAGCCAATGCAAGGCAAACACAGACCCCTTGCTCTCTAGAGAGAAAGGGGGCAGGATGGGAGAGGATAGGGGGGTCCAGAGAACCCCAACCAGACCATCACTGGCAGCCTGGGAATCCTAAAGGGTTCCCCCCACCAAGAGCCCCCAACAGCCAGGGACCACCCCCCCACGGGACCCCTCACTGGGAATTCAGTCCCTCACTGCCTGCCCAGGATTTCCCTACTGCCTGCCTAGGACACCCACCTGTCCTGCAGCAGGACCTGCCAGGCCGTTTGCCTGGGACCCCCTGATGCTTTACAATGGGACCCCTCCCTCTGCTTGCCTGGCATCCCGACCTAGCGCCTGGCACTCCCCCACCCAGTTCTGTGCATTGGGCACGACTGAGCCCCTGGCACAGCACCAGGCTCCCTCTAACCCCCTGCCCCGCCTCCCCAAGAGATGCCCACCCTCACTGTTCTGCACCAACAAGTCCCCAGTGATACCCACCTCCAGGACCCACAGCCTCAGGGCTGGGCACGTCAGAACCCCCCCCCCCAAACCTCCAGAACCCCCTGCCCAGTCACCCAGAGGCCTCCCCCTCCCACAATGCCCCTTCAGCTCCAGCTGCAATCTCCCCACACAGACACCCCATCCCCTACCCCAGCAACAGTTACCTCACTGTGTCTGCTAAGTGGATAGAAAGTTATCACTGCCCCCTGCTGGCCAGTCACACAGGCAGAGGGATCCCTGGGGGGTGCTGCTTTAACAGGAGAATGGAAGGCCTGGCGGGCAAGAAAGGTCCATGCCCTGTCACTAGCTACATCTTCACACTGCGGGAAGCAACCCCTCCCAGAGACCATTTGTCATGGGCTTTGAGATACTTCTGGACCCAGGCTGCACTCAGAGTGACCTCCTCACCCAGTGCCAGCTGGAGAAAAGACAAGGGTCCAGCCAACTCTCCTGTTACCAGCTGGGAACCACTGATCCCCCAAACAGGGGGAGGCCTCTGGATTTGATGGGTATTAAATCCGTTTAGAGAGGAAAGTGGAAAATCAGAGGGATTTTATATCAGTTGTTGATACGAGGTAAAATCTGAGTGTTTCACATCAATATCTGATAACTGAATAGAGAGAAAATGGGCAACATTTGCCAACATTTTATATCTATGTTCAGGAATCTGAGAAAAGGTGTAAATCTGAGATTTTCTTAGTATTTTATAATTAGAGAGACAGGGAAAAATCTCAGGATTTTAGGATAATTTTTATCAATCTTTGAGATTTGCAGAGAATATGTGTCAGAAACTACACAGTTGATAACCTGAGAGAGGGAAGAGGGATAGCTCAGTGGTTTGAGCATTAGCCTGCTAAACCTGGGGTTGTGAGCTCAATCCTTGAGGGGGCCATTTAGGAATCTGTGGTAAAAATCTGTTGGAGGATTTAGTTGGGGATTGGTCCTGCTTTGAGCAGAGGGTTGGACTAGATACTGCCTGAGGTCCCTTCCCTGTGATTCTATGACCACCAGCAAGATCTGAGGGGATTTTATGTTACTGTTAAATAACTAGAGAGAAAAGGGGGACTGGATTTTATATTAGTGTCCAATACAGAAACAGAAAGTGATGGCTCCTCCCACCCCCACGGGCAGCAGGGAGCCCTGTGAGGAGCTGCTTTAAGAGGGCAAAGGGGGGGTGGGGGAGCTGGCAGGTCCCTGGAGGAGGGAAGGGGGCAGCAGGGGGGGATGGGCAGGTGACTGGGGGATGTGTTGGTAGTTGGGGGCAGTAACTGGGACTGGGAAACCGGGGTCCGGGCAGCCCCCACGGCTTTGTTCTCCCGCCCCCACGGGGGCTCGTACGGAGCATGCGCAGTTCCAGCTGCTGACCCCTCCCTCACCCGGGCTGGAGAGGGCGGACGCGGCCCCGGGGCAGGCTGGGAGATGTAGTTCCGGACTCTCCCTGGAGCGGAAGTGACGTCGGCGGGACGCTGCGGTTCTGCCTGGCTCGTGCGGGGCCGTTGGAGCCTCTCCCGGGCCGGAGAAGGGTTTGTGCCGCTGGGGTTCTGGGCATGCGCTGATCGCGGCGGGAGAGACCTTCATTAACCCCCTCGCGCCCGGCCTGGGCCCCGCCCCCGCTGCGGAGCTGCAGCCTCCAGGTGCCGGCGCGGGGGGGGGAAAGTGTCGGTGCAGCCCGGACATGGCCGGGGGGGGGGATCCGGTGACCCCCGAGGAGCGGGGAGAGAAAGGGGGGGGCTGAGATCCCCTCGGATTTACCGCTGCCCCCCCCGTGGGGACCCCCCGCCCCCCCCCGCCCTGCCCCCTTTCTCCCTAGAGAGCCACGAGCAGCCCCCAGGGTGACCCCCCCCTCCCCCAAACCCCTGAGAAGTTCCCTGTCCCCCCCCCCGATTGTGCCCCATTTTCTCTCCCCTTCGCCAGTGTCCAGCTCTCCCTGGGGCTGGGGGGGCTCTGGGGGTGTCTGGGGCCCCTGGCCAGGGACTCTGGGGACTGGGGGCCAGGGAAGATCTGGCAGGACCCTGGCTGGGGCT
Organism: Mauremys mutica; assembly: GCF_020497125.1. NCBI lineage: Eukaryota > Metazoa > Chordata > Testudines > Geoemydidae > Mauremys > Mauremys mutica. The sequence continues at coordinate 289,993 of NW_025423305.1, forward strand.
GTGGGGGTGTCTGGGGCCCCGGCTGTGGGGTCTGGGCTCTGGGTACTGGGGGGTGGCTGGGGGCTGCTGCTAACCCTGATCCTGCTCCCGGATCAGTTTGTGCCACAATCCTGGCTCCAAGCGCGGCCAGGCAGCCCCCAGCCAGGCCCACTCACCCTGATAACTTTCTACCCACTTATCAAACACTGTCAGGGGAAATCACAGATTTTGCTTTTCTCCCCTCTTGAAAACTGCAGGAACTTCTGGTCCCGCAGGGAATATTCATGCCCCCCCCCACCCAAGTCCTTATCCTAGATCTGGGGGGTGCGGCAGGTGGGAAGGGGGCTACAAATGCCACACAATGGTCTCTTCCACAGCGTTCTGGACTCATTCTTCCTGAAATCTGGTTTCATTGAGACCATCGTTAATCCAGAGTCACTGCATGGAAAGACAAGGAGTGACTCCAGATGGACAGTGGGGCAACTGAGATCAGCAGAGCTGCTCTCCCCAGAGAGCTAAAGGAGGGAAGCTGCTCAAAGGCTCTGTCCCTCTCTGCTCAGGATATTGGGGTTCAGCTTCCTGGGTCAGATGCTTGCAGCCTCCATTGTGATCTGGGAGACCAGGCTTAGCAGCTGCTGTTCCCCCAGTGGGGCCTCTCTGCTGGTAAGTGACCTTAATTAAAGCTTCTTTTCTGCCCTGCCAAAGTGATGACTTTCTCCTCTCATCCTAGCCCCCTAGGGCAGCCCTGGGCCCTGTTAATACAAATTCTACCACAGACTCCAGGTAACAGACCTCAGGAAAAGTGCTGGGGACTGGCAAGAAAGTGACTCTGCACAAACAGCCCCCTCCCCCCCCCATTTCTCCTCCCATTAGTAGTTGCCAGGAGAAAATCCAGCCCTGGGAGATCAAAGCCTCCAGGAATGGGACTGTCCCAGCCAGAGGGGCAGGCAGAGAGGACTGGGGAAGGAGACACTGAAAGGGGCAGTTGGAGAAATGAGTGGGGGGAGAGATTTCTAGCTCTCTAGTCCACCCAGACACATGTATTGCAGCATCCCTGGACAGAACCACTTTCCAGTGATCACTTTCCAGTGAACAAGAAAAGGTTCAGACAGAGGATAAACCAGTTCTTGACTCCATATTCCCCCTGCTGGGGTGTGGCTGCCCTGGGGTCACTGTCTGAGGGAATCCCCCACGGTGACTCCTTTGGTTCTGCTCTTTTCTAGCCTTGTGTTCAGAGACTTTGTTACGGGGTGAGGGGAGGGAGAAGGGAGGTTAAAAATGTCTCTGTGGGCTTAGCCTGGCAGGAGGGGCCAGGTCTACACTGTAATTAAAGAGATCAAGCATGTTCCCAGCATGGCGGAGTCTACGATGTCTGTGTGCAGGGAAAGGGCCTGGGGGACTCGTGATGTGAAATTAACTAAAGCCTGTTCTGAAACCTCCACAACTGCCCTTCTTGCCCTGCCAGGCTGCAGAATGACGTCCATGTTTTTCTCCAGCTCATCCCATCCTCCCATGACACAGGGAAGAGAAATGTCTGCAGTGGAGCCAGCTCAGGTAGGGATTATTTTTTTGAGGGGGGGTTGGTGGGTTCCTACAGGAGGAAGAGGGACAGCAAATACAGCGGAGATGGGAAGGTTTGTATAGTCTGGTTTGGAGGCTGGAGCAGGACAGGAAATGCACAGGGTGGAGAAAGGGAGGAGGGCAGCGTGTGACAAACCTGCTGGGAGTTGTTTAATAAGTGGCCTAGATTCTAGGAACAGACCCATGAGGTTCGGAGGTGTAAATGCTCTAGTCTGTGGAGCAGAAAATAACCCACGTGAATGGGGCTGGGAAAACTGACCAGACTCATAGTGCTGGAGCCTGACCCGACTAACCAGTGGCTGCTGTGAGATATGAAGGGGGCACCCACCAGTGAGGGTTAGGGGAGATTCCCCTCCCTTCATATCCAGCTCCTCACAATGAGGAGGGTGTTGGGCTTCCTACCAGGGAGCTCTCCCTGGTCCCTGCTAGGGGCTCCCTCTCCTCTATCAGTCTGTGGCTAGTAGGTGTGTGATGGATCTGCTGGGAGAGATAAGGGGCTCTCTCTTTGTCCCCTCACTCTGATGTTTCCTGGATGCTCTGACCAGGGTGGGGGTGGGACTTTGTTGACTGCAAGCCACCCAGGGCTTCCCTTTGATGGGCTCTTCTCCTCACAAGTAGTGGGGCTGTGAATGGGGCAGCAGGTATTGAGTGTTGGCCTTTTGCTCTTTCAGGGGCTGGTGACCTTCGAGGAGGTGGCTTTGTATTTCACCAGTGAAGAGTGGGCTCTGCTGGACCCCACTCAGAGAGCCCTCTACTGGGATGTCATGCAGAAGAACTATTCTAGCACTAGAAAAGGTTCAGAAAAGGGCAACTAAAATGATTAGGGGTTTGGAGAGGGTCACATACGAGGAAAGATTAAAGAGGCTAGGACTCTTTAGCTTGGAAAAGAGGAGACTAAGGGGGGATATGATAGAGATATAAAATCATGAGTGATGTTGAGAAAGTGGATAAGGAGAAGTTATTTACTGATTCCCATAATACAAGAACTAGGGGTCACCAAATGAAATTAATAGGCAACAGGTTTAAAACAAATAAAAGGAAGTTCTTCTTCACGCAGCGCACAGTCAACTTGTGGAACTCCTTACCTGAGGAGGTTGTGAAGGCTAGGACTATAACAATGTTTAAAAGATAACTGGATAAATTCATGGAGGTTAAGTCCATAAATGGCTATTAGCCAGGATGGGTAAGAATGGTGTCCCTAGCCTCTGTTCGTCAGAGGATGGAGATGGATGGCAGGAGGAAGATCACTTGATCATTGCCTGTTAGGTTCACACCCTCTGGGGCACCTGGCATTGGCCACTGTCGGTAGACAGATACTGGGCTAGATGGACCTTTGGTCTGACCCGGTACGGCCTTTCTTATGTTCTTATGAGAATGTGATCTCACTGGGTAAGGGTTACTGTCCCCTCGGTTCTTGGAAGGGGAAATGGAGAGAGAAGATTTACGCCAGCCCCACAATGCCACCTCTACTCTGCCCTGTTTCAGCATTACCCCAATATGCCAGTGACACACACACTACCAGAGACCCTCCCCTGCTGCAGAACACTTTGGGAACAGAGCACAGGAGCCGTATCTCACAGTGTCAAATATCTCCTGTTTGCTCAAATAAAACTGAGGGTTAAGTGCAGCATAATCAACAGAAGATTCCTAGGGATCACCAGATGAAATTAATAGGCAGCAGATTTAAAGAAAATAAAAGGAAGTTCTTCTTCACGCAGCGCACAGTCAACTTGTGGAACTCCTTGCCTGAGGAGGTTGTGAAGTCTAGGACTATAACAGCGTTTAAAAGAGAACTGGATAAATTCATGGTGGTTAAGTCCATCAATGGCTATTAGCCAGGATGGGTATGGAATGGTGTCCCTAGCCTCTGTTTGTCAGACGATGGAGATGGATGGCAGGAGAGAGATCACTTGATCATTGCCTGTTAGGTTCACTCCCTCTGGGGCATCTGGCATTGGCCACTGTCGGTAGACAGGATACTGGGCTAGATGGACCTTTGGATCTGACCCGGTACGGCCGTTCTTATGTCATATATGTATGTGTGCATTTGGTGCAAGGCGCTCCTGGCCCTCAGAGACCGTGTGAAGGCTTTGGAGGCCAGGGTGTTGGAACTGGAGGAGCTAAGGGAGGCAGAGAAGTATGTTGATGAGGCTTTCCAGGACACTATAGAATTGTCCCAACTCCGGTCAGACAGCCCCCCCGCACTGTTGAGGAGGATGGAAGGCCCAGGGAATGAGAGCAGTCAACGGGAGCAGAGGGAAAGCTTCTCATAGTTGGGACCCTCACCCCAGCACTATCTGGAAGAACCTCTTGCACTGAGGTTACCTCACCGCGGGAGGGAACTCCACTCATTAAGAAAAGGCAGCTGTTAGTAATGGGAGATTTGATCATTAGAAACAAGGATATCTGGGTTTGTGATGACCGGGAGAACCGTATGGTGACTTGCCTGCCTGGTGCGTAGGTTGCGGATTTCTCAAGGCATCTAGATAGATTTATGTGTAGTGCTGGGGAGGAGCCAGTGGTCATGGTACATGTAGATACCAATGACATAGGGAAGGGTAGGTGAGACGTCCTGGAGGCCAAATTTAATCTGCTAGGAAAGAGACTGAAATCCAGGACCTCTATGGTGGCATTCTCAGAAATGCTCCCAGTTCCATGCGCAGGGCCAGGTAAGCAGGCAGAGCTTCGGAGTCTCAATGCATGGATGAGATGATGGTGTAGAGAGATGGGGTTTAGATTTATTAGGAACTGGGGAAACTTTGGGGATGGGGCAGCCTATACAGGAAGGATGGGCTCCACCTAAACCAAAGTGGATCCAGACTGCTGGCAATTAACATTAAAAAGGTTGCAGAGCAGTTTTTAAGCTAAGAGATGGGGGGAAAGCCAATGGCTGCAGAGGAGCACGTGGATCGGACAGAGACTTCTCTTAGAGGAGAGTCTAGTGATAGAGATTTTTCTAGTTTTAGTCAGGAAGAGAGGCTGGAAGAGGATAAAGTAGGGGCCAGATCAGACGAGAAGCATTCACACACAAAAGAATCTAACACATCAGAATAGGGCAGACAAATAAACAGTGACAAGTTTTTAAAGTGCGTGTACACAAATGCTAGAAGTGTAAATAATAAGATGGGTGAATTAGAGTGCCTCGTGTTAAAAGAGGATATTGACATAATAGGCATCACAGAAACCTGGTGGAGTGAGGATAATCAATGGGACACAATCATTCCAGGGTACAAAATATATCTGAAGGTCAGAGCAGGTCATACTCGGGGGGTGGGGAGGGGAGTGGCACTGTATGTTAAAGAAAATGTAGACTCAAATGAAGTAAAAATCTTAAATGAAACCGCATGTTCATAGAATCTCTATGGATAGTAATTCCATTCTCTAATAAGAATATAACAATAGAGATCTATTATCGACCACCTGTCAAAGACAGTGATAGTGAGGATGATATGCGAAGGGAGATTAGAGAGGCTATCAAAATAAAGAACTCCATAATAGTGGGAGATTTCAATTATCCCCATATTGACTGGGTACATGTCACTTCAGAACAAAATGCAGAGACAAAATTTCTCGATACTTTAAATGACTGTTTCTTAGAGCAGCTGATACAAGAACCCGCAAGGGAAGAAGCAACTCTCCATTTAGTCCTGAGTGGAGCGCAGGATCTTGTCCAAGAGGTAACTATAACAGGACCGCTTGGAAATAGTGATCATAATATAGCAGCATTTAACAATGGGCCATCAACATTTAACAATGAGCCATCAAACAGGCTAGACAGAACTGACACCAACTTGTCTGGGGTGTTTCCTGGAAGCAGAGCACAAGTTTGAAATACGGGCAGCACAGAGCCAAGATCCATAACGTCAACTACAGAAATGATACACAGCTAGAGATAGCATCATTCTAATCAGCCAATCAGAACCACTCCATAGACCCCTTACACGACAACCTTTCTACAATATTGGCTGCAAATATAGAACAGTGGTCGCAATGGTGATCTATACAGTTACAGATTATGTCAATAACGTCACAGGAGGTGACACGGCATCAGTGAGACTGATACTGGAATAGCCTCCAGTTTTGGTGTCCTCATTTGAAAAAGATGTTGTGAAATTGGAGCTGGGGCAGCAAAGAGCCACCAAATGTTGTGAGGGCTGGAGAAAAATGCCTTCTAGGGAGCTATTGAAGGAGCTCAACCTGTTTAGCTGATCAAAAGAAGATTGAAAGGTGACTTCATTGAAGTGTTGAAGGGCCTTAATGGAGAGAAAATATTGGGTATTAAAGGGCTCTTTAATCGAGCAGAGAAAGGCATAACAAGACCCAATGGCTGGAAGGTGAAAAGAGACAAATTCATATTACAATTAAGGCACAAAAATTAACCAGCGAGGATGATTCACCACAGGAACAAGCTACCAAGGAAAATAGTGGATTCTCCATCTCCTGATGTCATTTAATGAAGGCTAGATGCCTTTCTGGAATGTGTTTGCCCCAAAAGTAGCTCTTGTGTCATACAGGAGGCCTGTGATATGCAGGGGGTCAGATTAGATGCTCTAATGGTCTCTTCTGGCCATAAAGTCGACTAATTCCTGAAAAACTGAGTGTAGCAATGGGAGCAGCATCTGATGTTTTACTGTCTAGTCGGCTTGCTGCCTAGAACGAACGTTCCTTGAGTGGGGTGATCCACAGGGACTAGCTCAAACCTCCAAAGTGCCTGGGCAGGGGCAGGACATTGGCACAGCAAGGGAGGGGTGTGGCAGTGACATCACAAAGACTTTTTGCAGGACCTCAGACTATTGGTCAAAGGTGGTGGGGAGGTGGTGACCTCACAGAGAGATGCTGACATCAGGCAGGCAGGAGAGGGGCGAGGGGCCAGGGAAACCTCAGAGACCCCTGTGGCTTTGCTTCAGCAAGTCTCTTCCTCGAGGTCTCTCTTTGAGGACTGAGAGAGTATTTGGGTTCAGGTACGTGAGTGGCAGGAGGAACCTCTTTTGAGTTTTCTCCTTCCCTTTTCCTGATTTTATTAGAAAACAGATGTCCCTGTTTAGAAGGTAAGAGCCACCTCGAGGTTTGAAACCTGTTCAGTCTGATCCATCTGGTGATAGTTGAATTCTACGCATGGAAAACACGAGCTTAAGGGGGCCGAATTTTATTCTGCACCTGGGATTTTGTCCCTTAGAATCACTGGGGACATTAGGGTTTGTCCTTTTTGTTTCACCTTTTCCTCCATCCATCCCTTCCTCCTTTCTCTTTGTCTCTTGCTTCTTTTGTCCTTTCTCCTGTTCCCCTCCCAACACCAGGAGGTGTGTGTGTGTGTGTTTTGCGGGGGAGTGCTCGGCAGCTCCCACTGTGGGTGGTCCACCCAAAAATGTGGGGCTGAAATAGTGCTGGGGCAGTGATCCCCACCAGTGACCTGGGCCATCCTTTGGGCTCTCTGCTGAGAACCCTCAGCCTCCCGTCCTCTGTCTCTACCCTGATTGGCTGAGCAGGGGGTTATTGACAGGGAGGAGACTCAGGTCCTTGTTCTTCTCTTTTAAAACCAAGTAAATAAGTCAGAACCAGTCATATGTTTGACAAATTTTGCTGCTTTCTGCATTAATGGTCTCTGAGCAGTTCATGATTCTCTCTAAAATTGCAGTTCCCCTCAAATACTTGCTGAATAATTACTGTGCACTGTTGTTGGTGTGGAACTCATCTGAGAGCACTTTATTCAGGTCATTCAGTGTGTGAAATTCAAGATCCGATGGTTAGTTTGAAAATCAGGGCTCTTGGGTCCTATTCCCAACTCTGCCATTGGCTGGCCGTGTGACCTAAGACAAGTCAATTCTCCTTTCTCAGCCTTTGCTTCTCCCTCTTTCAAGTAGGGATAATAATGATCCGCCCCTGCCTACCTCACGGTGGGTGGAGGATGGGGCTCCACTGGAGAGCGTCACTAGGAGTAGTGCATAATATGAGGTGTCCTATCACGTTTACTCAGAGCAGATTAACACATAATAGAATAGCTGAAATAGTCTATTTGATTTGTATTCTTTTATTTTGAAATTGTTAAGAGCAGCAACTACATAGCTCAGAGTGAAGCATCTTATCTAATTTTCAAGATCTAAGTGTCTCTTCTTTGTGTGCGAGGAGACAATTTAACACACTGTGACAAACAGGAGATGCTTTTGTTTTGCAACAACATATTTTTGCAAAGAACTTTCATCCCACTTGTTATGATTTTGAGAAACAAACTGGTTTAGTCTGAATGGGCTTTTCTGACAGAAACGGTTTCAATGAAATTTCCCCACCATCTCGATTCCTGGGCTCTATCCCTGCCTTGGGGGGGTGGGGGCGTGTTTGTCTGTTAGAACAGGAGTCAGGGCCGGTGGCTTCTCTTTCTGGCTCTGCCACCATCTTGCTGGGTAGGTCACTTCCCTTCTCTGTACCTCAAGCTCCTCCCCATCTGCCCAATGGGAACAGGGATAATTCTTGAACTCTGGGCAGTTTTGAGCCTGAGTGAGATAAGGGGCATTAAAACCCGCTGTGAAGGAGAAAGGGGAGTTTCACAGAGTTTAGCACCAAGGAATTCTAAAGTTTGCTAAAATGTCTAGTCTGCGGAAACAAGAAATGGTCGGGGCCAAACTTTTTAAACACTGCCTTTTTAAAGCCCATTCAGGTATGTGAGTCCCTGTCTTTTAGGTACCTGGGGTTCTTTGCCAGCAGGAGAGAAGAGGTTCCTGCCTCCATTTTTGTGGCCTTAACAAACCAGGTGTTGTGCCCCAGTTCTCGTCTGAGATCCCTGGAAAAAAAAATCCTCCCATCCATGAACAAGACAGGTCCTATCTTTAAAATGGGAACAAAGAGACCCCTGGTACTTACAGACTAGCTAGCCCGTCACAGCCTGGGGCAGGGAGATATTGGGGGAGGGAGAGAACCAGCCCCGTAGACCCTAGCCCCACTCCCTCTCAGGGTGCGCTGTGCAGCGTGGCTGGGGATTGTGCATTGGCCTCGCACCAGGCAACGCAGAATGGACACCACATGCCCTGCTCTGCCTCACCTGAGCTGCTCTCCAGGTGCATTGGAGCCCAGCACCCTGCACCTTAGCACTCATGCCCCACAGGGGGTGAGCTGCAGCCCCACCACACTCCCCAGAGGGGAGACAGGTCAGGCCAGCCAGCCCTTGTAAGATGGGGAAATCACCATTGGGGTTGACGGTACGGGGGCTGTGACATACGGAGAAATGGTTGTCGTGCCGGCAGAGGGCAGCAGAGCATGCACATGCACACACAATTGCAAACATACACAAACACATGCATGAATCCAGCCACATACAATTGCTAATATACACAAACACCCGCACAAATCCAGCCAATACCAACACAAGCATGGGAGCCAGGGGAGCAGAGCAGGCTGGGGCCGGGTCACTCCACTTCCCGCAGGAAGTAGCCATCCCCCCTGGTCCCACGGTGGCCTGGGGCCAGCCCCCCTCTGCTTCCCCCGATGGAGGCCTGGGGCCCCAGCCTGCTTTGCTCCCCTGGCTCACAAACTTGGGGGGGGGGGGAACTGCCCCACAGCACTTGCTGGCGGCGTGGCTGGGAGCCAGGGCAGTGGACCAGGCTGGGGCTGGGTCACTCCACTTACCATGCAGTGAGTGCAGGGGTGGGGGCCATGGGGAAGAGCCGGGCAGCCCCCCTTGCAGCAGCTCCCCACCCAAGCTCACCTCTGCTCCGCCTTCTCCCCTGAGCTCGCCGGCGCCGCTCCACTTCTCCCGCCTCCCAGGCTTGTGGTGCCAATCAGCTGTTTAGTGCTGCAAGCCTGGGAGGGGAGGAGAATTAGAGCGGGGGCGGCATGCTCAGCGGAGAAGACGGAGCAGAGGTGAGCTGGGACAGGGAGCGGTTCACCTGCACACACACACCCGCCCCCTGTTATTGCTGCAGGCAGCCCTCCCCCCGCACTTCGCCCAGCCCCCTGCCCCAGCTCACCTCCACTGCCCCCCCTGAGTGTGCTTTTTGGTGCCCCCAACCACTTGGCACCCTGGGCGGCCGACTAGTTCGCCTAGTGGTTGCACCGGCCCTGGACACTGCCTGTCAGCAGGATTCCTCCTCCTCCTCAGTGAGAATAAATCTCCGCATCTAGACAGCCGGTCCGTCCGCTGCACCCCAATTCCCCATGCCTGAGCCTCCCTGCCAAAGCCCTGCACCTGGCTCCAGATAATTAAGTCTCACGTGTCGCTGGGAACTCGACTTCTTGTGCCCAGAGAGTCTCAGCCCCCTCAGTAGCTGACCTGAGAAACACAGTGTCTGCAAAAGCAGCAGAGAGTCGTGTGGCACCTTATAGATTGACAGACGTATTGGAGCATGAGCTTTCGTGGGTGAATTCCCACTTTGTCGGATGCGTCATTGTCTGCCTTTTCCAAAGAAGTGCCTGGAGGGCCTTTTTCTGTGTGATCACATGGCCTAATGGATAAGGCAT